>NC_087550.1:27228639-27538311 GCF_036250125.1 Pseudopipra pipra | reverse complement strand
CTTTTTTTTTTTTTTTTTTTTTTTTTTTTCTCTTAAATTTTCTTTTTACTTCTTGCAATAAAGAATGTTTTGGGTGCAGACAATGTTGGTGCTTGTTCATGTCCTTCCTCTTTGTATGCTAGGGTAACACACCGAGATACATCTTTAGGAATACTCTAACTTACTCATCTTTAGGAATTTAATACCAAAGCACAGTTAAACCCCCCAAATCCCATCTCCATTCTGCTTGCATTGTGGAAAAAAAGCAGGCAACTCACAGCAGCACCCCTTTCATGTTAGGCCCTTTTTTTATGTTTACTGGCAAAAGAAACAGTACTGACAACTCTTCCAGGTTTCTCAGAAGATTCAGGTGACTTCTTGCTTAAAATCTAGCTACTGGAATCCACAGCAATCACACCACTGGACAAGAGTCTCATTCAAAAGACAGGAAATGTTTCTAGACCATAAAAATAAAGATTTTTTTTACTCTAGAGAAAAGTTTGGAATCTCCAATCGAGAGGCTAAATAGCAAAAATTTAGTAAAGCAAACAACTGATGTAATAATATTTTAATTGTATTATGTTAACTTTCTGCATCAGAGGCCTAATTCATGACTCTGGATTGTAGAAATATTCCCATAGTTAAGAAGCAGCATATATAGGAAATTGTGAAATTCAGTGGTATTTTTAAATCACAGAAATGTCAGATTTGGGGTGATTCCACTTAAAAATCCATTAAAAAAAAAAAAAAAGAGAGAGAGAGATTCTTTACCAGTGAAAACTTTTTCTCTATGACTTCAATAACAACAGAGTGTTGAAGAGTATGAGAAGCAGGCATGTGAACTGAAAGTTCCTCACTCACCTTGTAAGCCAGACCCCATAAAGCTGGTCTTCCAATAAAGACGCATTTTGCTCCCAGTGCCAGTGCTTTTAACACATCACTTCCTTTTCTTATTCCACCATCTAAGTAAACTTCAACTCTGCCTCGTACTGCCTCCACAACTTCAACCAGAGCATCAATCTGCAAAGAAGCATCCAGTCTCACCTTGAGGTCAGCCTTTGATTCCAGGACAAAGAGGACATATTTCAAAGAGACAGGCAGGGAGATAATGCTTCCATAGCATACCTTCTCAAAATAAAATGTGATGATGCATCACAAATAGCTGAGCACCAAAGGCTGCAGGATAAAGTGCAGCTCCCTATTCTGTTTATGTGATAGTTAACATGATTTTCCAGTGCTTTGCCTATATTGATATTTTTGCTAGCACTTCTGGTGAGTGCTTTATGAAAGATTTTATATATAAATTTCAATGAAAATAACTGTTATTTTACTTTCATTTGAGACAAATGTTTGTAAAAAAGGCTGATGTCCAAACTGCCTACAGTTTACATTTCAACCTAATCCTGGTGACCACCTGTCGAATGCCTCCTCAAACCCCCTAAAGCATCTATGAAGGATTTCATTTGCTTTGTATGACAGTCAACATATCATTTCCTCCAGGTTAAGTCTCCTGATTCCCTAAGGTCTTTTTTGTAGAGTCCAACATGGGCTAGAGTCCCAGTTACTAGTGCAGGGCAGCACCATACAGAGATGCTGGCTGTGGTCCCAAAGGCAGTACAACCAGAGGCAGGACATTACACTAGACCTAATTAACTCTCAGCAAACCCAAATGGCTCTTTTCTGCAGTTTCTTATACCCTTTTGCCTCCTTTTAATCTTTTTTTTTTTTTTCTTTTTTGAGTAGAGCAGCTATAACTAAGAATACTAAGCAGATTTTTCCAGTTAATCCATTTTTTTCCAGGATTTCAGACTAAAAACTTTCAGGCTGAAATTTTCTAGGAGTAGCTTATCGAGGACAGGGACAATAGATTCTATTGTCAGGCTTGGTACCAAAAGAATATCAGAGCCAAACCAGGTATCTACTGCCCTGTCTGTGTATGTAAAGAAACTTTTATAGTAGAAGAGCAATTCAATATGGATGCCATTTCTGTAATTATGCCCTCAGCATTTAGACTATAAATATTTCTTATTCATTATTGTCAGGCTTGATGTAGAATAGAAGACAATTCCCTGGTACCTATTTTTATTTTACAAAAGAAAACAGAGAAAAAAACATACATAAGATACTATGCAATGCAGAACTGTAAAATAAGGACAATTGGAAAAACTGAGAGAAGCCAAATTAAACCAGTGAAATACACATATGTCCAAACAATGCTTGATTTCTTTGTACAGTTTAAAAAGCAGGGGAATTTTTTTCCAGATAAGTTATCCTTCTTTTGGCTCGTGAAAGTCAATAAATTCCCATTTAGACTTGTGTCTGTAAATACGCAAGCAGGCCTCTCACTAAATCTAGCTGCGTTGTTTTGCATGTTTTGACAGATGTGAACAATGAGAATACATTATGCTTTCATTTGTACATTTTTGGTTTCAGAGCTTCGTTTTCCTTTTGCTGCAGTGCGCAAAGAGTTTGTGTGCACTGCACCAGCTCATGGAGACACAGGCAGAAAACATTTCCTGACTTAGGCCAGTACTTTATCTGCAGTTATGTGGTTTCTGCAACACTCACAAAACCCTCCCAAGAAGCTGAGAAAATACTTCAGTGGGTAGCTCATGCCAAGTTACAGATCTTACAAGTTTAAAGCTAAAGTATATCTGCACACAACCACTGGACAAATACAAGTCCATGAAAAGTGTACACATAGAGCTGGTCATAGAGATACCCAGGTTAATGCAAATATGCAGACTGTAAGCAGTCATGGGACATATATTTTCTCACTTACAGTGGCAGGTCCTTCATCCAGTTGTCTTCCACCATGATTGGACACAATAATTCCCTGAACTCCATGTCTCACAGCCAGCTCTGCATCTTCTTTCGTCAAGATGCCTTTGATGATGATGGGCAGGTGGGTCAGGCTCTGCAGCCAGTAGATATCATTCCAGGTGATGGAAGGATCCAAGCTGTTGGGTGGCAGTCCATACTCAGAACGGTCATCTCCCTACAGCCATAGAACAAAAGAAAGCCTCATCTGAGCTGCAACAATTCAGAGGTCCCTTGAAGGGACCTTTTCCTTGCCATAGAAAAGATTAATTAAACTTGCTAACAAACATGTTCATCAGCTCCAGAAAGCATATATCTCTGAAGAAGAATAATTACAGTGGGGGTGGAGATCAGTTTGTCTTAGGCATCTGGATGGGGATTTTGAAGTCGGAACCCAGGTTGGCAGGAGATCAAGGCAGGATGGTGCAGAACCAGAAGGGGAGAAGATACACCCTGGGTAGAGCAGATGCCAAAGCAGCAGTTACCCAGTGGTTTTGTCTCATGTGGTACATGCCAGCAGAGTGAATGAAAGGACAGGCTCATTTTACAAACCTCAAAGTCTCGTTCCAAGTTCTTCAGTTTCATGTGGGGTGGAAGGCAGAAACCGTTGCGGATATCGTCACGTCTTTTGCCCGTGTAGGGCAGATCCGCGGTGAGGACAAGGGCCTGGAAACCCAAGGCCTCCGCTCGTTGGACCAGCTGACGGGAAGCTGCCCTGTTGCGGTGGATGTAGAGCTGGAACCACCGGAGGCCCCTGGGAGCGGCCGCAGTGATCTCCTCCAGCGTGCAGGTGGAGTACGTGCTGGCAATGTAACAGGTGTTCATGGCTTTGGCTGCTTCAGGACGTATTGAAAAAGAATCAGAAACAAAGTGATTTGAACCATCTCACCAGACATCAGACACAAAATTCTGTGCTCTTTGCAGAGACTTCCTGAGCTCCTGTTTTACATATATCCTATGAAGCACTGTGCAATTATGACCCCAGGATTAAAAGTAGCTGTATTTACCATGTGCTAGTGTAGGATCATGGTTAAGAAAGTGGGAAAGAGAGAGGCAATTTACCAAGCTGCGTGTTCATTTTGCAACTACTTTTTTTGAAAAACCATGAATTTTTTCTTTATGACTGAGTTTTCACAGGAATGCACTCTCAATTCCACTTGGTGTACACAGAAATACACAGAAGAGTAATTTTAAAGCATCAGGTCTCCAAACCCACCACAGGATTTGTGAAGAGATACCATCCCTCTTTTTTCTCCAAGGGAGACACTTCTTAACTGGTAACAAGGAATTCACAGTCTGAGTCTCATCCACCACTTTTATGACCTATCTAGAGCCACCAGGACTGAGAACCTTGTGTGGTTCTTGGTGTGAGTCAGAAATGGGTCCACTGCCCTTGTCTTAAGTTTGCAGCAGATTCCACAGTGAGGATCTTGTAATAGTGGTAGCTGGAGAAATAGAGCAATGCCTATACAGGTTCCCATGCAGAGTGTCAGAAAGTGGGAAAAGAGTTTGCCCCTTCAAGCCTGAAAACTTTTCTCAGTCACACTCCAAGCCATCCTAAAAGCTTCTTGAGGCTTTTACACAAACCACCCTTTTCGCAACATGGCAGCAGACCAGAAGAGTACCTCTGGCTGTGCTTTTCTCTCCATCAGGCCATGCTAGCTGGTGGAAGCCAGTGGGGGCGATTCCTACGGGAAAGCTGATTTCAGTCCCCAGGATCTTAGTCCTAATATCCATCATGGATACATCCCGCAGTATACGTGGCTGGAAACGAATTCTGCAAGGCAAAAAGAACCACATTCAGGATAGTAGATGTTCAGTGACTTTTCTGAAGTTTCATGGAAACCAGGTCTCCATTTACCAACTACAAGGCAGGAATCTGAGACAATAAATAGAACAGCATATAACAGAGGTTCAACCACTTCCATTTTCCATTAATTCTGCTTACTGGCCACAATACTTAATTTCTTCACTTCCCACTTCATCTCACCTTGTGGGTCCCTTCCAATTCAGCATATTCTGTGATTCTGTGTCTTGTTCTCCCATTGTCCACCTCCCAGGTTGCTTCTACTTGCAGCCCAATCCCAGGTTGGTGCCTTCCACTCCACCATTTGTATGTCTGTCCTCACTGTACAGTGTGCCTGCCCTCACACTCTGCAGCATGTTCCCCAAATCCCATCCTACTTATGCTTAGACTTCCTGCTTTTCTGCAAGAGCTCCCTGTTGCTTCTCATTCTATTATAGCTACTCATCTCCTTTCCTGTCATGCCTGTATACCACACGGTACCGTACCGTACCCTATCACTTGCCTGTACCCTCAGCATCACTTATGCCTCACACAATCTGTGTCACAGTCAGGCTGGCATCAGACCATGCAGCATATATCATTCAGGTAAGTGCATTTTGCTTGGGGATCACCTTGAAAAGGCAAGGTCTTAGGTGTCTTTGCTTGTGAAGTCCAAAACACTTGCACAAAAATGTAGTTTAAAAGCTCCCAGTACAACACCCCTCATTTCCTCCTCACATTACCTTTTATATGCCAAGATGTTTTCATCTCGTGTGTTACAGTCATCTGCTCCAGCTGCAAAATAATCCCAAGCAATCTTGGGTAAATACTTTTTAGCGTAGGCTTCAAAGTCTGAAAGACACACCATAGCCATTGCTGAGAGAGGCTCTGGGAACCTTGAAGAAAAGAATAACATGGAGGAGAAATTAGATCCCTGAACTGTCATTCTCTCTTCCAGGGGCTCTCATGTCACTCAATGCAAATCTTTGAGTCGTCTGTCTTTTAGAAGACCTGCTGAGAGGTTGTCTCTGTCTATTGAGCACATCAGTCTATGAATGTATCTTCTCCCCTAGTATGAGAAAAACTTGCAGATGAAGCTATAGGAAGCTTGCATCTCTGTGCCTTTATTCTGTTTTAAACAGCAGCCTGAAGAGGACCTTTTAGGTCCTCTGATCTTTTAGTCGCATAATTCTGTCATAAGTTCCATCTTAAAACTAGCTGGGTTATTTGTTCCACTAATTCTCCTCAAAGTTTGTCCCAGAACATCATTTGCTAGATTACCCCTAAGGACAGCTCCCTGACTGAACAATTAGTTATGGAACTCAGTGATGGAATTTGAGATTATGAAATCTGGAAACAAGTAAATGCAGAGTCTACATCTAACCTGCTCCAGCATGAACGCATTGTAAAACTATGTCCAGACTCTGAGTGCAAGTGGAACAGCAACTCTGTGGAAAAAAACAAAGCATTTTCTACAGATCTTCATTTCTCTAACAAATATCTTCTGGGTGTTTGAATTACATGACATATACTATAAAAGGAGCATACAGAATTTGGACAAACCATGAGAAAATACTGGCAAAAAACAATTTCTGCAAAATGAAACATGTTTCTAAGAACTACCCTCAGCCTTTCAGGGAAGACAAGTGATGTTGTGTTGCCCAGATGTCTAATCAAACCAACATAAATGCTGCCCAGCAAATGCCTGCACTTGCATACTTTTGAAGTAGCCAGGACTAAAAGCTGTGCAAATTAATGTTTTAGCAAACCATGGCTGTGTATGAGGAAAAACATGTACAAAACACAGACAAAGGCAATTTGCTAAATTGTTTATTGCAATTACTTCCACAGCTCTGATTAAAATAGGCATTTAGTAAGGTATATGAAAACATGAAGTTTTTAAACAGCTGTGGTTCAGTCTGATTTTTCTAAAAAACATACAGGAAGAAGTAAATATCCTAATTTTCAGGATTAGCCTCCCACCACAGATTAGCAGGGGTTGCAAGATTCACCAAAATCAGTCCCGTGTGTCTGATGTTGTACAGTTCTGGCACAGATAAACACACAGCTTATGTACACAGAAACAACCTGTCAAACTGCAGGCATGGGGATGTCTCAGTGACTGAGGTACCTGTGTTTACATTTGAAAATTAGGACTTAAAATTCTATGCTAGAAAAGAGCCCAAGATGAGGGAGTCATTGGAAGATGAAGAAGAAATGTGACTGATTTCTTCAGTATTATTTTGTCTCATCTGACAGGCATTAGGTAGCCAGTGGTGTAAGTATGCCAAGTCTGCTCTCTATGCATTCAAGACATCAAGCACTGCCGACAGCACAAGTCTTCACATATAGACCGTGACATACTTTAAACAACGTGTCACAGCTTCTGCTTTTCCAACTCTTACAAAGGTCAAAACCAGAAACAACAATAAGATAAACCAAGTCCTCTCACAGCAGAATAAACTGCAATTTTAAACAACCCAGGCTCAGTCCTGTCTCCCAATTCAGGTCTTAGTTCAGACTTACTTTGGGTTTCAGGGAGAGCTGCAGGAGGTGAGAGCTTCTCCCTCAAGTTTGCCTGCAAACAGGATGTAGAGAAGGTCTTTTCACTGAGTAGATTCTGTTTTCTCTAGAATCAATAAGTAACTGTCAGAGATTAAAGCTCAATCCTGTGGTAAACTTTGTACTGTTTGTATAACACTAGTGTTGTTTGGCTATCAGGTGATTAAAAATTCCTTCTAAAAACATGTATCACCTTTTCAGTGGTGCGATTGCTTGGGACAGAGCCCCGGAGCTGAGCTCTGGCAGCTGCTGATGGCATTTAGGAGAGCAACACTATTTCAGGGGTTTTACTGAGTCTCTAAACTATTGATAACTTGCTGTTTCATGTGCTACAGATTCTACCAAAATGATGATCCACAGACAGAGTGAATTGTTACAACCCACAGCTACAGAGCTTGGACTCTTTACCAGCACATGTGAAAGAGATATTTTTTGCCTCCTACAGTATATGAACAACTAAAATACCCTTTGTCTTCTACCACTTTTAATGGGCTATGAGTGCTCTCATGATCCAGTTGCTCTCCCACTGATTCCCTCCTTTGGTCCTCCACTCAGTCATCTCCCAAGAGGATTGCCAGTCCTCCTTTTTCTGTGCTTGGAGCTGGTGGGACTTCTCTGTGCCTCCCTCCACCTCCACTGTTAGCATTACAAACCAGGACTGAGGTGCCAACAGATCTTAAATTTGCAAGATACGAAAAATAAACACTGGACAGTTTTATTTGTCTTTTGTTTTTTTTAGCCTTTGGGGTAAAAAAATGCTTTCAACATTTACATGCATCTCTGAGATCTTGAAGCTTTGATTTTTACTAACCGAAAATTGAGATATTATGATAAGAGGTGTAGAGAGTGAGGAAGAAACTTGTTAAAACACTCCCAAAGTTTTACAAGTACTGTTGTCCGCCCAGCCCAAGCAGCCCAGATGGGGCAGTGAGAAGCTGAACAGAACTGCAGCCTCAGAACCTGGTGTTCACCTGGCTAGTCTGGTCCAGGACTGCAGACCTAAAGTTTCTGACAGCAGAAATTGTAGTTCATTGACACCATCTATGCAGCTGCAATGAACCCCTGTTCTTCTGTTAGATGTGTTCACAAGATCCTGCCCAAACTAAACCAGGCATGGTCATCTCTACTGTTGTGTTCTGAAACTTGTTAAAATTCAGCCTTCAGGGCTCATTATCTGCCAACAGCACTGTGAAGTTAGCTTCTGGCACGGATAGCTATGGATACAGGTGTCACAAACCAGACAAGGTGTCACACTTAGCTAGAGTGCCCATGAGCTCTTTGGTTTGCTTTCCTGCTCAGGAAGAGCTGTGCAGCAGATGGCCTTCAGGTCACTTCTGAAGAGAAAAGCTGTGTTCTCTGTATGTGCACACAACCCCAGGAAAGGACGGAAAATCCTGCCCTCATTCTTTCTCCGCTAGATGTCAGGTTTGGGTCATATATATCAATTTATGTTGTTAAAAACAACAAAAAAACCCCAGTACTTGCTGGCCTTCAAGACACTATGGCCTTAAACTCACTACGATCACATCACAAGAATTCTTGCTAATATGTTTGGAAATCTTCATTCTCTGTGTTTTATTCTTAACATTTTCTGGTGCAACAGCACAGTACTAAATGTAACTACATCTGGTCTGCCCTGATCTTTGTTTCAGCCTACAAGTTGTCTGCAGGGTCCTCTGTCATATTTCTCATTATGCTGATCAAAGGACTCCCCTACTTTAGGGATGCACATTGCAGGCAACTCACCAAACCATAAAGTTTATGGTTTCATGATTATCATAATTTTACATGAATTAAAAATAGTCTGTGACTACTGTATTTTGGATCAGGAAAGGGGAAAAATCTCTGCATTTGTGCTGTGGCTTTTAAAAGGCTGTACTTTGCATCTAGATATATTTTCTTCCTTCAGCAATGGGCTCAATTCAAAGTAGCAATGACTTTTTTGTCCCAAAAGTGGTGTTTTCTCTGATACTAGTAAAAGTCCCATGATTTAGCTGTGAAGCTGTTAAATTCTAAGAAAATCAAAATTTGCCACAGAGATAATATCTTTGATTACAGCCCCTGTATATACTCAAAAAAAGTGGACAAGTTTTAAAACTCTGGAGCCCTTTCACTGGAGTACAGTAAAAGTACCTCCCTCCCACCCTCCATTATTCCTTCCTTCCCTCCCTTCCTCTTACCCTTCATCCCTCCCTCCATTAGTCCCTGCCTCCCTCCCTTTAAAAACTTTGCTGGAAGCCTTGCTGCCTTCTTTTGAAAACTGAATAAAATAATATAGGAAATAATTGCACATCTGGTCCAGGCTTGCAGGTAGAATGTCAAGCAGTCAACAGCCAAAGCTCAGTTTTTGCACAGATCTGCATAGCCGGGGTTTTGCAGCTGCTTACTTTTCAATACTAACAAAGTCAAAAGCTTGTGGGTCCAAACACAAAGATCCTCTGTAAATCTGTGCTCCAGTTCCTATTACAGTCACGATGCTCATTACTCCAGTTGGTTGTATTTGTTTGCTTTTCACAGATGGCAAATCACTGTGGGTCAAATTGACATCTCTCTCACTGATGCATCCACTAGTGGTCGGTTCAGTCTGGGACTTTGAAACATTTCAGTGAAGAATCTGGTGAACTCTAAGCAATGTAAATAATTCAGATGGCATAACAGTTTGCATACAGTCGCCACTGTTTTTCCTTATCAGATGTCTTTCTTGAGCATATGCCTCATGTTTGGAAGGAAAATTCTTGTCAGTCATACCAGAAAGTCTATCCCAAACTGAATATTTAAATAGCCATCCCTCTGTTATAGGAGGAGATGGCAACGAATCTTATATTTAACACAGCCTAACACTTTTGATTATAAGACATGTTTTTCAGCTGCTTCTAATTTTTTCATATTTTGATCATTCTAGGCTGAAATTTTCCATCCTTGATCTCTGTGTTGGGCTGAATTTTATTTCGGGAATGTTTCACTGAAAGTTGGTCAGCAACTTCCAAGAATGAGGTTGGTGAAAAATGATGGTTGGCCTATGCTGAAAATGTCTTACAATGGTTTCACTGCAGTTCAGTGCTTCATGCAGGGGCCTGAAATTAGTGGGGCCTGATCCCTGGAATCATCATCCTGGACTTCTGGCCATATGAAAATTCTGTCAGATCTGACCCAGCTGTAAATCATTGCTTTCCACTTGCACATGATCACCAGAGCTTGCCTGAAATCCAGATATTGTCTTTGCTGAACACTTGCCTAGTGCAGAGCATGCTTCTGCCATAGGAACTCAGAGAGCCCCAAATATGAGCAGAGGACAGAGAGCTGGCCTGAGCCCACTCTCCCACACCCCATGCCACCTGGGTTTGGACTCAGCCTGAAACAGCAATAAAGGGGAGAAGGAAGACAAAAATAATGGCTTAAAAGAGGAGCTGTGGGACAGCACCTAGGGACAGGCAGGGTGGGATGTGCAGAGGCAACAAGGTCAGAGACAGAGCAGATGGAAGCCAAGAGGGCAGGGACATCTTGGGATGACAGGGCTTCAGGGGGATAGAAGAATCAAGAGAAGGGGACAAATTAGGGGAAGAGACAGAAGGGCACTGCCTGTGACATACTGCTCTAGTGTTCTAGGAGACTATCAGATATTTGGCTGTTCTTTCTGCAACCACCTCTACCTCCAAAATCCAGAAGAGAGTTTGATTTATTCTCAGCATTACTCTGCAGAACAGCAAACAGCTACGGAGTCCTTTGGGAAAATGTGTCTCATGTACCTGGGTTTAAATTTTCAGAAAGGAAGTGTTTTCTGCTAGCAGATTACTCCTCTAGCTCATGTGACAGGGCTCTGTACTGGGTGCCTGGAAGCCAAACCATGTCTCCCATCTCCAGTGTAGTGTCACGTGGTAAAATGTGATTTCTGAGCCTTTCTTTCTGGCTTACCTAATGTGCCAGAAGGTCACCTAACTACAAGTGTTCACACTAGGCAGACATCTCAGTTCGACAGCTGTACCAGCATGAGAGAAGAGGTCTGAAGCACACCAGGTTTGACTACATGTATCAGAGAACACTGAGCAAAGATCTGCTAAGCCAGTGACAACAGGGCACAGCGAAATCACAGGATGCAAAAGCAGATTGGGTTGGGAAAGAAACATTAGGGGTGGTAATCCACAGCCAGTTAATTGCCAGTAGTGCTATGTCAGCACTCTTCCAGTCTGTGAGCATTCAGAGTGGTTCTTGAGATTACCAGCAGCCTAAACTCTGTGTTCTGCACCCTTGTCTATTAAATAGAGATGACTTTGTTATTATGCACAGCACCAGTTCAGGACTATTCTTTTTTTTCTGGGCCCTGCAAGAGCTAGTGGACTTAGATTGCCTGATGTATTCGGAAAACTGTGCCTCATGGGGTCCTAATCCCTCACCCTGCTACTGTAGTCCTGTATGTGGAATCTCTTCTTCATCCTCTGTCGGGTTTAGGTTAGAAGAACAATGATCATTTTTTCCTGCAAAGTGTAGAGATCCCTTCTGTCCTCTTATAAGGTGAAGAGAATTAAGCACAGTAGACTTTCCACGTTACAGGCTCGATCTCCAACTTGATCCCAACCCAAGGTGCAGCAGAATCTTTCAGCTGACAACTCCTTTGATGTACTGGAGTTTACCTCTCTCCCACAGCACATCTGTCTTAGCCTCCTTGGACATGGCAGCTCATAGGTAGAGCACAATGTACCCTGCCACCTATCAGTCTAAACCTTCCTACATCTCTAGATTTCCTCAATCACCTGAATTTTTTGTAATATCCTTTCTTTCATGTCATCCTTACCCTTTTCCTTTATTCCTCCTTTCTCTCCCTCAGAAAAACAGAAGAAACCAGGAGCATGCCTCTGGGTCCTACTGTGTAAGTCTGTTCCATTCCATCTCTTCAGATAAGGAAGATCTGGAGTGCTATGTGGTACTGAAGAGAGATAATGTAGTCTTTTTACCTGGCTACCCCTCTTCTACCCTGGAGCTGTAGAATCTGACACCAGCAATTCTGGAATCGAGCCAATAGGCTGGGAGTAAAGATCATGTCAGTGATGTAGAAGACCCACTTATCAGTCATGTGAGGAGTGATGGTCTGCAGGTAGCAGGGAGGGAGTGCACAAGTGGGGTCACAGGCTGAGCACAAAACCATAGAAATAGAGATTTCAGAGACCAGATGCAGAGTCATTGAATTATTGCTGGGAAATGCTGAAGGAGGAAAGACTATGACTGTACATTCTCAGTATGAAAATGTACAGCACTACTCATCTCAGGTGCATATCTAAGACTGCTGTCAGGCAAAGAACTGCAATATGTCTGCAAAATAGGAGTAAAGGTGTGAGGTGAGTAAGAAAAGAGTTGGGGAGAAAGGTCTGCAGAACCTGTGTTTCCCAGAACACCCTTTGGTTCTCACCAGCTGCTGCCAAAGTTGCCTCCAAAGACACTGAGCTCACAGAACGTGGAGCAGCAGAGGAGCTCAGGCATGACTCAGCTTTGAGTTTGCCCCTTGATTTCCATGGGCAGCTGCCCCTCTTAAAGCCAGGAAGTTGGAGGCAGTTGGATATGACGTTAACCCCTTATGTAGGTTTAGCTACAGTTTATTTTGTCCATAGCCTTACTTGGCCTACTAGGCCAGCTAGGCTTATGTAGATGTCTAGCCTTCCTTCTTTGCCGTGTTCTTGAAATACCATGGTGCTGGTAGTGAAAGAAGTAGCTCACTCAAGTCCACAGAGCACAATAAAAACAGAAACGAGGTACCAGCAACCGGCACCTGTCTGAGTCAAAGCCTACTTTGTGCTTGATGTCCCACTTCCATTTTACAAGCTGGGAAAAGTCCTGGTAACTTCCATTTGCAATGGGAATGATGCTGCTCTCTGACCACCATTTTGGAATCATCGAGAACTAAGTCTTTATCTGTCATTGAATAACAGTCATAGAAGAATAGAAAGTAGGGCTAAGAGGTGAAGCTATGTAGTCCAGTCCTGTTCCTGAATTCAGAATCAGCTACAATTGTACCTGTCTCCACTCATGGAGGTACGGAGGTACCACATCCTCCAAAGAAACTCATTTAATTGATTGACTACACAAGGAAAATTTACAGATGTTTCACTTGGATATCCTTTCCTGTAATTCCGGCTATTACCCATCCATAGTGGGAACAGAAAAATTCACTACTGTACTCCTTATGTCTATCTTTAAAATATTTAAATATCATTGATGGGCCACCCCCTCTATTGTCTCTTTTCTAAATCAAGTTATGCAAATGATTTTCATCATGAACCATGTTTTCTAGACTTTTGGTCATCCCTAGTTCTCTCCTCTGACTCTCCAGCTGTTCAACATACTCCCATAATTAAAGCACCAGGAACTGGACATGATCTTCCAGCTGAGTCCTCTCCTGCCCTTATCTGGAACAAAGGAAAAAGAATATGTCAATATTCCTGTTTATTCAGCTGTGATGGTAGAATAGTATTTTTGTGTTCATTACTCAGCAGTATGTTCCTTACTTATTTCTTCAGATGAACCTTTCCATCCCGAGATTAAGAAAGGAGACAAATGCATTTGTTCATCTCTTCCAAACAAATAAGTAGTCTCATCTCTTTTTCAACTTGGACAAGAGTCAGGTTAAGGGTAATAGAAGTCTCAAACCTCAGAAATCAACCACTTATCAAAGAACTCTTAAATTTGGTAAAAATTTTGAAAGGAAGTAGATGTCATAAAAAGACTCCATCCCAAACACATGAGAGACACCCTTATACATCCAGGAAGCCACCTCAGAGAAACAGAGAAACTAATATGATATAATGGAGGCCTTTGAACAACAGTGTCAAGAACAATCTCTGTCATGAAAGATCCACCTCAGCCTTGAGATTTTGTGGTGGTGGAAGGGCAGAAAATAAAGGAGATTTTCACGAATCTCAGTGTGAATGAGAATGTGGTCTCAAAACTACAGCTGAGGGGTTCCTTTTAGCCTTGAGACTGAATTAGTGCTGAAGCTGAGCCTAGGTCTCCAAAATCCCAGAACTGATGCCTTCAGAAAAGTAAAACTCTGCTGGTACTTTGAAAGTTGGCTTGTCTATTACTAGTGTCTAGACTCCCAGTAGAGCTTCAGTCCTCTCATGAAAGCAGTGTGTGATCAGAGCTTGCCCTGATCCTGACCAGCCCAAGGCTGACCCACTACAGAGGCTGGGTCCTCTGGCTGACACTAAGTCCAAGAGCAGGGAAACCGCTGACTTGAGGCAGCACGACCCTGTTTGTACAGTGATATGTGGCAACTTTCCACAGAGGGGTTTCTCTGTCTCGCAGCAGCACTGGGTGAAGCTTTCAGCTTGGGAGACACTGCAGCCTCCAGATTCCTCCCTGCAATGCTGCTCTCTAGCTGCACAGCTGATGATTGAAAGCTAAAGGCAGATGTTGTTTTCCTCAGAAAACTGCATCCCAGCTTTTCCAGAATATTTCTCCAGTTCATCAAGATCATTTAAAGTAATTTCAAACCCTCCAAATACATTCTCTATCATGTAATCTACCTGACTGATGAAAAAATCAGCAATAGCAATCTCAATCAACATATACTTTCAAGTTAAGAGCCAATATTTTCTTAGCTTGCTTCTGAAGAGCTCATATGAGACAATGTTCAAAGCTTCACTAAAGAAACATTTTTCTGCTGTTCTTCCCTAGCCACAAATCTCATCATGGAAGCATACTAGATTGGTTTGGTATAATTTGTTCTTAGTAAATCCATACTGGTTGCCACTGACCTTGTAGTTGACCTCTGGAGACTCAAAGATTACTTACCCTGCCCCCTCATTATTGAAAAAATTGTGAGAGGCAACACATTTATCTCTGTACCCCCTGGTTCCTCAAAGATAGCAGCTAATGGTTCTGGCATTGCTTCAGACAATCCTCCCAGTATCCTAGCAGGAATTTCATCAAGTCCAGCTGATTTGAAAACATCCAGTATATCTCTTTCATGATATTGCTTGGTCTTGAAGCAAATTGAAAACATTCTCAGACATTTTTAGCAAAACGAAGGCCCTGGGCAGTCATTTTGAAATTACAATATTCCCCAAGAGGCTGGAAAATCCAGGTAGTTGGGTAAAGCTGATAGACGTGGAAAAGCCCAACATGAGAAGCCTTATGATTAAAAAAAATGGGAAAGTTCTGAATCCTGAAGGAAAGTGCAATACAGAAGGTACAAGTAATCCAGCAGGGAAAGGGAAACAAACATAATGGATTTTATACTGGATGCCAATAAAAGAACCAAAGTAATGGCAAACTCAGATCTACACAATATTTGAAATCTAAAAAATGAGAAAGGGAACCAGAATGTCTGATCCAAAATGCAGACACTGATATACCATTCGTGTTGGAAACATGGGGCAAAGAAGACCATCAAAGGGACACTAAACACAGGATATAAATTACACAGTAAAAACAAACTGTGTCAGAGGAAGAGCAGTGCTCATCATGAAATCAAATTTACAAGTTCATCATCTCAACAAGTAACATAAAGTCAGTACAGGTTGAAATTCCAGGCCTAAATAGGAAGAATACAGCTATGATAGATAATGTTACTAACCCAGGATAGCAAAATGCCTTGAATTCAATGCACTGAAAGAAATTAGAGAGGCAGGGAAAACAGCAACGGGAGACATCAACTGCCCTCCTGTAGACTGACAAATGTCATGCCAGAAGATGAAACAGAGATGACATTTTTTGGCTCTGTCAGCAATTATTCCATGGAGCAGCTGGTTAGAGCCCACAGGAGCAAAGGCAGTCCTTGGCTCTGTGGCTCTAGTCCTTCCAGTGGAAGCTCTACTCTGTGACAGTGACCACAGAGAATTCAGCTTCACCAGCTCTAGAGGAGCACCGCAGGCCAAATATGCCAGTGCCATTGTCCTCTGCTTCAAGAAAAGCCATGCAGAAATGAGGAAACTTGTTAAAAAGAAACTAGAAAGGTCAGCAAAGAAAAATCTTAACAAGCAGCCTGGAAACTGCTGAAGAACACCAGACTAGAAGCATAACACCGCTGCGTATGACCTATTGAGAAAGGCTGGAGAATGGATTAAAGGAGGCCAGCACATATAAACAGCCAAATAAGTAAGTAAGAAAGCAATTTTCAAAAAGATGTCTATTGTATCCAAACCAATAAAATGAAATGAATAGTATAGTCAGGCAGATTAAGAGCAAAAATCCTAAAGGAGTCTGAGGACAGCTAGCTAAAGAAATCAAAACTGGTACTTCATCAAAAATGTCAGGAGAAAAAAACTTGTTAGGGACTCTGCATGGCCAACGAGTGATAAGGCAAGCATCAAAGACAACGAAGCCATTCTGCTTTGCTTTTCACTGGGAAGAAACATGGAAAGTTTCCAATGGGGGTAAAATGCAGAAGGTATGTCTGAAATCAAAGTAACTGTGGATGAGATTATGTTTCAAACAGACAAAGTGAAAATGAACAAATTGCCAGAGTCAGATGATACCTAGGAGAAATCGAAGATGGAAACACTGAATTACTAACCATAGTGTGCAACCTTCCACTTGAAACCTCCTTGGGACCTGAAGACTCAACAGTGATATATATGAAGCCAGTACGGAAAACAGGTTCTGGGGGACATCCAGGGAAACACAGTTCTTATGCTTCATATTATTTTTTAAGCCTAGAAATGTGAACCGCTCCAGAAGACCAGGGTGTGCATGTGGGACAGGGCAAATTCTTGACAAGTCATTAGCGTTCAGTACAGAATTCATTGATACGTGAAGAAATAGGATATACTGCAAACGAGTCAAAATTCTTGTGTAAAGAGAAGTCTTTTCTGAGATCCTTTCTTTAATGTCTCTGAAAGGATCAGCAACAGATGGCTGAAGATGGCCCTGTATACAGAATCTGCCTTGAAAAGTCCCTCACCAAAGCCTGCAAAGTATGCTAAACAGCCAAAGTATAAGAAGGAAAAGTCCTGAAAAAGAATTAATTGGAATAAAGGAAATAAAGAGTAGCGATAAGGATTTTCAGAACAGACAGATGTCTACAGAGTAGCTGCACAAGGATCTGTGCTGGAGCTACAAATATACTTGATCAAAAGCAAAACAATTCTCATGTACCTCTTTCTTACATAGAATCATAGAATTGTTTTGGTTGAAAAGACCTCTAACATCATCATGTCCAACAGTAAACCTGACACTGCCAAGTCCACAACTAAACCATGCCCCTAAATGCCACATCTACACATTTTTGAAATACCTCCAGGGCTGGTGACTCAACCATTCCCTAGTTCAGGAATCATCAACACAAGCCTGTTCCAGGGCTTGACAACCCTTTCCGTGAAGAAATCTTTTCTAAGATCCAATCTAAACCACCTCTGGTGCAACTGGAGGCCATTTCTTCTTATCCTACTGCTGGTTACCTGAGAGGAAAGACCGATCCCCATCTGGCTACAGCCTCCTTTCAGACAGTCGTAGAGAGCGATAAGGTCTCCCCAAGTCTCCTTTTCTGCAGGCTAAACACCCCCAGCTCCCTCAGACACTCCTGATAAGACTTGTGCTCCAGACTCTTTACCAGCTCCATTGCCCTTCTCCAGGCACGCTCCAGCACCTGAATGTTTTCCTTGTAGTGAGGGGCCCAACACTGAACACAGGATTTGAGGTGCGGCCTCATGAGTGCCAAGGAGAGAGGGACAATCACTACCCTGGTCCTGCTGGTCACACTATTTTTGATACAGGCCAGGATGCCATTGGCTTTCTTTGCCCCCTAGGCATACTGGTGGCTCATGTTCAGTCACTGTGGACCAGCACCCACAGGTCCTTTTCCACCAGGCAGCTTTCCAGCCGCTCTTACCCAAGCCAGTAGAGACACAAGGGTTTGGTGTGACCCAAGTGCAGGACCTGACACTTTGCCTTGTTGAACCTCAACAAGGTCCTCAGCCTGTTGATCCAGCCTATCCAGATCCCTCTGAAGAGCCTTCCTACATTCCAGCAGATCAACACTCCCACCAGACTTAGTATTGCCTGCAAACCAACTGAGGATGCATTTGATTTCCTTGCCCAGATCATAGATCAAGATATTAAACAGGACAGGCACTAAAACTGAGCCCTGGGGAATCCCACTGGTGACCAGCTGTGAGCTGGATTTAACTCCACTCACCACCATTCTCTGGGCCTGGCCATAGAGACAGTTTTTAACCCAGCAAAGAGGACACCTGTCCAGGCCATAGACAGCCAGTTTCTCCAGGAGGATGCTGTAGGAAATGGTATCAAAGACTGTCACTACTGTGTCAATAGCCCTTTGATAATGTGTAGATGAGGTAGAGGATGACTATTGCATTCTTTGTAACACCTGGCCTGAATGTAGCTATGGTGTACACCCTACACTGACCACTCAAAGGCCCCCTTGCCTTCAGATTTCTTCAGAGTTCCTTCATAGTCTAAGTATGCAGTAGAAAGCACTGAGCTGTCTCAGTACCTATCTATTTAGAGAATATTCTCTCTAAATGGACTTTCAAACTCCTCTATTCTGCATTTTTAAATAAATGGAAACATGAACATTCTTTATAAACATGAGCTGCAAACCCAGGTATTCATTTACATCTTGTTCCTTAAATATTGACAAATATTTTAAGTTTATAGCTCTTTAGGCTAACTTCTTTTTAAGCTTGCATTACAATCAGTTCTGCTCTGTAGCATGCATTTCTAGTTCAATTTCATCTATCATGACGTGTCACCAAGCAGTTCCAGTCCTAGGCTCCTTTCTACTTTACCATCCATCTCCTTCTTCATCCAGATCTTCCTGTTTTCTTCATATTTATGCATAGGTTTTATGCACAAAAAAAAAAAAAAAAAAGACTGTCAAATATATGTGCTTTCATACTATCCAAAATTGTGAGTCCTGAAAAAACAGAAAGAACTCCTTGGGTTTAGTTTGTTTTCTTGAACAGATTTGCACTATTGAAACTGGGCATGAATCGCTCCATTTGGCCTGCTGTCCTACTAGATTATTAAAGAACTCTTTAGAATGTAGTATCTACTACAATGAGAAATTTGAATGACTGCAGGATTTTCAGTGGGGTTTTGATTTTTTTTTTTTTTACATGCACCATTTATTTCTCATCATTTTATTTTAGGGCAAACGAAAGCCTGGGAAAAATAATAAGCAATCAGTCTTCCTTAATTAAGGGATATCATTCCCTCTAGTGAATTTGTGGAAAGCAGGAACAGAATAAATTTCTTCTCATTTCCTCACTGGGAATATTAAATGCAATGCAGCTAATTTGTCTGTGAATTAAATTTCCAGCTTTTTTCCAGCTCTTTAGTGCTAGTCTTATCTTTTATTTTACCGTAGTGGGAGAAGATGCTATTCTAGCTGAAGTATAGTGAGCTTTACATTCTCCTTGCTTTTTCTGGTATTGAATTTCTGTAAAAAAGAGAAGTATACACAGAAAATAATATAGCAATACATACAACAAGGTTGGAGTCCATATTTTTCAAATGTAGCATTCTTTCTCCATTTACACAGATTTCATTTGTGTGTTTCTGCTGGCTCCTATCAGGCAGGAGGGTCTATGTCAGAAGCTTTAAAAACAGCCTCTCTCAAAGCATTTTCATGGAGGTCTGGAGCCTCAGCAAGATTTGTATGAGGGAGCTGTTTGGGGCAGGTGTTGGTGCCTGTGAAAGCCTTCCTCAGGCTGCCCTGAGGGACACCAGAACTTTGCTGTGCCTAGATTCCCTGCAGCACCTCCAGCCCTGCTCCTTCCAGAAGCAAGGGCAGTATTATCTTGCAATCAAGCTGTTGTCCTGATGAAAAAATTATTTCTTTAAAACAAAAAACTTTCAGAGTAAACAAGTTTTAACCTAGCAGACCAATACATCTGCTTGCAGATAGAGCTCACTGACAGTCCTGTAAATTCATCTTCTCTCCCTTCCTCTGTTCCAAAGGCTTTTTAACTGTTCAATGGATTTTTCAGCTGTGTTGCTTTTAAAGCCTGAAGTTTGGCTGTTGCCCTGTTAGTTTGGATGTTGGTTGGAAATGTTGCTTACTTGTTGGCTACTGCATTGCTCTCCTGCTTACTTTTCCTCCAGCAAGGCCAATTCTTTCCTCAGTGAAAGCATTATGCTCTCAAGTATAGTAAATCATCTTACTAATAATGTCACCATAAAATTATTGTATTTCATTATTCTTAATCAAATTGCAGTGTTTCCACATTTTCCACCAAACTCCATACTGGAGAGAAGAGGATATGCAGCCTTTCTCAGCGCAGAATTGAGGGTGGCCTCCAGGAACGACACTTGGGTAAATTTTAGATAAAACCAAGATCCATTTTTGTCCCTAATGTCCCAAGTTTGGGATATATTTTACATACGGCAGAGTGGGCAGTTAATAAGCTTATACCAACTTCACCAACTTATTGACCATTACTGAAAAAAAAAAACCACAAAAAAAAGACTGAATACATTTGTTACATTTACATGTTTACATGTCAATTGTTCATGATGTAGAAACTTTTTTGCCCTATTTGCTGTAAGAGCTCACAAAAAAACTATCTTGGTATGGAACTTGGTACTTCAGGAAGAAGCCCTTCTATGATCTGCTCTTCTACTTTTCATTTACATCTATAACGGTCTTCTAAACAACTAACCAAGTGGACTAAGCAGAAAAATATTTGTTTCTTATGTATTATATACATTTATAGTTTTACTTGTTCTTCTTTACAAGCTTTCTTAAATGGCTGAGGAAAGCAATGACTTTGTGGCTGGGTAGTGCTGCGAAGCATAGGTTGTGGTTTCCATACTCTCCTCTAGCTGACCCTTAGCAATTCACTTCTCTGGATGTTTTTACTTGGGACTTCTATTTTTATCTAGGGACAATGTCCTACAGGATATGCTATTTATCCAAATAACGGTGTAGGACCCTTGACAGAATGTGACTGCCGTATATTGTCATGTAGTTGCCTGCTATGTCAACATTTTAATTTTTTCTCCTTGTCTCTAGAAATTTTTGCATGCCTGTCTGGCCTGTCCTAGACCCACCACACCATAAATTCTAGTCAGACTACAAGATGGAAACTGATGCTGTACTGGTGGGTGATCTGCTGGTAAAGCAGAGAGAGCACAGATTTATCCTAGTCCTTCTCAGCTCTTGTGCATTGTTCTGGTGTCTTGCAAGACATCAGCTGTGGATGATCTGGGGTAAGGGGTGCTGTTGTTTCCCAGCAAGATCTATTCCACAAACAGTGGTGGGAAGCTGGACTTCCACCATCAGCCTCTTTACCTGTGGAGTCTATAGAATGTTTTCTCTTCTCTCTACTTGCTCTTCCCAAGATGTACACATTCAAGGCCTCAATCCATATGGCTGTGCACTCTGCAGCCCGAGTCCACCATCGCTGAAATAATTCTGAGAACTACAGGGCAGAGTCACATCAACAAGGCACCATTCTCCACAGAAACAGCTCCTAAACCCTTGTTAAAAAATGAGGAAGAAAATATCTTTTTGTATTTTGGAGGAAACAAAGAAAGAATGAAGGGTAAGGTCATTCAATAGCACCCTGCTTTGGAGGAACTTCTTGATAGGGAAGTTTGAATGCATCTTCCATGGCTTGACATCTGCTGGAGTGGAAAATCTGGGTGACAGCATTGGGTACAGGTCTGAAAAACATTTGCATGTGGGTCAAATGTATTGCATGTATTTGATCTGGTTAGGCTCCATGGCTTAGACCAGAGGAAGAACCAAACAAAAGTTTAAAAAAAAAAAATTAGAGCCTGTTTCTATTCTCCGGTATGTTCAGCGCACTTAAAGTAGCTGTCTTATCTTTTTATGAAAAACATACATGTATTTGAAGTCTTTTTCTCCACCTACCCTTTCCTCAAAAGGCAGGGTCTGGGTTTATAATTTCCTGCTACAAGCAGGCCTATGACACAGGAACAGGGGCTCAAAAATTATGTTCAGAAAATAAAATAAAAATGCTTTAAGCAATCTCCCCTCCACTCATTACAAGGAATCCATATGCTCTGAGATACAAAGCCAGCCTCTTCCCTTTTTGTGATTCACACAGAGGACATTCATGACAACATAGCATTTAAATACAGTGAACACAGATGTATGTTATGCTGGCAACAGTGGATAGTGAGAGCCCCAAGTCTCTTTTGTGAAAACACATATGAACAACATCAAGGTTACAGCAGAGCAGTTAATACTGGCTTAAGACAGCACAAGCCTACTCCCAGAGTCTGTTACTCCCTTAGGCTTAGATCCCTTCCATTTGCACAGCTTGACAGTATGAGGACAACTGATGCTGGAAGAATATGGGCTCAGTATGTCAGCCCAGCAAAAGGAGATGAATAAGTATCATACAGATGGTGTGTGCTTAGAGGAGAGGACAGGATGGAGACACTCTCCTTATAGCTGGACCAAAATTTAATCATCTGTGCACCTGGCTTCAGACAAAGTCAGAGCAGAGATGTGGTTTTAGTTAGGGATGTAAGCTGCATCACAAAGGCAGAACGTCTATTAGTTAATGGCTAGTATCAGTTTTCATGCCTTTTTAGACTATAAATATTTTAAATATCAAGGCCTTTTTCTTTCATGTGTGTATCTATTTCTCTTAAGTGCATTCCACTGCTGTCTGTTCCCTTCTTCTCTGCTCTGGTCTGCAAGAGATTATACATGATTTTGTCCACCTCCAAGCCCTCAGTCATGGAAGGTGTTCCTGGCTCACCACAGGTCATAATCTGTAATTATTGCATAATTCCTATTGTCTTTGAGAGAGTACTTCATATTAGAAGACTGGGCTTCCACAAAGATGGTGGAAATTATGACTCACAACAGGGATCAACCACTTCTCTAGGAGATATGGATTAATTCAAGAAAGGTAGTGTGAAGCTGTGACAGAATTAATATTCCACCTGCCTACAGTTATCTGGGACTGATACAGAAGCACAAAAGCAGGCCTGTCTGACATGGTCAGAGAAGCTTCTGAGAGCCTCTAAAATGCAGGCTGGAGTCTGAAATTTGTGTCCGTTCGATATGGAGAGTTACTGTTTGATTCGCCAGATGTGCTCTTCCGTATTCCACTCACCCACTCACCATTTCCTCTCCATCAGTGATTGTGGTATTTGGAGTGTGTTTCTACATAGGAGGACTTTCTTATTTGGTTCTGTGCTGGTTCTGTGTAAAGCGTGCTGTTATTTTGCCACTATGACGGGGAATATGCTGACCTCTTCTCTGCCTTGCTTAACTTTGAACTTTTTCCTCTCCCCAGTCAGCTGTCATGACAAGGTTAAATAGACTTACCTCCTCTTCTATGTATTTATTTCACTTCCAGCTCTTTGCATTCATTAGACATCAATATTAGTTAGCGATGTCTTTTTCCACTGTCAAATACAATAGAAATGTCCAAGTGAGGAGACTGACAGCACAGGTGAATCATACACTGTTGGAGACAAACAGTGTTTGTGAATTTAACAGAACTGTCCACAGGTTAGACAAGCCCCAGGGATGTGTCTGAATCCCCTGAAAAACATTTACATAATTAATTTGTGATTGACAATTCCACCTCCTTCAAGCTTTTGTTTTTGTTTTAATAATATCAAATGTTAACAAAATTAGAAGACTTTGTGGTTCTAGAAGTAATAAAAGGCTCTAAATAGTAGCTAAATCCCAACTGGAGGATGTTGACATTGGTCAAGTGGTGGAGGGACTGAACAATTTTAGGGACAGCAGAGAGGTAGCTCCAGTATTTTTATTCCACATTTGACATACAAAGATGAATAACCCTGTATTAACTTCTGGCATCCCCTGGTGGCAAGAGAACATGACAGAAACTCAAAGAATTTTCACCATATGAAGCTTATCTGTCTCTAGAATGCTTTTTTTTGAGTGCATACATTATAAGTTTTGACATTTTCTGGGAGTAAAAGCCTCCCTGCAGAATTGGTCATGTATTCACATTCATCTGTGTATATGATGTGTGTCATCTGGGTCTCTGATGGTTAAGTGGTTAGATTCTCTGTAGACATTTCAGCATTAAGACTCTTCTGCATTGTGATCACCAACAGCATGAAAAATCTCTACCTTTATCAAGCTTAATGAAGAGGTAAGTTTTTAATCCCTTGACTGCTACTGAGGCTTCTGTGCCCAAAATTAGATTAACTCCATAACTTTTGTAGTCATCTGTTTAGAGGTGTTTAGCTTAACTGACTAGATACATCAATTGTTGCTTTCACATTGTCCTTTAAAAATGATCTGTTAGACCTCAAGCAGCTGGGGTCCAGATTGGAAAGAAGATGCCTACAGCAACTGAATGTGTCATTTAACATCATGAGCTTCACAGAAGGTGTTAAAGGGAGCTGGCATGCAAGATATGCAAGGGACATAGGGATTCAATCATATACTGTGCAATTTCAGACAACCAAATTGGAAAGAAAGAATGAAGTGAAATTTGTGCTATTATCTAGGAATGATTCAAAATACTTTGAAGTCAATGGAAAGATTTTCACTGACTTCCAGAGCTCTGGATCAGGTCCTAGATAGTCTTATTCAGAATGACAGGGAACTTTCATCTTTAGGAATTCCTTTCAAGTGACATTGCATTAAATGGCCTTGACTAGTTGTCAAGGTCAGTGTATCTTTAGATGATGAAATGGAAAATTTTTGGATCTTCATGGCAACTTCAGCTGTTGTCCACTAAGCAATTAAAATCTAGACACCTATACTGAGACGTATACATCTATATATAACTTCTGTATAACTGAGGTCAAACATGCAGAAGGACAAGCTTTTAGCCCTAGGTGTGAAAGTCCGTGACAACTGTGGGTAATTATCAGATCTAAAAACCTGATCTCTTGATGAGATGCCTAAATACAGATGAGTCAGAGGAATGCATCCAGGAAGAGACCCTGTGTTTAAAAATGTGTATCCATGTTTGTTCACAAACACATCTCTTTTCCTAGGCAAATGTATGCAAAGAGCAACCATTCCACAAACATCCTTAGGGACTGCATCCTGAAGTGCATCACAGCTGCAGTCAAACCAACCTGTTGTTTGGTATTTGAATATATGACATTTCCTTAACATTTAAACATTTCTCATATAGAGAAATAGAGAGATATATATACATATATGTGTATATATATATGTGTATATACACATGCACACTTAGAGGTGTTGGCCTTAACAGCTCAGTCATAACTTTTGTCCCTTTTCACTGGATTCATCCAATTTGTCAATAACTGTCTAGTAATGATGCCGCTATAACCAAACCCAACAGGCAGATGCTCAGCTGGTGTTAATTGGCACAGCTCCACTGACTTCAAAGTCCCCGAAATTTTCAGGTGTGGTCACACCAGGCATGTAGAGAGTGGGTTTATTGTCATGTTCTCTGATGTGGTGCCTTTGTGTATGCAACCCAAACTGCATTACTGACACATTGCAAACTCATGTCTAATTTATGATCCGCTCTGAAACTTAGGTCTCTTTTTTAGCCTACCTATTTCCATGGCTCCCTTGGTGAATAATGTGTTTTAGATGATTTTCCCCATATGTATTGGTTTATATTTTTTCCCAAGAAGGATTTCATTTTTTCACCCAGTGACTTTCTGATTCCTGGGCTTTTCTCTGTTCAGATTTCCCTGAGGTAGTACTCTTCTGCCTGCAGACATCAGAAAGTTGAGACTTACCCTCTTTCCCATTGTGAAAGATCTAGAAAATGTCAACATCATTACTCAGTGTGCAAAGTGTTGTGCAAACTTCTGGAGAGCTGTTGATTGTAAGCCAGTTTTCAGGTAGCTTGCATCTTGACTGTTATTGACAAAGTATTTTAAATTATGCTACTAAAACCAAGGGACCAAGTCTAGAGTTACAACATGATTGACACAACCCTAAAAATAAGACAGGACAAAGCAGCTTAGCACCGTGGAACCTTAGCAGCAAAGCACTCCCAGCACTTCCCAGTCCGGCTGCCAAGCCAGTACCTCCTAAAAGCTAAAATTGCTTTAGGGCTGCTCTGATTGATCTCACTGACCTCAGGCAGGTTGGAGGGGGCAGGTGGAAAGTGAAGGTGACATACTTGAATTGGCAACCTCGAGAAAGGATAAAATAGGAAGCAGGTTGGCTGGCTTGCTGCAGTGCAGGACAGGAAGAGGGATACCCTGGGGGCCACGTAAGGCACATTTGAAGCTGGCTCTGTTCAAAGGTCTCATGTTAGACTTGCTCCATCTACTGGTCTCCCTCTTCTCATTCATCTCTGCTGAAATCTATTCTGCGTCTGACAAACTCTACTTTCTCTTCACGCTTCTGTGACGCAGATCCTGGTACTTACTTATTCCTTGGCAGGTGAGATCAGATGCACAGCATCAAGGCTCAAAGACAACACTGGATTTAGGCAAGTGATATACACACTGTGAGATCGTGGGGAAGCAGCTGAATCCCTGACAGCAAACTTCTGCTGTTTGCAATCTCTGCTCCTCTACTCTTCTGCCTTTTATGGGCACTCCCACGTTCATTCCCACTCTTTCTCTTTCCTCACCTGTCCTATTTCTTTTTCATACATAGCACTCTGTGAATCTCCACCACAATTTTCTATTGCCTCCTTCTCTTCCTGATAATTTTTTTTTTTATTTCTAAGTCCCAGCCCATGCTTCCCATTCAGGCTATTCATACCCTGCATCTTCTGAGTCTTCCCAGTAACTCACTTTGCTGCAGCTCCCTTTGTTCTCCCCACTTTTTATTTTATCAGCAACTCCTACTCCATCTCTAGGACACTCCTATTTTGAAGCTGTCTAAGCACTGCAATCCCTCACAACAATCTGCTTTTGCACTCACAGTTAGCTTTGTGAGCCCACCAACAAAGACTATGGGCTTCCATATCCTACAACCTGGTGTCTCTGTCAGTCTTAGCTCAGCCTGAGCTAAGACTGCATACAGATTGCCATCCAACTTTGCAGTCATAGCATCTGAATCCTTGTAAAGTGAACTTCAGGGCCTCTGCCCCTGGTATGCTACATTTGCCTAACAGCAGCACCAAAAGTTGAACAGGAAGCTTCATGGAATGCCAGGAGCTCAGCAGGTAGCCATGGGATGCAAAGTCCTCCAAACACCAGGACTGACTGGGGTCCTTCCCTTCCCCACACCAGAAATCGTGTCAGAACTGATACCCATCAGGCAAAGAATTTTAGTGGCTCTTTCAACATCTAGGAAGCCCTAGATGTGGGGGCCCCGAGGGGATGTGTGGCACAACAGGGCAGATGTAGCAATTGTGCTGACCAATCTGATGTGGAGAAAAATTACTTTATGATCCTAAATCTGGAGAGTGCTTTAATGTGGAATGTGCAAGCAAACCATGCCATGCCTGTAACCTAAAAGATCCATCAGTAACCTCAGGACTACAAGCAGTATAGGACCCAGGGAGAATATACGGACTTTGAGCCTGAGTATGTATGTCAGCAACATTTTGGGCTGAATCTGGAATATTTTGCCATGTGGATTCAGAATATGGCTTTGTTGTGGGTAGATGGATTAGTTACCTGTGGTGGTAGGAATCTACCCTTTAAATAAATAAACACAATTCTCTTGTACAGACTGCCACTTCCGTATCTCAACTGCAACACTAGTTGCATCACCCTACAACTGTTCACTGCTGTTCTGCACCAGGACAAAAATATATCCTGTGAAAATAAATGCAAAACATTACTGAAGAAAAATCTTACAATTCAATGTAACTTAACATTTCTGCATTCCCAAATCTTGGTGTGCCGGATATCCTGTGAGTGCAATACCATAGGCAAAAGACAATTGATTTAATTGATTCTTATTGGCAGAATCCCCATCTGCAGATTGAAGTTCCTGCATAAATGGTAAAACAGATCTCTTGGCAAAGGACCGAGAGATTGATTTAACAATTGGGAACTGAGAAAGAGGGGAAGAAACTTCCTCTTGAGGGAAGAAAACTGGGAAACAAATCTAAAGCTACATTGGAAAACTGCTCTCCACAGGTATCAAAGCAAAAATCAGTCAGATGTCCCACCTTCCTCCTTCCTCTGACCTCTCCCCTGTTATGGACTGAGAGGCAGGTATCCTCAGAGCAATTAGACTTAAGTAAACAAAACAAATTGGAGAGGTCATGAGCGTGTTACCCAAGTGTAAGAACAGGCCTCTTGCATCAGCATTTAGTGAGCCAGCATGTGAGAATGATGGATGGAGAGTCTGGGGGAAGGGAGATAAGGAAGTGTCCTCACTGTTGAAGCCCCCATTGAGTTTGATTGGAATATGTGAGCAGGAGACTTGCAAGGAATATGGAGCTGATAATCAAAAACATGACAGGGAAACAGATGTTGCCTGCTTTGGAGACTCTCCTTGCACATTCAACACAATGGAAAGGGCTCAGATAATAAAACAGAGAGGATCCCAGCAAGAAATATAGTGTGCTGACACTTTTATGACCTGAGATGCTTACAAAATACAGAAATGGCGTTTTGTTTGCTTTCCATGCGCAGCTTGATATCACATGCTCAGCTCTTTCTGCTGCCACTCGGAGTCAGGAAGGACAATATATTTTCCTTTCCAGATAAACCTAGTGATTCTAGTCAGGTGCAGAAAGCAAATAAATTACATGAGAAGACTTTCTGTATCTATTAATCAAGAGGCTTGTCATTTTCCAGGCCTTGATCCACATGAAAGAAAGTGAGGAGGGGGAGGGGGATTTAGGAATAAAGGAGGATGTGGAAGACAGCAGAAAGAAGATTCTTGCTGAAACTGCTTGAGAGGTTTCTCATAGCACGAAGGACCACAGCTTAGACACACATACTGAAAAACAACTCCCTACACGCTCCTTTTGAAGCTTTTCTCTGCAAGCCAAGAAGATGCAGTCCAAAAGGAGGAATGCAGGAACCAGGAATATTCCGTTATGCTTCTGGGGCAGTTATTGTCACATTTCCTTCTTATTTTGAACGTTGAGAAGAAAACATCCTGCTGCTGAAAAAAGGAGCCACATTCAACACCTTGTCTGCAAGTATAGGCCAACAGGCTATATCACACACTTGCAGAAAGTGTAGCATGTAGCTATTTGTGGACTATAGCAATAGGGTTGGCTACTTACATAGATAAAGGAGGAGATAATTTTCAGTGCAGAGCACAGTAATTTTACCACCAAGTATAAAGGTATGATGGACTCACTAGTTTGTATGAGAAACTGGCTCTATTTCACTCTCTGCAACTGACTTCACATGTAACATTAAACAAGGCTCAGAATAATCTTATTAAGGCCATCATATTTACTTTCTTCCTTGGACCGTCATGAATGTAAATCAATGAATATTTATAGCATTTTGAGATCTTCCAAGAAAACAAGCTAAAAAAGCATAAAATTATTTTATGGAAGGACTGAATTATTGCTGCAGACCAAACATGAATCAGAATAACATCCCACATGGAAAACTACCAGGAAAGTTCTTGAACCAGGAACCTGGTTCATGGCCAAAGAGTAAATCTGGTTCTCTCTGAATCAACTGCCTGAGAAAATCTGTCTACACACTGCTAGATAGTCATGTAGAGACAATATGGGCAAAGCAATTTTTTGCTCTGAGGCTTCTTCTTAAGACCAGCCTCAGCTTAGGGAAGCTGGTCTAAGTTCCCTCTACTGTCTGTAGAATGGCTTTTCCCAGAGGGACCTTGGAGGAGCTTAGGCTCTTCTGTACTGCTTCCTGGAGCTGCCTATACAACCGTGTGTCTCTCCTCTTTCTAATTTCTGCACAGAAACAGGCAGTATTATTGTGATTGGAGCGATCATTCTAGTTCTGGTGTCCACACCCATGATGGTCAAAATTGGAAGGGATTTGGAAAATAATTTAATGACTAGTTTGAGGTAATGAATATCTGCTGTACAGTGAGAAAGGAAGAAAGGCAAACATAGCTTATCCAATAGACAGTTGAGAAGGAATTTGAACCGTAATGATAAATACCTATGTGGGAAAGAGATACCTGATAAGAAAGAGCTCTTTAGTTTAGCAAGTAAACACTATGAGATTTACAAATTTGGATTGGAAAGCATTTCTAATTAAACAATGAAATCACCTACAGAGGGACATAAGGGATTTTCCATTATAAAAATGCTTCACATCAAAACTGAAAAGGTTTGCAAGGGATATGCTATAACTCAACCACAGGCTACTAAAGTCACTGAAAAAAAATCTAAACCCTTTAGGTTTACGACTTTGATCTTAAATCCCTTAGAGGCTACAATTTTTTGTAACTCTGCCAATAACCTCTTAGTTTGTTGGCAGTCTCTGTGCTAGGTAATATTCAAATCAACCAAAGATGATTCTGTAATTTTTACTCCTACTTTAATATCTGTTGTCAGACAGACAATGGGAACACTGAAAATACTTGCTAGCAAGCGTTTCTTAGACATACCCCTGTTGGAAGCGAGTCCAGAAGACAGTCATCAAGTCTTTCATAATTAATGGCAATGCAGTAAAGTTTCTTAACTGGATACCCTAACTTCTCAGACAGAGAATTTGTTTCTAGATTTACATTTGACTTGCTACATATATACCTTCTGTGGGTCCTGATAGTTGTAACAGCATACCAACCACAAAACTTGCTCCTCATCTGGGTGTCTTGTAGGTATATTTGTTTGTTTACTTTTCACTCAACTTCGCTTCCATTTTCTGTCATTCCATGTTATTCTAATTGTTTTTAAATTAACTGACAAGTACTGGGATTGGAAGATGCATAATTTTCGGCATAAAAAATGCACTTTGCAAAAATGTGTGTAGAATTTAGAGATGGGATATGTGACCAGGTAGCATCACAACATGAACATGCTACCACAGTGAGCACCGGTTGTGAGGTCTAAACCTGCAAATTGGGAATTCCTTCTGGTTTAGGTTGTACTATGCCATCGCTGTTGATTATCAGCGGTTTGCAACAGAAAATAGCATTGAGGGTGGTTACACATGATTACCTTCTGTTCTGTTACTATTTTGTCTTCTGCTTGTCCATAATGGAACCATCACACACCTGTAGTGCATGAGTGATGCCCATTCAGTGGTGTATTTACAACGGCTGGAAATTCACAGAATATAATTTTCAATTCTCTCACACTGAAGGATGTCTACCACACTGGATACAGCTGTTTATACCATGTTTTCTTTCATTTTATTTATTTTACAGAGTAGGTACCATGTGCTGCCTAGGCATGCCCCACCAAAAAAAAAAAAACCAAAAAAAACCCCCAAAAATCCTATTTATCCTCACTCTCTCTTCTTCTTCCACTTCATAACCGCAGGGTATTTATTTATTCTGTGTGTACTGTGTTTTCCTAACAAATGAGGCTAACTTGATTTCCCGACACCCCTTTCTCTTGTAGTTTTTACTAGAATGTAAAGACAAATTACCTAAATCATTTCTCTCTACACCAGTCCCAATACTCACCCTTTCCATATGCTCAAAGGCTTGATTTAAAGTCTTCAAATACTGGAAAATCCACCATGTGCCTAAATAAGTTGTTTCAGTAGTTAATTGTCTCCACAGCCATGCACATGCTTCATATCCAATCTCAATTTGACCAGATTTGGCTTTCAAACACTGAAACTCTTGTGCCAGAATTGTAACCTACCATACAATATACACACCTTAAGGTACACATCTTGTTGATTTTTAAAATCTAAATGATATTGTTGTGGCTCAACCCTTAAACTAATCCCTTGGAAGATTTAACACCTCTGCTATATATATGGTGGTTGATGCCTCATTGAAAAATGCTAACAGAAATTTTTATAGAAGACTCTTTTTTCTAGAGGAAAGCTTCATAAATTTGAAATGTAATTGGACTAGTGCACCTCTGACTGTCAGAGGTGTCTATTCCATAGTTGGCTAGCAACATGTTTCTGATTCTGCAATTATCTTGGCTGGACCCATCATTAAGGAATCTTAGACTTTTTTTTCCTATTTTTTTTGTGTACATAACATCTTTTTCAGCAAGATTGTAGAGGACTGAAACCAACCTGTTGCAGCAGCAAATAGGCTCATCAGTTCACATTATCCATAAACCAGTGACATTCAGAAAAGCATCAGATTTCCACACAAAGGATGCAACTTATGCATCCAACATACAGAATTTACATACCTCCTCACTCCACATATAATGTGCATTCCCAGATCAATATTTTTCTCCTCTCAAGGAAACTAGTCGTATCTACATCCAGGTCCTCTGCTGGACAACTACCTGGGATGGTGGCAACTCTTTTTGAGGTGTCATTCTGATCACGGAGCATGATCTAACGTGTTTCAAAAGTGCTTAAGTCCGGTTTGTATGTTTAAAAACAAGTTCTATCTGGTGTTTAGGATACCTTTTACAAAGACATATTTTAGAATGAGTGCATCTTGATAGCAAGACTTCAGCTGGCGTACTGTTCACCACAGAACTGTGGAAAGCTAGACTTGGAAAGGAAACTCAAGGGTTCCCATCACATTTCATATGAAATTCAATGACGTGGTCGTCTTTGCAGCAAGAAAATATCATCCTGGTTAATTTATACAAGTGGAAGTTAAGTGTGATGCAATCCTTTAAAGTATCTTAATGGGGATAAGATACCCAACAAAAGACAGATAAAAGCACAAGGAAATCCAGTGACTGGAAACTGAAGGAAGATCATTTCAGAGGATAAATAAAATTACATTCTTGTCCATGAAAATAGCCATTGAAGCCGCTTACCCAAGAAACACTTCATCAACTGAGACTTTCAAACAAAAAATGGAATATATTTCTAACAGCTAATTTAGAGATAAAGCAGAAGATACCATTCTATTGATGGAACCACCAAAATGCAATTCCCTGGCCTGTCTTATGGAAAAACCTACAAGTATTGTAGTGGTTCCTCTGGGCTTTAAGATCTCTGGGAAGAACATCAATGCCTTGTGTTTACAGGGGGTTATTTTTTGGTTTACCTCTTCTGGTTTTAACAGGCTGATTTTCAGCTTTTAACCGCATTCTGCTACTTTATGTCTAAAAGTGTCTCTCTTTTTCTATTGAGCAGACTCCTTCCTTCTGTGTGCAGAGCATCATCAATGGAAAATCTTGCTCTTTTTTTAAAAATACTGATCCAGACAGAGAGCAAGATATGGTTCTATTTAGTCCACTGAGATGATGACATTTTTCTCTCACACAGCTTTCCCAGTAAGTGATGTTTCAATATCTTCCTTTGACAGAACAGAAAAAACAAACTTTCAGAGAACCTGCCTCTCACCAGCTGCCAGATCCCCACTGAAAACTGGCTTGAAAGCTCACTGTGGCTTCCTTGAGCTGCTAAAGGAGTGGTGGATATGGGAGCGCTGAGTGAATGAGGGCGTGCGTTGTATGTTCAGAAAACACGGAACACCATTGAGTATGTGGGGGTGGGGATGATGTCTTTATTAATGTCTGAATGGGTTAGACATTGAAAAAACTAAAGGTCACTCTTTGGGAACCAGAACCTGCAGTACCAGTGAAATCGAAGTGTGGGCACTGTAAAAGGCAATCAAGAAGCATGTCTGCCCAGCAAGACCTATAATTTTCTAGATTAATGTGGACTCTTGAGCTTTGTTAGCAAGCTCGAGAGGGACCCTACATCCCAATAGTTCAGCTCTTGTGTTGTGCTGCTGTACCTCTATTGTCAATGTTCAAGACCACGTGAAACACACATAAAATGCGATCGCTGATATTTGACATGTTCTCAGCTCAAGGTAGCAATGGATGGCTCTCCACAATCTAAGGAGCTTTCACAAAAGTAAAAACATTCTTCTTACTCCCCATTCACCTCCTCCCTAGTGGTTTACCCACATAAGATTCAATTGGTAAGCATGTAAGAGAAACAGCTTTTCTCACCGGGTGAGAAATGTGACATCCAAGTTTTATTCTGTTTCTGTCAAAGTCTAAAGCTTGTCTAAACAGTTTGCAATTACCCCAACTAGCACCTCTGGGAAGCTGGAGCTAAGGTTGCATATGTTGTCTGTAATTTAGGAACTTGATAAAAATATGGATAATGTTGCCTAAATAAAATGAATCTGAATTGCAAGAAATGGGAGGTAAGATTACAGATAAAAATATGCTGGACAGGACAGAAATGCAGAACCAGCAGGGAATGTAGAGTTCTCTGGAGTACACCTTTGAATATTGTGTATCTATGCAGGAGATCACAGCACCTGTTAAATTTAATACATATTAAATTTTGTCATATCTTTTATATCTAGGCAAATGTAGCATACCTTCATACTTTGCTGGCAGCTTACAACTCCCAGATTTCAGTTTATGTTACAAAAAATATGTAGCCAATTCCCAATGAAAAACTGATTTAAAGGACACCACTGGGGATTGTAAGGAGATTAAATTGTTCTAATATTTTCAATACATGGAAGGGGGATTTTAAATGGGAAGCTGGGAATCTTTGTTCCTTTTGTGAAACATAAAGGTCAAGATTTTGCCCTAGATACAAGAGTTGGAAGAGAGTTTCTTGTTGTGTAGATGTCCATATGTCCTGGGTGGGAGCTTAAGATGGTCTTAAATCATATACAATGTACGTTGATGGTTCATCTTGTCAATATACAGAGGGATTACAAATCTGTGTGGGGTTTTTTTAGTATTATAAATGGAAGATATGCAATAAGGGGAAAACAGATTACAGATTTTTGGGACCTTGCTTTCTGAGGTTTTAGATTTTTAAGTTACTTCACTGAATTTCCCATTAAACCTACTTATTTTAAACTCTTTCACCATTATTTTTCATTCTTCAGACATGAATAGTATTTTCTTAATTTTAATTTAATTTAGGCTCTTGGAGTGCTCGTTTTTCTGTGGAAGAAATGTCATCCCTTTCTAGAATAAAATTAATCCTATGCAAAAGGCCAGTACAAGACCTACTTTATATACCAGGGTAGGACATGAAATCTGTGTGGGCTTCTGTGATCATATTCTGTCCTTATAATCCTACTGTTCTAGCAGCACTGCACCACACTGTCCATCATTGCCAACTTGTATGTAATAAAAAACTCATGAAAGCCTTGATTCTAGCTTAACTGCTCACAAAGCTCTAGCCATATATAGCAGACATAGTCCTCACTCACGCTGCTTGTGAGTTACCACAGGTTTTGTACAAGATAGAAGGAGAAAAAAAAGGAGCAAGAAAAGATAGTTTCCTCTCCACTCTTCTCATTCTTAAGATGAAACTGTGCACATTGTATAGTATTTTATGTTTTATTTTTAACATATGCACCATTTCCTCTATTTCTGATAGGAACTGATCACAATAAGAATAAAAACCATGTCATAGCTTGCTGCTTGCACAGGGAGAGAGCACCTGTGACCTGAGAAGCTCAACTACAGCCTTCTAAATCTTTGGATTGATGGCATTATCATGGAGGAAAATTGGATATACACAGCTCCCAGTGACCTTCTCCATGTTTCTAACTGCTTAGGTAAATTCCTCCACACCCACTGAGAATTCAACATTTGCTGTATCCAAGAAGAGAAGCTACAAAAAAATTAAATATGTCATACTGGCTGGGGCAGGCTTCTTCTGGCTCATTAAAATCAGTGAGCAAAGTTCTTAATGGCATCCATAGGTTTTTTTCAGCCTAGCTAGTAAATTATACCAAACTAGTCATGGGTAACAGTCAGTGATGAGACCACCAGAGAAAAAGATTGTAAAATAGAGACACAAAATACATTAGTGCAAATAATTAATATATTTGCCCAGAAAAATATAATTTAGGGTTAATCAAAACTATGCATGAGTCCTTATTGGATTTAGCAAGTCTGCAGAAATATTTTTTTTTGGTGGAGGATAAGAAAAAAATAATTTTAACATTTTCTTGGTAAGCATTTTGACTTTCCCACAAAATATTTTCTTTTGAAATTTGCTTACAGGTTGTATTCTTAAGACTAAGAAACAATTCACAGAATTTAAATGAATTCTCTGCTTTGGTATTGAGGGGAAAAAAAGCATCTTGAAAGGATGCTTTATTTTGTTGGGAGAAAAAAATCAACCTGTATTAGCCAAAAAAAAAAAAAAAAAAAAGAAGAGAAAATATTTATTTCAGAATTATCGACTCAGAATTCAAGCTGAAAACCCATCTATTGATAATGCAATATGGCATTTTCAAAAAACAGTATTCAGTAACCATAGAAAAGGCTGACATTGAACACACGTGAGCTTGGCTCAATTTGTCAGGCTCTTTCCCTAACCTCTGTTTCTGGAATTGAGAGGTGATGGGTAATTACATGGAAGGCTGTCCTTTGGTACACGGCACAGCTCCAACAGACAGGGAAGGGAGAAAGACAACTGACCATTTTCTGATTTTACTCTCTGGGCCCCTAGAAGAACCTGAAAACCTAAAGTGTGTGGAGAAAACCCATGATTTGGCAGACCTGAAATTTTCCAGCCCATGTTGCTTTTGAGTCATGACATGCCAAAAAAGTTGTGTAAAAAAAAATCTTTTTGAAAGAATGCTTCAGTTTCTATACAAATCCAAAAATGTCTCTTCCAATTTGTCTCAAATTTTCCAGAAAACTTCTGCTCTGACATGAGATCATATATATGAAATGTAAGACAGACTGGTTTGGAGTTTTGGCAAAGCTGGGAAGGAAGACAAATTGGATTGTACTTTTAAAAAGAGAATTAGGGTCTCATCTTTGAATTATCACTTATTTAGGCAAGTCCTGCCACTCATGACACTTTAATCATTAGAAATTATTAAAAGAGTAGTAAATATGTTACTGGGGACTACTTTGCACTGGCAAAAAGATCATAAAGCATGTAGGAGGAGGATGAGACATAAGGAAAATAGGGATGTGTAGGGAAACCACAGAGAATAAAAAGGAAGTAGTTACAAAAACTTGTATGCATCTGTGTGCAAGGAAGGGCTGACAGGGAGCTCAGGGGACTGTGTGGTGTAGTAGGATTTTAAGGACCATAGGGGACTGTAAAGGCCAGAAGAGAAAGAACAAAGAGATGTTGAGAGGCAGGGGAAGTGAAGACCCTCCTGAGGAAAGAGAAAGAAATAAAAAGTAATTTTCCCAGAGAGGATGGAATAACTAGAGACATCACAGAACAAAGAGAAAGGAAAAACAGTTTATGCCATTGCTGGAATCATATATACATAAATATTTAAAAGCACTAATATTTAAAATGCTAAATAAAGCGCTAAATATTTAAAATGTGAATATCACTTCAGTGGGCTTGGGACACCCATCTTCCCAGCATTTGTACTGCAGGAGAGCTCTAGTACATCACCACCCACCTTGCTGCCAGTGCCTTCTGCACTTAGAGAAACTACCACTGCTCCCCTGTAAAGCACCTATGCAAGCACTGCTAAAGGGTAAAGTCAATGCAAAAATTTAATTAGTAAACCAACTTCTCAAAATACCTTAGGAGTGGCTTACATTGTTTGAAACATGCATAATGATACCTGGACTATACAAAATGGGGTAAGATCATCCATTTATGCTTTCAGCATGCTGAAGGTCACCACCTTAAAGAAATGAAACACTTCAAAATAAAATACAAAATGATAAAATACAGCAATGAATAACAATCTGCAACAAAAAAATTCTGTGTTAGAAACTCCTCAATTTTTGTCTTAAACTCCTTTGAGTGCCTTGGGATGATGGCTTTTATTACTTTTTGTCATGATTTCATTTTTCCTTTGCAAGGAAGAAAATCTCTGTTACTCTTGGAAAGACATGGGAGGGAACCAGAGGTGTCATGCAGCTCACTGCCAGAAACACATATAAAGGCAGCCTACTTTGGCAGGAGGAAGATGACTGGCCCTGCCTGTCAGCCACATATGTTTCCTGGTCTTTATTCTCCCTAACGTTACCACATGTCGCAAAGTACATTACAAAGCCTTAAGAGGAATTGCAGGCTTCCCACCCAAACAAAAACATAGAAAACCAACTCTGCAATTAAGTATCCATAACAAATTATGAGGTCTGAAGATGGGCTGCTGCTCCTGAGTTGACACAATTCATTAAGACTTTTGACTTTTGCACTGTTTTTTAGGGGTGAAGGGGAATCAGGGAGCAGGTTTAGTTTATTTTTTCCTAATTGCTCTGTCTTTCAAAGGGAGAGCCAGGACTAAGGGCATTTAGGTGATGTCATCTGCTAGACAGCAGCCATATGGAGAACATGAAATGGAAGTTTTCCACCCAGCAACTGGCAAACCTGTGGCAGATGCCACATGACTGCTTGAAGCAGTCCACAGAGACACAACGGGCTGATCTCCATCCTTTAAAATGTGCAAAGGGGCCAATGGCACAACTTGTGCAATTGATGTGTGGGCAGAGGTTTTATCCCATGAACTCTCTTTCAGCCTTCCTTTCCAAGGGCTGGTGTCCAGGGAAGGGGGTACTTTGGCTGAAAGGAAGCAGAATGCAGAACCATAACGAACCTCCCAAGTCACCAAAGCAGGCAATTGCATCATGTAATCCTTTTAAATATTTACCAGCCCCGTCCTAGAGTTTGTTCAGTTTCCAGTTTCCATTATTCCTACTGATGCTTTTCCTCACTCTTCCAATTCACAGCATATGTTTTCTCAAAGCCATTTTTCTTGTGCCAGGATGGTCACTCAGCTTATATTGCTCTTCTGTACCCTGGCTGCTCAAACCTGGATTATGCATAGAAAACATTAATATCTTCTTCTTGATCTTCTGATGGCTGAGTTTAAGAAGACAAATTGTCTTCTACTCCACACATAAGACAGGCTTTCTATTCACAGCTATGCTAGCAGGCATCCTCTGCAATTTTACTTGCAGTTTAGCCTTTCCCAGCATGAACTGTGTTCTTACTGAACTCTTGTATCATGATATTAAAAGTCAACATCTGATAGAAATGCTTCAGTATACTGTAGGATAACATATGTTTTCTCCACAGTCATATCCCAACTCACAGCCAACCTGTAATCAAGTAAAACCCTCAGTATCTTGCTCTGAAACAACCTTGCCCTTCCCTTTCCATGCACCAATATTTATGGCCATTTGCTTTTTCCTGTGTTAAACATGATGACCTTTTCTGCAGTGATGATGTCCCCAGGTCTGTGCCATCAGCAAAGCCATAATTGCTTTCTTATGCTTTGTACATTACTGAAACCATTAGATGAGATCCATCCCACCTACATACACACCTCCTATACTGCTCCTTTCTTGAGAAAGTTTGTCCTGGGAGTAATAAGATTTTGGGTACATCATAGAAAGATATTGTCTAGCCAGGGAACCCAACTTCTAAGAGAGAACAGTAACTTGAAACTTGTAATGCAATATACAAACTTATTTTAATAATGAAATATGGTTCCAAAACAAATCAAAAGAAAACATATTGAAATGTTGTATCTTAGAGATGAAGATGTAAAAAAAAAAAATCACCTTTCTGAGTAAAGCCTTCCAGAATGTCCACTCTGCAGGAAAGTGGATGCTCCAAGCATTTGATATATAATGCTGAGGCTGTTTTTAGAAAAAATATGTTACCTAAATATTTATTTCCAGTCATTGTTAGGGTTCAAAATTAAGGCGGATCATCCACATGAGACTCAGAGAGATTCAATTTATACACTGAATTATAAAAGCAACGGTTTGCATATCTATAACTTCATAAACAAATGGGAAAATATAGACTAGATTGAAAGGTTAATAATCAAGCAGAAAACACCTGTTCAATAATATTTTCTAACAAGAAGTAAGATGTGTTTGGATTTTGGCCCTATTCTCTTTTGTTGGAGTTGAATTTTTGCATTGCTGGAGCATATTGAAAAAAGAGCAAACCTCTGTATCTGTAGCACCCCTCTTTCTTGTTTGACTCTGTAAAACTCATGGAATGAAGTGGGTTTTTCTCATATCTGCCTGTGTTCTTAGTGTGGTGTTCCCCACTGTTGTTAACCTGGTTACCTCAATCTGGGTGGAAATCAGACATGATTTCATTTTGAATTTAACATAATACAAAAAACCCAATGATATTAAATGATAGACATGGGGAGAAAATTCCATAAATATTTTTTTCTAACTTCAGCAAATTTCAGGTTTTTTAAATCAACGTTTTCTTATCTGACTTTGCAGAATAATCATGCTATGCAAAACACATTAAATTAGCTTCTGGGGAAAAAAAAAGGCAAAATGTCTTTCGAATGGACAAGTTGGCTTCTTTTACTTTAATTTCCCATTTTTTACTTTTTCTTTAGGAGACTGTCTACGTGAAAATGCTGTGTAAATTATAGACATGAGCTATGACGCAGAACAATATTTATGACATGCCTTTAAAGTTATGTAATGCTGAGAACAGAAATGCAATTAAAGTAGAGCATAGAGGAGAGGAAGTTCTGTACTCTGCAGAGCATGCTGTCTCATCTTTAAACAATGCAACATGATGGAAACTAATGAATGTTTCTGCAGAGATGACTGGTTTTTCCTCCAATGTATTGATATGGCAGGGGTTGATCTCAAAGATACATTTTTTCAAAATCAATTTTTCAAATTCATTTGGGGAAAACAATGACATTTTCATTTTCTTTGTAAGAAAAATATATGCTATCTTCCCCACGTGTCCTCAGAAGAGTGCAGGCAAAAGAGGGCATTTGGAAGTTATTTTATAGTTTATACTAAATTATTTCATGGGATTCAAAAATAAAAAGCCATGTTTATATGCATGGATGTATTTTAGACTGTGATAGACAGTTTCTCAGAAATGAGAACCCAAGATAAGTGGGGCATCAAAGACTTTCTAAGGATGTCAGCTGCACAAGAGAGGTCTCTTGTTTTCCATTGACAGAGTAGGAGTAATTAATCTTGTTACTTCACTTTCTCCAAAGATATTATTTTTATTTATTTGCTTTTCATATACCAACTTAAATATTTTTCTCTCACTAGGTCCTATCTGCAACACTGTACACCGTGCAACTGTTTTTTTGTGACTTGTAAGTGCCAGAAACGTGCCAAGTATTCATCTGTGTAAAATGTCCATAGGATATCAGGTATTATAATCACTAGCCCTTTTCAAAACATATCCACTATAACTTCAGCATCATGTCCCAAATGTTCCTTGCCATAAAGTCCCCTATGGGATATTTTTGCCTTCTAGTGCTCCAAACAGGGAAGACTGACCAGGAGAGCTGACACCAACACAGCCGCACAACCAGCAGCATTAATGACAGTCCTATTGAGCAATGTTGGCTTTCACCAAGGACTAATAGTGAGAGAGATGCTGTGTGAGAAAAAAATCTGAAAACTAGGGAGAAGTGAGGCATCAAGTAAACTATATAAATGAGTACCTTCACTCTGCAAATCTTAGTTTCTGTGGACATGTTGATTTTTTACTGGAAGAGTTCAAGTTCCCTGGGAAAATGCCCAAATCAAATAAAATTCAACACTCAACCTACTCTAGCATATAAACAAAACAAGAGGGTGAGAAAAAAGAAAATACATCCAAATACAGCATTTTGGAAGTGGTTTATACTCATTATTATCTCATTTGCTTCATTTTGGGGGGGGGGGGCTTGATCTGTTTGGGGAATATGAATTTTGCCTTTCCCTGCGTTGAAGAGCAGGGTGTTTATGAAGGGACATGGAGATCAAAGCCTGAGGACACAAGAAGGAAAGATGGCACAGAAATGGAGTGGAGGAAAGAAACAGCATAAAGAATGTGGAATAAAAGTTGAGAAGGCTGTTAGTTATTAATGCCAAAGCAGAACTCAGAAACCACACTGAGCATCACAGCCTGAAGACATCACCAAAGATGATGCAGAGCACTGAGGATCATAGTTGAACTTGGCTGTTTTTCCTTCTGCTCCTGTTATCTTTCAAGACACAATAGCAGCAGGTGAAGGTGTTCATCAGGCTTGAAGTCCTGATCTAGACCATTCCTATGCACTGTTATTACATGGCAAAATACAGCAGAAAATTTATTCTGGTGAGTCTCTGTGAACAAATGCAAAAACGTACAAATGCACTTTTCAGAGAAAGGGATTCAGAGATCATGATTTCTGTATTAGATAAGGAGGATCCTGAAGGAACCTGGACTACTTTGCAAGACCACACAGAAAGATAATTAAAATCTTGTATGGTCAGGCCTATTTAACTGGAGGGAGACTAATGCTGATCAGAAATTCAGAGGTGATAGTTCAACTTCTCACACATTTTAAAATTTAATTCTTGTGTTAAGACATTCAAATCCGGCAATCCTTTCTCCTCAAACCCAGCCATGTGCACTCAGTTGAAGCTGTTCACTGTGCTCTGGCATCACCAATGGCTACCCTTGCATTTCTCCTTCACAGAATTATCAAAAGTGGACAGACTGGAACTTACGCAATGATAACTTTAGAAATGCAAAAATTTCTAAAAGAGAAACTTGACAGGAGAAAGCTAAAATAAACATTTACTTTTAAAAACCTATTGAGAAAGAGGAGAAAAGGGAAGGGGAGGGGAGGGGAGAGGAGGGGAGGGGAGGGCTAGCACATTTTTAAACAACTGACAAAATCTTATCAATCCTGGCCACAAGGAACTCAGAAATGGCACTCTAAAATTTTGGTTTAGGTTTTAAGAAGAATAAGTGAACAACATAAAGAAGATTATGTTAAGGAATCTTCCATTTTTAGTAAAAAACTCATTGGGTTTTTTTTCCATTTTTTTCAAAATACAGTTTGGATGGAAATCTTTTAGCTTGCTCTACTTGCAATGAGGTACACGTCATAGCTCTAGGACCAGTCACACATGGGCTCATTTTGCTAGGACTCTAGTAGAACATAAGCTCTTCTTTGACTTTGCAGGTATGAAAGGACAAAAACTTCTTATATTAGACTTTTGCTTTCTTCCTTTTGCCCTTCAGGACAAGTGAAGAATTCTGAAAAATGAGCTGAACTAGAAACATGTTATTTTGGAAAACAGACACAACACAGGTATGCTGTGGTTCCAGAATTGTAGGTCATTATATCTGGCAATACTTCTCATAAAACTTCAGAACAAGAATCAGAAATAATTTTTATTAAATGCTCCATTTTCTGCACTGCTCTGCTCCTGCTAAAAGAAATACTGATGTTTGCATAGAAGCTGCTTTGGTCTTTGCTTTGTTCTTTTAAAACCCACGTGTCCTGCTGTTTAGTTCTCACTGGGATTTACAGATTTCTTCAGAGCAATCAATAGCAATGTGATAATCTTGGACAAGAGCCCTGACGCTCAGGCGAAGATCAAGAAACTAAGAGGCTGTTTTCTTGCAAGTACTCTGAGAAGAGCTAAAACATGGAGCCAGAGGGAGATCATACAGGTCTACCTAGTGAGCTGCTAGTTCAACCACCCTGCCAAATTTACATTTCCTTTTGTTGTAATGGGGACAGGCCAAACAGACTGGGGGTCACCTGTGCCAGGTCCTGATGCAGAGGAAAAAAACAGGCTCTGCCGAAGAGAGCTTATGCCACAGTGACATCTCTGACATCAGATGAACAGGATTGCCTGTACCCAGAGAAGACAGTTGCTTTTTTCCCCTAAAGATTATCTAGGTTGCCTGAGCTCAGTAAGTTATTTGAACATAGCATTACAGCAGTCTCTGGAGTAGTCCCTTTCATTTTTAAGGGACTACTCGCATGCAACACACCGCACATTTAAGAATGCTCAAAACTGGGGTCTAGAACATCACATTCTGTGCTCCTGTTTGATCTCCACTCCAGAGCAGTGTGCCTGCACAGTGAAGTTACTTCTCTGTAATCAGGTTGTCTCTGACTTACACATACAAAATGTATGGAATGTTAAATAAAAGAGCACAACAGGCAATTTGCAGGGTGTGAAAAGAGGTTGGCAGCAAGCATGGTTCCACATCAGGTGCCACCACCTGCTCTACAGGAAGAACATTCATGGAAATCAAAGGCAAGATGCTAAATGTGTTTAAAATGTAACTTCACTACAAAACTCTTCCCAAGTCTTGTATCAAGGAAGAGTGAATCAAGAGTAGGATATTATTCCTTTCCTACAGCAGCCCTTCCTAGTAGTGTACTTAATATTTTCCTTCAGGTTATTTTCAAACTCTACATTCATTTAGAGCTGATTCCCAGATGACACCCCTCTCTCAGCCATGCTTGCTGGAGTTCTCTATCTACAGGGCAGGTGCAGCACCTGCAGATGTAGCATGAGTTCCTCCAGATATTCACAGAGCACATGGAAAAAAGATGTTCACACAACATGCAATTACACGTGGAACTCATTGCTCCAGGAAACTGGCACAGCTCAAACCCTAACAATAATAAAAAAAGGAGCAGATATTTATGTGGCTCTCAAGAACATCCACGGTTGCCACAGACAACAATAGAAAACATTTTGTACTTGAGGGCTTCTGCCACTTCCTAACTCTTGGAGACCTGAATGGCACTGGGAAACAAGGCCAAACTAGTGTCTTCTCTTTTCTTGTCTATTGTACCACAGGATCCTCAAGTCTTCCTCTGAAATCTTTGTTCTAGATCCTGCGGGTTCTGGACACTGGATTGGATGGGCAACAATCTAACAAGACCATCAGTTCCCACTTGTCTATGCCACAGAAGAAGGAAGAGGGGACTTCAGTCACTCGATCTTTTTCCTTCTCCACCTCTCTCCACTGAGATTTGATAATAGGTGTCATGTATTTTAGTGCCTGTCATCCACAAAGCTCAAAGTACTCTGTAGAGGTTATGTCCTGCTATCACCAGCTTAGAAAGGGATGTCAGCAGAGTTGAAGTGACTTTTGCGAAGTGTCTCACTGCAACCAAGCATAAGAATCAAGAAGAAAACTCCAGTATGCTTCCAGACAATCATAACTTTGCAGCCATGCTGGTATTTTCTAGTTGAGTTGCACATGTCATGACTCTGCCCACTGTAGGTTGGCATCCAGCCTGCTGCTTTCTTCTAATCAGACTCTGGTTTCTCGCTTTGGGATTGTGGTGGGCTCTGCTTTGAAATGAGATGCCTAAAAATGGTTGACACCTGTACTCCTCTGGCTCTCGGGAAAATCTGTTAACCTTCAAGAAAAGTTCTTGGAGAGGAGGGACTTTCAAGTTTTACAAGATGGTGAAGTTCTCTTTAGTTCCTTTAAAAAGCATTAACAAAGGTCAGATTAACAAGTCAACACTGAAACTAGATACGACCAAGACTCCCAAAAATGATGCAGAAAAGAAAAGAGGTGGGTGGGGACTGGGTGTGGGGCAGAAAGGCCCACAACACAACATTGGCTCTGATCCTTTCCCCCTCGTTGGGCCTGGGGCACACTTGATAAGGTGAAGGGAAATTGTAAAATTAGACCTGGCAACCTACACAGAGAGGCCCAGTGCAAGGCCCTTGGCCTGAGGCAAGCTGAGAAAGTTGAGGAATTGTGGGGGAAAGGGGACTTGGCAGGCTAACTTCCTGTGGCTGCATCCAGGGCTAATTAGTTTTCAGTGTTCTGTGTGTGTTTGAATGGAAACGAGCCAGCACTGAGAGGCACGGGGTGAGGAAATCAAAAACACATGCACCAAGAAGGAAGAAGTGGGGGAAGAAGAAGGGAAAAAAAAAAACCAAAAACCTGTCCTTTTTAGCTACATTTTCTTTTTCAGGAGGAGATCTCATCATTTTGTTCCATGAGCACTAAATCACCCCAGCTCCCCTGTCTATCACATCTCACATCTGCTTCAGAACTCATTAAACATCAAAAGGCCTGCCCTATCAGTTCTGCTTAGTTAGAAGTCTGAGTTACTAGAGTCCTAACCAGGGAAGATTTTGTATGTTTTTAATAATAGCTTAAGGAACTTCTTAGCACCCCATAAATTACTTAATGCAACAAACTCTTCCTGTGGACCAGCAAATGTTTTACAGAGGAGCTGAATGCTGCCTTAACATGCTTGTGGTCAGTCCAGAGTTACATAGCAACCTGCTTAAATGAACCTTTAATCCAGGTTTCAGTTGAGGAACTCTTTTCTCATGTATCCTCTCCTGTCACTCGCCCACTCTCATTTTTACTGCCGCTCTAATTTTATATAACTACATTATAACTTGTATTTCTGTAGCATTTTGATCCTTCAGAATGCCAAGGCAATTATTAAAACAGTGATCATAATGCTTCGGCACCAATAAAATCTGCCTACTTCTGCCATACCATTTTCCCTACTTCACATACATATGTACAGTGCCTTCCACTACTGCATATGCCAGACAAACGGTTCATGAAAATAATTTATATACAGGAAACACAACGAACACAGTAAAGGCTCCAGTGGGTGTTTGTTATTAAGAGTACCACAAGAGCACTTTAAAATGAACTGAGCCTAGACTAAGTGTGATCCCTGAGTGCTTGTTATTCAGACAAAAGCAAATCAATTTTCACCAGGACATTCACAAACTTTTGTCTTTGGTGAAGATGCTTTTCCTGCCTGTTTTGAAGTTTTCGTCTGCAGCTATATTATCACTAGAGCATTTCCATCCCTCTTTATAGAGTCAGAAAGCACGAGGTTTATACTTTTCTTCATATGTAGGAATTGCTAAATCACTTTTTGTCACATCTTCTAAGAAATCTGATGAGTGGTCAGAATTTAAAATGTGAGCCCCATAGGTAAAAATTTCAGATGGCAATGGGCAAATCAAAGTGAGTCTTTGAACTAAAAAAACTCTGCAGGTTCAACTTTGGCAATCATCCCCACTCAACTGATATGGATAAACTTTGTTGTTTAGTTGCAACTGTTCCTTCTCAGAAATCAACAGCATCCATTTTTTTCAAAATATCAGCATAAAAAAAAGGAATTAAAAAAAAAAACATGACTCTCAAGCCATGTTGAACTAAAATCATCAGGGACCACAAGCAGAGATGTGTATTAGCACATCCGTTATAAGGTCCTATGATTCCACTGGCTGTCTAACACTTACCTTGGGGCAGAAGAAACAACCTTGGACATTGAAAGTGCTATTAGGCAAGGAATCAAGAAAAAAACTGATACAATGGCAAGTTACTAACTCTTTTCTAGGATTGCTATTGCTTGCCAATGAGCTGTGAACACTGCATGCCAAGGAAGACTTCCCTTCCCAAACACAGCATGTTTGTCTCAGTGGAGGACAGTCTTGGAGGACAGGGAGGACTTGTACACCTGCAGTGGGTGCAGGATGGCCTCTAAGGGAACACACACTCTGTATGTTCACTTCCTCTTCATGTGAAGGGTTCTCAGCACTGTCTAACCAGAGCAGATTTAAGAGAAAAGTATGAAGTTTATTTCAATGTGATACACCAGGAGAAAGTTAAGTTCAAGAGGTGATACCTAGCCATTTAGCTCTGTTTTGAGATCTGTGTGGCGCTCCTTTCAATGACACTGGTGATAGGACAATTTCACAGCTGTCAGAGCTGCCAGCTAAATTCCTACGTGATCTATGGCCTCCGTTCATTGCTCATTTAAAGAGGTACCTTTATCTGGAGTAAGCTTCCCATAAGAAAACTCCAAGTCACAGAGGTCCAGTTCAATATATTGGCCTCTGGGGACTATCTGTAACCCTTCACCTCGACAAGAAATGTAATTAAGACACCAGCTTATAAAAGTACATCAGTGGAATGCAATCAGTCACAGCATTAGTCTCTCTTATGCTATGTGCTTAAGGAATGAAGCACCAAGTTCATCAATAAACAAGCCCCCTTTACAATGCAAGACTGACATTCCCTACAAAGCAAGGTGCTGGGGATTGAATTTAGTCCTTGAGAGTTCACATATGTATAAGTACAGAGATGTTCAATGACATATAACTCCAAAACTATTCACTGCTTAAACACTTAAATGATGGAGATGAGTCCAGACTATTACTAGGTCTAAATAGAGGAACGACGACAACTTGAAGGTAATTATGTTTAGACTAAAAAATGCCTCAGCCACAGCTCACTTTGTTTGTGAACCCACATCAGACCATAAATATTCCAGAATCAGGAAGATTATTAATAATATGGACATGAAATGTACCTGGATGGTATCACTGCACGGGTAAGTATTTCAAACAGGTAGACCATATACTCCAGATTTTAAGACAGCTATGCTCAGCTCTTAGCTGCTGTTCTCTGATAAGGCACACAACAGCTGTAGCCTTCCTCCTGTAACTGCAGTTTTCCTCTCTATTCAAGATTCGTATCCTGCACTAGTTTAAATTAAGCACCCCTATGGAGGAAATGACAGGTTCTGAGTGAAAGAAGCTCTGGGGAGTGTGTGTGCTTTCCCACTCTTTGATTTTCCTCTTCATGTGGAGCTCACACTGCCTTGGGATGATATTTACTCTTAACATAGAGTCAAAGAACATATTTGCTTTCTGTTTTTCATTAAATACAGAGGGTTTCACAAAAGAGGCCATTTTTCATCAAAAAGTTGTTTTCAAGTGAAAAATATCTACCAGCTCTACTCTTGACTCTAAACAATTCCTGGCCTAGGAGCAAATTAATGTGACTTTACAGTTCATAGAGTGTGACTCCAGAAATGAGAAAAATGTTTTCAAAAAGTTACCATGAATATTTTTTAAAAACCCAACAAAGTATTTATATCATAGCTAACAGTCCAGCTGGTAGCCTGCATGCCATCTGAGACAGCCACAGCATTCACTAGCATCAATCTTGCTCTTTTTTTGATGACGGGCTCTACATTTGCTTTCACTCAGCCTCCTGCTTCCTTCTTCATTTTCTATCACTTTAAAATAATTGTCAGTAGCATGATATAAGCTGCAGTGTTTTTTGTCCTTCTTCTGCCGTCTTCAACTTCCTACACTAAGAGGTGTGCTAGAATAAAAACTGTGTAGGTTGATGTGCTGTGGCTAGTGTACTAAATGGGACATGAGGACTTGCTCTATGTTAATGCTTTAGGGGGTGAAGTATATCTTATTTGGATTCTAAAAACTGTCATAAGACGTTCTTCATATGTGCTCAAATTCTTTGTGGCTTCATCAAAGCAAAATCTAGCCTCTGTTTAAGGACACAATTTCCTTTCTTTCTTTCTTTTTCTTTTTCTTTCTTTCTTTCTTTCTTTCTTTCTTTCTTTCTTTCTTTCTTTCTTTCTTTCTTTCTTTCTTTCTTTCTTTCTTTCTTTCTTTCTTTCTTTCTTTCTTTCTTTCTTTCTTTCTTTCTTTCTTTCTTTCTTTCTTTCTTTCTTTCTTTCTTTCTTTCTTTCTTTCTTTCTTTCTTTCTTTCTTTCTTTCTTTCTTTCTTTCTTTCTTTCTTTCTTTCTTTCTTTCTTTCTTTCTTTCTTTCTTTCTTTCTTTCTTCCTTCCTTCTTTCTTTCTTTCTTTCTTTCTTTCTTTCTTTCTTTCTTTCTTTCTTTCTTTCTTTCTTTCTTTCTTTCTTTCTTTCTTTCTTTCTTTCTTTCTTTCTTCTTTCTTTCTTTCTTTCTTTCTCTCTCTCTCTCTCTCTCTCTTTCTTTCTTTCTTTCTTTCTTTCTTTCTTTCTTTCTTCTTTCTTTCTTTCTTTCTTTCTTTCTTTCTTTCTTTCTTTCTTTCTTCTTCTTTCTTTCTTTCTTTCTTTCTTTCTTTCTTTCTTTCTTTCTTTCTTTCTTTCTTTCTTTCTTTCTTTTTTCTTTCTTTCTTTCTTTCTTTCTTTCTTTCTTTTTCTTTTTCTTCCTTCCTTCCTTCCTTCCTTCCTTCCTTCCTTCCTTCCTTCCTTCCTTCCTTCCTTCCTTTGCTTCCTCCCTCCCTCCACCCTCCCTCCTTCCTTTCTTCCTTCTTTCTTTCTACCTGAGACTTCCTGCATGTCTTTACTAAAATGACATAAATCCCTCCCTCATCAGACCAGTGCATACAACGTATTCGGAGGAAGCTTATATAAACAAAATAAAATGGAGTTTATTAGCAGAGGTTAGGTCAACTTATCTGAGCCCTACACTGTGGTGTAGTTTTGCACTTCTGGAAACTAACAGAAAAAAATTCCTCTTTAGCTGCAAACTAAAGCATTGCCCATCATAGAGTTCAGAAACCATGACTCAAATGCAAGAAAATTGTTAGGCTCACTTAAAAGTCATGAAATGCACTTAAAAATAATAAATGTAATGTTTTTAATTCTTTCTATATTTTCAACCTTTACATTTGGCCCTCTTAGTATACAAATATACTACTTTTATAGACAAAGGATGAGATACACAATCCCTTCATAAAGAAATAAACCAAAATATTACCTGTCACAAGACACACAGGTAAATAATATGAATTAGCAGCATGAAATGGAGCGAGCAAGCACAGTAGAAGTTCATTCTATTTTTAGAAAAACACCAATGCTCCCCTTTTCTGAATTCTGTTACAGCACATAAGGTAACAAAAATAAAAAGACATCTGCTCTGAGAATACTTGATCATGCATTCCATGTTGGCAGGACACTGTGAGCTAGCTACTGCATGCCAGTTACACAGCCAAAGAAGGCATCATTGTGCAGGAAGAGGGGCGAGCTGAAGTCATTAGGGATAAGCTAACAATACAACTGCAAAGTTATAACTGTGCGTCATGATTTCCCTAGAGAGCTAAGCAGAAAATAAAACTGCTGTCTTCTCTGAGGGAGCATATGCCAGGAACACAGAAGCAATGCTTGTTGACATCTCTAGAGTGAGTCCTCCCAGTAAGCAAGGCATTGGATATAGAAAGCAGGTGTGATTATTGTAGCATCTCTGCAACATCTGTCCATCTAAATAGCTAAGCCCTAGTAGTACGTACACCACCATGATATATGAAAGTCCCAGAGTTATTGTCCCAACAACATAAAGACACAGTCCAGCAGCTGAGGGAATTTTTGATTTTGTTTCTTCTCCTCATTTTCCATTCTCCTATTTGCCTTCACCTGTTGTTGTTGTAAGCTTCACTGAAGACAGGAGTTTATACATTTTATTCACAGAATGCCAAAGTCCCATCTTCACTTGAAAGGAAGCCAGACTCTGAGAAAATTTCATCTGCTATCATGCCCTTCCTTTCAAGTCTGACAGTTTCATAAGACTTCTTGTAAAATAGCACAGAAACTACATACCATATTATTTGATCCCTGAAAGCATGTAATTTCACCTTTGTTTAGCACTTATTTCTTCATCTATGTATTACTGCTTTTGCAAACGATTTGGCAGCACATACTGTCACTCAACTGGAAAGAACAACAGTTTTAGCAAAGAGCTGAAAGGCAAGGAAGATCCTTGTCTGCACATGCTCTGAAGTTCGGTTTTCTCTGGACCAAAGCTATTATAAATAAATTTCCTACAAATCAGCAGAACTCGGGTTTGGCCAGACCAAGGTCTTCTGCAGCGTATTCTTTTCCTTAACAGTAGCTCTTACTGTCAGATATATTCACTTCAGCTTTGCAGAATAAAGAGTGTTTGACTCCTGAATTCTGTTCTTAAATATTAGAACTATCAGTAATCTTTCCCTGAATGTGTCAATTAAACCTCTGCTTGTCCTCCCACTGAATAAGCACACTGTGATTCAATTTTCCTGTCTAGAAAATGACATTGATAAGGCAAGAAATGAAAAATAAAACCATAAAAATTTACTCATTATTTGAAAGCATCTACACTCCTGATCAGTCATCCTTCCAAGGGCTAGACTTTCTGAGATTTAGTTCAACAATACGTGTTCCCTGCATGGTTTTCCCTTCTTCCTTCCTTTCCCTTTGAAAAACAGATTTTAAAGAATCTAGGTTAAGCGTTAACTCATTCTTCTTTCTTTGCTGTTCTTCTTTCGCTTCAAGTCACAGGTAAATCTTGTTTTGATGCTCTCTATCCCAACATTTTCATTTATGGATCAGTTGCATTTAAACTCTCCTTCTCAGAATAGCCCCTCAGTACATATGAGGTCTTTTTCTTGTTCCCTGAAAATGGTTTTGGGGTTTTTTTCATAAAGGAATGCTAGCTCCTTGTGCTGTAATCGCAATGAGTCTGCAAGAGAAGGCTCTGGGGAAAGGCAAACTCTGTGAGGATGACTTCATGGTGACTTATTAGTAGGGCTATGGGAAGGACACAGCTCTACCAGGAAGGAAAATTGTTCCTCTCCCAGAGCACATGAAACCTTAGGGATATTCTGAAGGCAAGGCCATCTGTGAAAAATCTCTGGTTTCCCCTGCTACCACACATTTAACACTAGGGGAGGGAGTAAAAGGGAAGACACTGATGGAAAGAACTACCTTTTCATCAGCCTCCCTCTGTCCATTTAGAAAAGGATATGAATGCACATGGCTGCCCTTCATCTTCCACCGAGGATGCCAGATTTTTAGTGCTTCTTCTCTCATCTCCTAGAATCAAAATTTCAATGCCCCAATTTTACTTTACTGTGGTTTTATTCCTATAAATTGTCATGGAAGTCAAATGGAGTCAACTCAAGCAAAAGTAAACAATGAATATTGGTTTGAGGGTTTGGTTCTACATTTTCTAGTCTTCTTTTATCCTCTCTATTTTTTTATTAACTTTTTTATTTTCTTTCCTTTACTTCTCAGTACATTTGTGAATTCAGTAGCTCAGTCCATGTCCTCTGTCGGCAGAACCTCCTGGGTCCTGGTGCCAAAGGAGGCAGATACCAGACAGTGTCTTCACTGACAAGAGAGACTCCCTCTCTTCTGAACAATAATGTTATTTTTCCTATTCAGTCTAGGAAACTATTTTGTCCTTTGACTAAAGAGAATTCATGAGTTATCAGCATACATAAAGTTTACCCTCCTTCCTAATCTTGACATTTTTTGGTATTCTGCTTGACCAATGTGATCTCCTTTTATGACCAGGTGACCCTCATAGTGGAAGAGGGAAAGGCTGTGGATGTTGTCTACCTGGGCTTCAGTAAAGCCTTTGATACTGTCTCTTACAGCATTATCCTGGAGGAGCTGGCAGCCCATGGCTTGGACAGGTGCACTCTTTGCTGGATTAAAAATTGGCTGGATAGCTGAGCCCTGAGAGTGGTGGTGAATGGAGTTACATCCAGCTGGTGGCTGGTCACTAGTGGGGTTCCCCAAGGATCAGTGTTGGAGCCAGTCCTGTTTAATGTCTTTATCAATAATCTGGATGAAGGTATCGAGGGTGCCCTCGGTCAGTTTGCAAGATGGCACCACATTGGGTGGGAGTGTTTATCTGCTGGAGGGCAGGAAGGGTCTACAACAGGATCTGGACAGGCTGGATCAACAGGCCAAGCCCAACAGTACAGGGTTCAATAAGGTGAAGTGCCAGGCCCTGCACTTGGGTCACAACATAGCTTGGGAGAGAGTGGCAGGAAAGCTGCTGAGCAGAAAAGGACCATCCCTGAAGTGTTCCAGAAACAAGTGGATGTGTCACTTAGTGCTATGGTTTAGTTGACAAGGTGGTGATTAGGCAAAGGTTGGACTCGATGATTCTGGAGGTCTTTTCCTGCCATAATGATTTTATGATTCTATTATTCTATGATTTGCTGGTTTGAGAAGATTGTGTTAGTATTCTCCTCTCGCCCTGGTGATTAGAAACAAATGCATATTTACATTTTTTTCTTTCTTTTTCTTGTGTCCTTACTTAGAAAAAGGAGTCAGAACAACTTCCTCTTTACCCTCTTCTGTTCTGTATAGCTTGTAGGCTTCATACAGGCCTTCCAGTGCTAAGTATGGCTTTAGTACATTTCAAAGTTTGTTTTACTGCATTGCAGTATACATCCATTAGTACAGCCTTATCCTCAGAATTACTATCTGACCCACAAGCTCCTTGTACACTAGGTAAATTCAGATGTTCCTATTTTTAGTGTTTAAAATAACTCCATCTTTCAGCTTTTGTTTATCTTCTGTTGTTAGGAGAACCTACAAGACTATCTGTGTTAAGCAAAAACTTCTTCTTCTTATCAGGTTTAGATACACATTGGAGGAGGAAGCTCATCCACCATGAATCATTTACACCTGTACGTGTCACCAACTCATGATCCTTCATGCTGCTTTGGTAACACGCGTATACAATGTCAAAATGAGATCATCTCCTACATGTTGTTTCCATACATGTGAAGTTCCTACATGCAAAAAAAAGAAACACAACTATTGGTACCAGTTGCAATTTTGCAAACTTGAACGGAGGAATTAACACTAGCTTGACAACCAGACCCAAATCTTCTCTTTGAATCATCGCTGAAAGAAATATTTTGCTGAAATCCCTAAAGTCAAAGCTCAGCTACACAAATAAATACTGTAGCAGATCCTGACAGGAAGACGTTCAGCCCAATCTTTTCCAGATGGCAGTGATGGATGGCTGTGTGCTTCTATTTATTTGGTTTCCCAGGCAATGGTGTCCTGCTTTCACTGGTCATCACTTGAAGTGCTTTGGCTTACAGACCAGCACAACAGTTGTGTACACTGCCAGACAGGTATTCTGGTGGGCTTACTCATTGCTTGGATGTCATGCCTGCAAAAAAGAAGATAAATTTTACCACTTTGCTGGGACTATCTTTTCTAAAAACTTTATGTCTTCAATTTGTGACAAACTCATGGCACAGGACGTAAGAAGCTCCCAGGTAAAGCACAGCCCAATCATACATAACTTACTAATTGTTCAGATATGCCAGTTCTGAAAACAGTACAGTGACCTAAAGAGTGGGGGAAGAGAGAGAGAGAGAGGAAGGATATCCAAATCCTGAACCACATTGACTGAAAATGTGGCTGTCACTATTGTTCTGTAAAACACATGGTACTTTACATAGGGCTATAAAACAAATATCCATAGACCAGGGACTTATGTTATAGAATAATGTGTGGGGAAAAGTGGAGCTGGGTTACAAAGGCTTGTTACAAATCCAGACCATTCATTTTGCTCGGACATGCTTGAACAGTGAACCAAAGTTATTAGCAACAAACACATGTTTGGTGGCCTAGGTAAAATGATCCATTGCTTCCAGATGATGTTCATTTTGCAGGCATCCATGCCAGAGAATAAAATTAGAAGAGTTTGCTGCAGAGGTATGAGTAGCATGGTGCCAGCATATTGCAAACAATTTGGTGAAGAGGCTGTATTTTCATGTGTTCATATAACACCAAGCAATACAGGGCCATACTGGTGACTGGGGCTTGTGACACTACTGCTAACACAGCAATGAATAAACACAAAATATTGATACAAAAACTTCCTAGTGAAACCAGATGACAGCTGAAATATGGAGACACCCAGGACTGAATGCCTTATTGGAGCAGACACCAAGAAATGCCTGCCCTTCCCATGGTCTCAACTCACAAACCTACTTACACAGACATTTTTCGGAAAGCAATATAGGCATTATGATAAAGCTTCCTTCTAAATTAAAGCATACACATTAACATCAGTAAATGAACAGATTAAGGGAAGGTTTCTTCTTAAAAAAAGTTCTATCTGGAATCCAAAGACAGCAGGAAGTGAATGAAATTGGTTGAGGCTGTGGGGATGTGGTCACGCTTCTCTGTGTACTTGAACAGATGGGCAGCAGAATTTGGCATGTGCTGGTTTGGACAGCTGGGACTCAGGGAATCCATAGAAATGGAGTGATAAGAGTACAAGAAAATGAAGGCAGAGTTTTAACACCAGCGTGCACAGGCACGAGTCTCGCAAAAAGCAGTTCACTACCTACTAAATTAGAGACTAAGGTTACCTGCCGGGCTGAACCTTACTATTCGACGAACGAAATTAATAAAAAATTGGTAGCCATTGTAATGACAGATAATCTCAAATCAAAAATAAACCAACGTGCTTGTTTTTTTATGCTGCCTAACTTAATTAGGCTCTCCTGTAGATGCACACCATGGTGCTACCAATAATTACACAACCGTGTGACACATTTTCTATAAAAGCTTCCTGAAAAATTACAACCACAAAAATATGGCACACTAATGGCATACATATGGCTCACAATAGGATAAGGGATTTTTTCAATCAGCACAGATCTATGTTGTGTTATCAAATATCTGAGAGAAATATTAGATTGTCAACTTCTTTAATCTTACATATAGAGATGAAGTCCTCTCATAGTATTGTTCCTAGGTAAGTGAATAGAAAAGGAAGCAATGATTCTCATTTTTCAATCCAGAGCCTGAAAAGCAATGATGATCCTTCTTTTTCCTTTTAATTTGGCCCTTTTAACCCATCCTACTACGTCTCCCTCCTCACCTTGGTCCTGCTCTCCTAATCCAGCTGCCTGTCTCAGAAAAATTACTTGGCCCCACAGCACAACAAAGTAAAATCTAGCCTGAGCCTTTCAGCCAGTCCCTTCTGATTCCCTTTCCCATCCTCCTGCTGTGACATGCCAAATCTCAACCTCCTGTCCAGGTACACACAGCCCCTGCCAGAGCTCCAGACTGCCAGCAATGGCCAAGCTGTCCAAGGAGATGCCACAGGGCTAAGGAAAGTGAGGATTTCTGAACGGATTGTGGCAGTAATTTATTTTATACATACTCTTGGCAATAAATTCATAGCTTGCACACAATATGCTGCCAAGTTCCAGATCATTATTTTCCTAGCCACTCAGCACCAACACAACAGCTGCAGTTGGCCCGAAGAAGTTGAGGAGTGAGGTGAAGACAAAAGCAGCAGCAGAAGCAAGATCCCAGTTATTTGCCAAACGTGACATTTTCATACAATAACACAACTGAAAAAAACATAAGCAAGTTTCTTTGTTTATGATGAGATTTTGACAAATTATCCCAGTGAATTTAATTCACCCTTCAAGTAGATTAGGAATATAAACTACCTCAGCTTTCGGGATTGTGCTCAAAGCCCACCATAAAGGAGAATAAGCAATCCCACAGGCTGAAAAAGCAGATGAGAAGGTAGGCGCATAGATTTTATGGCTAAAGAGAAAACTGGAGGTTATCTTGACTTCCAGTGCAATACAAGGTGCAGAAATCCTACATAAACTCTGAAAACTTCTCTGAGCTGGAGGACATCTCACACGCAAACTGCCAGACAGAATGTAAATTTACTCAGTTACTTCAAGGAAAGGTGAATACACTGCATTTACTGATGAGCTTTTTCTAGCAACTCTTTGGCCTCACCATGTGTCCAAACTTGATTTTCAGTTTGATTTTGTCTATTTCACAATGTGGAAACTTGCAGAGTCTTGGTAATTTCTGCCTTTGCCTGAGCTGTTTGATCAAAATCTTCTGTCTATATAGTTACGTACAGACCATCATCTAACTTCCACGTGAGTTGCTTTCTCATTATGAAGACTCTCTTTGTGGTTATATTTGTAATTGTTTCTAAACTTGTCATTTTTTCATCACCTTTTTGAAGTGTAGACAGCAGAACCAGGCACACATCTAGTGCCAGATACATATCACCAGTGATGTTTGCAGAGGAAATATGATCCCTTTATTCAGTGTTGTCTGTTTATACATGCAGTGATTGTCCAGCCATCACTCACCAGGTTCACTCAGCCATAACACTGCACCAAAAGGTCATATTCAGTTATTTGCCATAAGCTGGACTTTTAGGGTTACTGCTTCCCAACCAATAGGCTTCATCACACCAGGACTACCTACTTCCTTTGCCCAACTAGTGTATAGCATTGCATTAACTTCAAAAAGATGAAAAAAAAATTACTTTCTTCCACTAGGGGAGGAGCACTCTGTGTCAGCCTCATGCAGAACTTCACAATAAGACAACTCACCCTTAGAGCACAGCAGTAACTGTGTGATTTAACATATCCAACCAGTTCCTTTTCAAACCATACATTTAAGTTGCATTTCCTGCTATGTAAGGAATATCCTTTAAGTGATAGCTCAGCAAGAATTCTTCAGGATGCATCATTTACATCCTGAGAGGGCAGGAAATTGGACATGAACCTAAAAGAAAGAAACCTACCAGGTATGAGGAGTCTAGGAGAGATCCCAGTATGAGCCATTTCTAGATACAGAATCCTACTTGAGAGTACAGCTAAATGCAGAGAAAAAAAAATTGATCACATACCACTCAGCCACACTATTCATTTACTATGGGATGTGTTTGTGATGGAAATTGTATTTATTCACTTGACTTTTAGCCAACTAGAGATACAACCTTTTCATCACCTAAGAATTTCCACTTGTATTTACATTCCAGCTGTGGACTGTGGAATTTCACTCGAAGAGCTCACCACAAAGGGTATGCGCTGTCAAAACAAGAGCAAAAGCATAAAGAAACTGCCCTTCAAATACGTTATTTAACCTTAGTGCAAGGTCATGCAATTCATGTGAAGACAATGTGTTACTAGATGATGTTAAGGCCAGCATCGAGTTTGATTGTCCATTCTCAGCTTTTAGGCACAGGCTGAAAATATATTGGGATTCTATGACTGATGTTCTATTATTTCTGCCAATACACTGTAGAAAAACAATTTTATTTCTTTCAACCAAAGACATTCTAAGGCAAAAATATACAGAAAAGCCAAATCCCTTGAGGTTGAAATCAGTAGTTTCAGGAATGGACAATCAAGATCTATTTCAGAATTTATTGGACCAGAGAGAAAGGGCTCAAATTTGCACAAATTTTGTGCAAAGGGAAATAAACTTGGGGAACTCTGCTCCTGACACCCTCAGCAGGGGCTGAAGCCTCTTTCTGGCTGAAGTCCACACTGATTTACAATGCTCAGCATCCTATCAAGACAGAAACATGTTATTCCTATTATATTGCATTCTTTCCTTCCACTGAGTTGTGGAATATCGATTCCAACACCCTACAGTCTGGTGCTAGGAGAGACTGCAACTACTAAGAGTTATAATTATATTAATTTAATGGTGCAAAGGATTCTTTGCTACAGACACATTTTCCTGACCAGAACTGTGGATTTCAGTTTTACCTATGCAAAATCCAATTGCTTGAGATGAGCTTTTTCCCTTTTTCCTATTGACAGGATTCCACTTCAAATAAACAATCAGACATTTGGTGGGCCAGAATGGGAGTAAAAATTACTCCGATTGACTCCAAGTGACTAGTTCTGCAGATTCAGCAGGTATGACACTTGTCCAGTGCAGGTGAAAACAAGATTCCAAGACCCTTCTCCAATTAATACTCAATCATAGAAAGTGGCATTTGCCACACAAACTGCTGGATTTCCAGAAAAGATTCAACAGAACTCTGGACTGTTTTCACTAAGAATACATGAGATAAGGACTGCAACAGTGGATTGGGCATTGTGGGGACTTTGGGCAGATTCCCATAATGCAGCTAAATCACTTAGCCTACAGGTCTTCTGGAGAAGTCGAGGATACAATTCTCTCATTTGCAGAACAAGTCTTTTGGAGACCTGTTCTCAGCTGAGTGTTTTTGTTAACATAATCTAATAATGCCCCAAACTGAAAGCATAGCATCTGTTTTCCATCAAGAGAAGAGAAAAGATCATGCCCTTGACTCCTTTTCACACAAAATGAGACTAATAGACTAAGAAAAAACTCGAAGACACACTAACCATGTTCCCTGGAAATGGATTGAATCTTGTTGATAAAGCTCTTCTGTGAGCTCCTGCAAACTCTAGAGCTCACATTAGCTCTAGACCATAATCAATTCAGAGAGAAAAATCTCTTTCCTGAGAGAAAATGTTAGTGCTAGTTCGAGCAGAACTCAAGCACATAGGAAGGATATTTACAAAGCATTTTGTACAGAGGAAAACTTCATCTAAACAGGGAGCTAAATTTCTAACTATTCCTACAGTATTTTCAGTTTAAAGCCCTGACTCCACTAACTGGCCTTAGTTGTCCTGATGAACCTTACACATGGAATTCTCCTATACACTCTGTCCATGGGTCCAGGAACTCACTGTAAGTTCAGCCTGAGCTAACTACAGCCCTTGCTTGAGCTTTGTTGTAGGGCTATTGGTTTCCAGAGAAGCCACAGCCTTGCCTGTGCCTGATCTTGGACCCCATGTTTTGGACATTAGCCATGGACCTGTCTTATCACTACAGACCTTCTCCACAATCACTGGACTCTCTCCAGTGGGTTGACTTCCTATCATGCCCTTACACTTGCTTCATTATCACAAGTTTGCCTGATGATCTGGACTCTTGATTGCACCTGACCCTGGTCTTCTTTGCTCATATAATTTGAGTATGGTGAAACTAAACCTTGCCTAGTAAATCTGTTGCCTTGCCAGGCATGTTACTGATGTTGGCTTCCAGTGAGCAGCTGGCCCTCTGTTGTGATTTGATTCCAGCCAGCAACCAATCACCACACAGCCACTTGCTCACTCCCCCACCAGCAGGATCAGGGGAGAGAATCAGAAGGGTAGAAGCCAGAAAACTCATGGGTTGAGATAAATTCTCAATATATCTCAACAAAATTAAGATAAATAAAGTTTAATAAGGAAAGCAAAAGCCATGCACACAAGCAAAGCAAAACAGGGAGTTAATTCACAGCTTCCCATGGGCAGGCAAGTGTTCAGCCCTCTCCAGGGGAGCAGGGCCCCATCACACGTAACAGTTTTTTGGGAAGACAAACACCATCACTCCAAATGTCCCCCCATTCCTCCTTCTTCTCTCCACTTTATATACTGAGCATGACGTCATATGGTATGGAATATCCCTTTGGTAAGTTCTTATCTAGTTTGTAATCTGGATATAGGGAAACAAAGTTTTTTGTCTTGTGTGCAAACTTAAACATCCCCTTTCCAAAAGTCACACACATAGCCAATACTGATTGTCTGCCATCCAAAGCTGCCTTGTGTTTCAGTCAATGCATTTCTTACAATCTAAATGAAAGGTAAGACTAAGAACGCTTATGAAATCTATGCCGTTTTCCTGTCTTCTGTTCTAGACAACTACTTTCAGTGCTGCCTAGTCCTCGCTGTCTGAGGTGGTCTTGCTGGTTCCAGCAGCCTGGAACTAGCAGAAAGTCTGATGAATGTTTTCCATACACATGATAAGCCCAGAGCAGGCAAAGCATAACGTTTTGAGTTCATAAACAAATATATTCTGTAATGCTGGAAAGTCTTACAAAGGCAGAAGGATCTGGTCTACAAGCAGTGGATGTGCTAAAACTCGCCATGTCTCATATGATAGTGGATACAGAAAAAAAAAATCTATATGCTTATTTTATGTAGACATTGTATCGATCAAAGCAATATTTCTTCAAATAGCGAAAGCACCAGAACTGTGGTGGCCCCTGCAAGGCCCTGACCACAGAGAAAAATGCACCAAAAAGCTGAATGTAAAAACCAAATTGTGTCAATATGTACAACCTGAACAGGTATTTGGTGCAGAAAAACTGTTGCAGATAGAACCCCATGACAGTAACTTCTGAATTTTATTATTTTTTAGAATGCTGACAGCGATAACGATAAATCTTCCCCTTTCAGTGGGGACACCATACAAGTAGAGGTGCACAACAAGACCATGAGACAAAAAAGCACCACTGGTTATTTTGAAGCTTTCTGAAATAGGATGATGAAGAAAAAGCTTCCTGAAGTAAATGAAAGAGAAGGAGGAGAGAACTTGGTCTATTGCCTCTCAGGTTCAGAGAGACTAGATAAGAATAGGAATCCATGAGGTATCCATGGTTGCTAAATAAATGCATGTATTAAAGTGTCCCAACATGTACCAGAGTCTGCCCTGAGTGCACCAATGTGCTCTGCAGCCACTTCCCTCCCCATCCGAGGGGCTTGGCCCCCTGGATCAAGACCAGCTCTAGAATAGCACAGGTACATAACTTGGACCAGATGCTGTGGAAAAAAGTGTAAGATGCCTTGTTGGAGGCCTCTCACCTTTGCTCAGGAACTGCATTGAGACTTAAGGCTTCACCTTTGGCTCCAGCCTGTGCCTGGCTTTGTACCACATTAATTCTGAGACTTAGTCACTGACAACCTCCTGGCTTGACCTTGCACCTGCCCTGTCACTGTGGACATGCGTGGCAATTACTGGATTCTTGACTTAGCCCTGTTACCTTCACTGGACTTGCCCTGCTCACCCTGTTTGGGTTCTGTGGGACTGTGCCATTTGCCAGTGAAGTCCCAGTCTCTGTCTGACTTGCTGTTACCCTCAGCTTCCACCTCATCTTTCCTTGCAGGGCAAACCACTCTTGCAGAGAGAGTATACAAAAAAAGTTCTAAATATTTTGAAATATCTAGCTGGTGAAATACAAATACTAGGTTTCCTACAGATAAGCATTATGATCAGAGTAAACTGTGATGAATGAGTCTTCCTCTGAGTTAACAGAAAATTACATGCAAAGGAGTGCAGAGTTACTGCTCCGTGCAGAAAGAAGCCCCTGTAATGCATCCTCCTGACAGCTGAAGCACTGAATGCTGTGTAGGTATCAGACTTACTTCAACAGAAAGTGCCAGTTTATGGTCCACAAATTCCTTCTGAGAAACTCCCTAAGCAGAGTAATTGTGCTATCTGCACAAGATCCAAGTCATGGCCTCACCCTGGCGGTACCACAGCACATAGGCTTTGTTTGGTTTTTTTAACAAGTTCAAGAAGTGGGCGCATGTGAATACCATGAGGTTCCAGAAGGCCAAGTGCAAGGTCCTGCACCTGAATCAGGACAACCCCTATTATCAATATGGGCTCAGAGAGGAAGGGAGTGAGAGCAATCCTGTGTTGAAGGGCTGGGGCAACCTGCTGGATGAAAAGCTTGACAAGAGCTGACAATGTGCGCTTGCAGCCCAGAGAGCCAGCTGTGTCCTGTGCTGCATCAAAAGCAGTGTGGGCAGGAGGTCAAGGGAGGTGATTTTGCCTCTCTGCTCTGGTGAGACCTCACCAGGATTACTACATCCAGCTCTGGAGTCCAGCACAGGAAAGACTTGGACCTCTTGTAGCAGGTCCAAACGAGGGCCATGACAGTGATCAGAAAGCTGGAACAACTCTCCTATGGAGAAAGGCTGAGGGAGTTGGGGTTGTTCAGACTGGAGAAGATAAGGCTTTGAGTGACCTTATAGCAGCCTTCCAGTACTTAAAGGGGATTTATAGGAAAGATGGTGATTAACTTTTTAGTAGGACCTGTTGGATTAGGATAAGGGGTAATGGTTTTAAACTAAAAGAGAGTCAATTTAGACTAGCTATGAGGAAGAAAATATTTACCATTAGGGTGGTGAAACACTGGAACAGGTTGCCCAGAGTGGTCGTGGATGGCACATCCCTGGAAACACTCAAGGTCAAGTTGGACAGGGCTCTGAGCAACCTATGTAGCAGAAGGAGTCTCTGCACTTTGCAGCGAGGTTGGAACTAGGTGACCTTTAAAGGTCCCTTCCAACCCAAACTATTCTATGATTCTAAACCAGCATAAAATGGATTCCCAGAACAGTGGAGCAGACACAAGAGGGCATGTATATGAATGCATATACATATGCACATACATGCGAATGCTAACTAGCCAAAATCACACAGTCCTTTTGTAAAAATATTAACATCCAAAATGGAATACGGTTCTGGCACACTGTGAGGAGCACTGCTGTCATAAAGCTGCTAACAACAACAAATGCAAATGAAAATATACACAGCTATAAATCACAGTTTATATGGTAAAGCAATACCAAAGTTTCTTACAGCTCAGTGCTTTAGGCAGTAGCAGAGCAGATGTGACTGTGTCTGAGATGTCCAAGGCTCTGGGATTTCAGGAAATACAAAATTATATTGACAGATGACTCTACCCATTAACACTTAGGCCATATGACAATAATGTTATACAAACAAGCAATTCCCAACCAATTGTAATACAAAATTGAAATTCCTATTCTTCCCTGAAAAAGTTAGTTACAGCACAAATGAGGCCATGTTTTGATTTGCTTACACCAGTGAAAATACAGTCATTCCAGTGACTTCAACAGAGCTTCAAAGAATTGACACGCCAGCAGAGGTGACATCAAAAACCAGTTAATTGTCCTTTCCACCACTTTGACTGTTAAGTTTCCATGTAACATACAAAATTATCAAGCTGTGGCAAAAAAGTCTGTTGAGTGCTTTTGCCACTCAGAGGATACATTAAAATGCTTCCTGAGGAAGCAAGGTCTTTTATAAGGACATGCCAGCTGTCAAAGGGGAAGATGGAAGATTATGATGCTAATTGGCTTAGAATTTCCTTTATATTCTCTCTCTTTTCACAATGTTGCTTGAACAAGTTATCCAGTTTTAACTATATCTGACACAACTTTATAATATTTCAGAGATATTAACTCCAGATAGTCAACATGACAGTCACTAGTTGTTGAGGAAAGCCCTTACCAATGCTTTCCCACTGACAGGAGATAGCAAGGCAAGTTTAGCTCTTCACTGATCCCAGAGAATCCTTTCAGGAAGCCACTCTTGAAGACAATTAGAGAAAGAGCTCCAGCTCTTTGATGGCATTATTAGACACCAAAGTTTTGGTGGATATCACAAGATGCCATCCACATTCCGTTAGTTCCAGAATTCATGGCGTTATTTGTCTTATTCTGTGCTTACTGATATTCAGACTGTTTTCTTCTGTAATCACTGACCCATGAAAAGCTTTAACAGAGGATTAGCCAATTCAGATAATAGGTCTGCAAACTAGAACTGAGAAAATAACAGTCTTTATTTAAGGAATGCATTTACAGAATTAGCACTAGACTCTTAGATCTCATGAAATGCAGCACAATTCTCTCCAGGGACCCCTTGGTGAAGACTTATCTTCTTCTTCCAACAGGAACCATTTCCTGGCTTTCTTGATGGCTGAGTGGATTATATTAATGGTTTCATGTTAGTGAGAGAGAAGAAAAAATAGTGGGAATATGGCTAAAAGATTGTTGGAAAACAGTTTGGACAGACTATTCATCTCAGACTTCATCTTCTGAGATGCAGTTTCAGGTGCTCATCTTGCCTTAATCTAGGCATAGATATCCTTTGCCTAGATTGTCTACAGATTCTACCTGCTCTGAAGGCCTTTGTAGGAAAGCCCATGGGTTGAATGTACTTGGTTCTTGATGTTGTTGCAGGGCCCAAAAAAATATATGGAAACACCTGATCAGACAGAAAATACTAAGTATGTCCATACTCTAGGCAAGAGTATACTTGAACGTATTTCAAAGTGTAATAAACACCTAAGATTTTCCTTGGCTCTAACAACTTAGTAAGCCTACAGCCAGGTACTTCTGAGGTTGCTTCCATAAAGAGAGTGGACAAATGCTGGAATTAAGCTTTGAGTCTCAAAGCTGTTCTTAAAATGTACAGTATGTAGAAGCTCACTCGCAAAGTCGAGAGACACAGGAACCAGGAGCTTGCAACAACAATGAGCAGCTTGTGAAGGTAAAAACATTGTGGGGCTTGGATTAGGAGTATGACACTAGACCCTCCCATGAAGATGGGAACTCTGAAGCATATATGGAGCTTGAATATTTTTTCTGCCAGTTAGTGGTAGGTTTTATTTATTTATGGTTTTTGATGTGTTAGAGATCTTGGACTGTACTTCAGAATACTGTGTCCTGACAGTCAGCTGTGGTTACCTCACTCTTCTAAGGACTCATGGGTAATGGCAAGAAAGCTGAGTGCTGTTAGCTGATGATACAAAGTACGAGTTATTAGAATCTATGTTTTGGGGACTGTTCAGGAAAAGAAAGGAATCCAGAAGAAATGTATATGCCTACTTACATGGTAATTTGAAGTCAGATACTGTTCTGGAGAAGATAAACTTTTTAAGGCAGAAATTCCTCCATAGATTTCCTCTGTCCTGACAGGCTCTGGCTGACTGTTCTTTGTCCAGATCCTGATATTTCCCAGGTGCTTAAAACAGGGAGATGATGCTATTTGCATATAAGGTAAAGGAAGTAGAGCTGAGACTTGCTCATCCTGCTTATAGCTCCATCCATACGGTTTCGGTCTTCTTCAGTTGCATTGAGCGTGGTGTTGGCAGAAAGAGCAAAAACTAGGGGGATGCAGAAAAAGTCACAGATTTTTCATCTTACGGACACCAAACAGAAGACTCTTGACCTCTCAGAAGTCACTTCACTATAAATTTCTTTCACCTTGCTTTCATCAATAGTACAGTACCTGCTTTATAGGTATATCATGAACATATGGTAAGCTTCGTTATTGTCTCATGTAAAATACATTACTATGAAAGCATGGGCCATGTTTGGACTTCTTGGCTCCAAACCCATGACCTACTTGTGTGGACTTTGTTTTACGTCAGAAGTATTCTGGGGTCTGAGACTGCTTTTGTTTCATGTTTTGTTTGACACAGAGCACACTGAGACTGCTTACACATAATAAAATAAATAATAACTCGAAATGAATGGGAAGCCCTGAACTATGGAATGAATAAAAGCATTTTCAAAGGTGCCCTGACAATGTTTTGCAGGTTTCAAGCAGCAGCTCGATCGCTCATGATCAAGGTCTGCTCTTTCAGACTCGGCATCTTTCACCCCAACACTTTGAAGTGCATCTGCGCTGAAGAAAACTTGCTGTGTTTGTTTGCTGCTAGTGTGTGTGGTCACAACAGAAGCATCCCCTTTCTGAGGACAAGAGCCCTTTGTCTTGCAGCACATTCTGCCACAGTAAGCACAGGGGTGAGACCGCTCCTCACCTTTTATCCCAATTTCACACGTTGGCTTCACAGCATTAATAAATTGGTTTCATTTGCCACACATTTGGCAGGAGAATTTTCTAATAACATTTTTATCCCCTTTGAGAACATGAATCACTCACATGCTGGGTATAAAATTACTTCCCTCCCTCTCCTTATTAAAGGCACCGCACGTTAGCAGGGGTCAGGCACTCAGCCTTGCCAGTGGCAAAGTCACAACCAAGGGCACGGCTGGGAGGCACGGCTGTAAAGCTCACTGCTTTTCTTTCTTATGGATGGCGGATAACCTATTTAGCACCCAGAATATATGGTTTTCTCCAGCTGTCAATCCTACCTGGTTGGGATACAGATTGAGAAAATGTGTGAGATGCACTGTGCTGCTTGCATGGCTGCAAACAAGAACTACATAAAATGTGTGCAGCAGATGTCCACTGCTCCTGCCCTTGAGGGGGCCACCAGAAGCTCCCCCCGGAAGCCTTCCCACACCTTGGGAAATGGTCCCTTCCCAACCATAGGCAAAGGGAGTTTTGCCTGAAAGCATGGAGGGGGTTGGCAAAAAACCAAAAATGGCAGTATTCACACATTTATATATCCATCTGTCTTTGATTTCTGGTTTAAAAAGGGAAAACCACCCAATTTTTCTGATTTCAAAATAATTTGTTTTTGTAGGGAACTTTTTGTTTGGAAATACTCTTCAGACAGCAAGCAGGTCATGCTACCGGAGCTAATTAAGTATATGACTTGAGGAGCACTGCATTCTGAGTGTTGTTTTGTTTCAAGTCCACTCCCCAATCAAAATGTGCCCCTTGAAAATACAGACCTGTCCTCAGATTACCTTTTCTCCCAAGTTCTTTCCAAAGACTCCCTATACTGGATTAAGATGGAGGAAAGACAAGTAAGAGAGATGGCAAGAACTAGCTTGGACAGGGAGCTAGGAAATAATCTGTGCTGCCAGGTTACATCACCAGCATATCACAAGCATGCACATAACCTGCCCGAATCCCAGGCATGGATTTCTGTGGTATCACAAAAACCTGAGGGGCATGTGCCAAGGGAATCCTGCTCACACCTTGCTGGTTTTCTTCTCAAGATCTTGCAGGTTACATGCTGTGCTACCTAATGCAATCAAGGTTTAACTGCTCAGCAGCAGACCTTCAAGAGCACAAGGAGATTTGCTGGCAAAGGAATAGCCCTGTAAGGAATTTAGACATCTTCATGTTTGGCAGCATCTTTGCTGGTGTTTTGGCATGTCCTTGAGCAATCTAGATGTTGGTTCTTGGTGGTGTTGGAATTTTTTCTCTTTTTAATGAGGCCTTTGTATTTTACTTCTGAATTGTTCTTAGGGACATACACACAGGAGTGATACAAGATACAGCTTGAAGCTGGTACTTCAGTGATGAGGTTGTGTAACTCCCATGTTACATGAGAACGACACTGCGACACCAAATGTCAGCATATTTTTTACTGTTTTGTCCAAATATGCTACTTGGTGTATAGAATTCGTCCCCAGTTCCTTTAATGATTTTGTATCAGTAAGGAGGGGTGAGATTTCATATCCAGCACAGCATGCAAACTTCTCCCTATCAACATATTCATATTTAAGTACAGAAATGAAAGGTTGAGAATAGTGAATACCTTAGATAGGCAGTTGTTCAATGAGGGTCAGGTTTACCGGGCTCCTATGCTTTTGACTCTTTGAGGCAGGTTGTGCTTTTTCTAGCTTCTGAGTCATTGGCAAGAAGAGCCAACTGCCCAGCTCACAACAAAAATACAATCATCTCAGGCATCTACCCTCTTCTTCTGCTGGCATGAAAATAGCAGCCAGCAAGAGAGCCTGCACCACAGCTGTCTGGGTTAGGTTTGATTGGTCAGATAAATCACATTGTATTGTTTCCATTCCTTTGGCTCAGGGAATGTGTAAGCACTTCAAAACTGAATGCTTATGCATGAGAACTTAAAACTAGTTTACTTAAATGCACACATATGTATCTCTGACATTGACTTTTTACAGATTTTCTTGTCAATAAAAGTAAATTGCTTGACTGTTCACAGAAAGTTAACATAAACAAAGTGAGTTCCTATTTTAAAACTGGATTTTAGCAAAACGTCAGTGACAACTTTGTGAAAAGGAATGATAAAGTCTTTATTGCTACAACTCCATGCCACCACTGCACTGAAGTCATTTCCCTGACCAAGAGCTCCGAACTTTAAGGAACACCAGAGCAAACACTGAATGGCTATTTCAGAGCAGAGGACTTGCTGATTTATGGCAAGTTGTGTGTAATGGAATCGTCTCAGCTCATCAGAGGACACAGACACTGTCCAGTTACTTCCCAACTGTGGGAATGCTTTTATTTTGGGGCTGACAACTCTATACCTTTTCACCACTTCTCAGGTCCTTCCTCAGGGTGATGGAGAAAGCCTTTCAGCATACAGTAAAAAATCATGCCTTGCAATCTTTCCCAACTCGCACACATCCTTGGGAAGCAATCACAGCTGCTCTACAGAAGGGGTCCCAGCACCTTCTGCCTACCCACTCCCTCCACACCACTAAGACAATAAAGGAGCAGGGAAAGAGAATCAAAACCCTAAATGTTTAGGAGAGCATCTGGAACAAAAGGAGTGAAAGATGGGGGAGCATAGGTGGTGGTGGATTTTTTAGGACAATTATTGGTAAGGCATATATGGGAGTGCAGATTGATTAATTAATTTGGGATAGAACATTTGGGGTGTTTCCAGTTTCTCTCTCTTTGCTATGAGTCCCAGTTACATGAAGTCCACATGGCAACTCCTCTGCCAGCAGACTGAGCCCGAGGGCACCATCAGCTCCCATTCACACATCCTCCCACACAGGCGCTGCCGAGTGAGGAGCTCCGGCCGGCACAGTGTCACTCTTTGTACTTTTGTACTGCTAGCATCAAACGCTGCTTGATCCATCCCCTAGGGATTAACCGTGACAGGCAGCTTGGCTGGATGTATCAGTACTGCTAGAGCAGTGGCTGCTAAAGAGATGGGGGTGAGGGGGATGGGGGGCTGGGAATTCAATTTGTGACCTTTACAACCAATTATTTTTACCTGGACACTCCTGTAGACCTGACTGATGGATGGAGTTGGATCCCTGCAGCTATTGTAAGGTTACCTCAGTCTTGATCTATCCTTGATCAACACGGTTACTTGTCTCTGCTTCCCTTCATGTGTGAAGCAGCTGTCCTTGTTTTCTGAGGATGTGGGGTGGAACTGACACAATTAAAGGTCACTCTCCATCTGGGAAGAGAAAGTTCTGGTCTACAGTGAAGCACGGGGGCTGGTTTCCATTTTGTCAGAGTTATGTAATCTCTAAATAAAAAATAATTCTGCTGTTCACTACAAGATCTTGTTGCTTAATGTTCCCTAGAAATGGCTGCCAGATTCCTGGATGAACGTAGTGTGTACACAGTGTTTTAAAACCTACATAGATTGGAAGTTCTTTAAATTGTAAACTCAAAGCATTATTTTATAGAAGGGAATCTGTTCTTCCAACTGAAAAACATGAGTGCCTGATTTTCAGAGGTGCTGAATGCCAGTTGAAGCCAAAGGCAGCTGCTTTTGTTTTTGTGCTGCCCTTCTGAAAATTAAGTCTGCAGTATTAACAGTACATTTCATAACAGGCATGCTAGGTGCAGTTAAGACATGAAAATGAAGTAAGGGGACACAGGATACACACAGAAGGAAAACTCCACTACAAGGGAAGCAGTCAAGCCTTTAAAGAAAAGCATCAACAATACCATTTACCACTTCCAATTTCAAACCCCCAGTTCATAATCCAGTTGATCTATGTTGCAAAACTCAACAGCTAAGGTTTTCCAATTTAAATACATATGCTCAAGAGACAGTGACAAATATTTCATCTCCACCCAGGATTAGGTAAGTGCACCCTTGCTTATTTTAGACAACATACTTTAATTTGCATTTTTGCCTCTATCCTCACATATGTCAAAATGCACTAATGTTCAATAAAATAACCAAGTTGCAGTGTTACCTCTGCATTCATATTTGTATCTCAGTCTTCAACTCAGATTCATCTCTTGAGTATTTATTTTGTTTTCCCTTAATCAGAAAAGTATCTTTTTACTCCTCCTGATCTCTTCCTGATTGAGCTGAATTAGCCTAACTTAAAGTGGGGGGATTCATGCACAAAAACAAAGGCTGTGTTTCACTGTAGCTCTGTACCAGCAGTGGAGGAATGGCAGAACTAATGATTTGAAAATCCCCAGGACCCAGAGGAGTTTCCATGGCTCTGCCCATCTGGGCCATCCTCCTTGCTTGAAGAATTTTACGTAAGGACATGAACAATGTGCTGGAGAAGGCACAAGATATGGATGGAGTGCATTATGCCCTGGAATCTTTGGAAACGAGAGCTACAGGGATCAGCTGGTGGTATCATCCATGAGAACAATCCAGAAAGCCTATAGCCTGCTCTCCATAGATATGCCTTGAGGGCCTTCAGAAAAGCGTGGCAAGAAAGTGATTGCACGTTTGCTAGCAAAACAAAATATGTTACTGCACTGAGCTTTTCTTGTCCAGAGTAAGACCTAAGTGTATAACAAGTATGTGCAAGAAGAAAGAAACCAACTATTGTCTGATTCCATTTCAATTTGTTGATCTAAACTCAACTAATGTTCATAACTAATGTGTGTTAATAAGCTAGTGTGCTCCAGCATAACTGAAAGACAAACTTGATCCCATCAGGGATATTTTTCATTAGCTTCCAGTAGATAACTACACTTCTGTTTCATTCTGTACATACATAACAACCAGTAACTGTGGATATCCATCATCGGTTAAGGTATCTGAATTTATAAATCTACAAAATTGTATATATTTCTGTGGAGAATCAATTATGTGCATTGCATTGTACAGATGATATGTATAAATTATGTATATATAATATCTCATTAGACTCTGTTTGTCTGCAGAAACTCACAAGATATTTTGGGAAAGAAAGAAAACCAAAATGAGATCTGTCAAAGAACCCAGAGATTTGCTATATTTTAAAAAAAATGCTTTAACCTGCCTCTAATCATATTGCTAAAATCAATTTTTCCTAGGCCTAAGCCATGGATCAATGACAATAAGACTGTAGACCTGCACTACATGGGTAGGTTATCTATGGGGTAACTACCCTTCATTGCTGAGGATTCATTGGTAGAAGGCATAACAGCAAAGTCTGTTTCCCCTTCTGCAGTGATGGAGATAACTAAGCTAAGTGGAGTTTACTGAGGTTTGCAAGGAAAAGTTGAGATCTAGCTACAAGTAAGAATGCATGTAAGCTTTTGTTACATCCATTGTGCCTGGCTCTCCCTTGTTTTGGAGTGAATGCATAAACAGCAAAAGAAGCTGTTTCTAGAATAGAGCTGCCACAAACAGATGCAACCACAGGCTCTGAAGAAAAGGGTCTTAGAGGTGGTGAGCAAAACCAGGATCAAAAGTTAACATGGTGGCTGAATGGCCCATGGTAACACTTTGGGCAAGAGATAGGGTAGAAGAAAGAAAACACAGTGGAGTGTCCTTGAAAGGGATTAGAATTAGAGATCAAACATAAGTGATCTACAGTCATTTGCACAGGATGAAATAATTTTCACCTCCAAATCCAGGACAAGTTTGCATCTGTGCCTGTTCTTGTTAAAGAGGAAACAAACTCTCTGATGTCAGCATCCTCCCTATGCATGGATGTCATGTCCAAGATGTCCTCAAACAGGAATTTGAGCCAGGTACAGTATCCTTCTGTAGCATGGAACATATTCCAATCAAATGTGAACACTCTTTGTGCTGTGAATCCTTTCTTTCTGCATGTACATACACTCCTGAGAGGTTCCATCAATCCACAAAGTACCATGCCTGCATGACTCTTTTGAAACAAAGAAGAACTAAAGAAATCTAAAGATTACAAAACCACCATTAACTTAGGACTTAAATACTCTGCTTCTTTCCATGAGAAAAACCTTGCATCTTACTTTCCTGACCACCCCAATGGGTGCACAGACATCTATCTACTGTAGAAATTCCATGTACATAGATTACAGCACAACACATGTAAATTGCTTTTATTTCACAGACCCTTTAGAAGTGGTCCCCCAGCTTCCACAAATCTGTGGTCACAAACTGAAAGCCTAAGGACACTGCACCTCATGGGGAAAGATGAGAAAAGCAGGGAATTAAAGACAGAGAAAATAAAGTTGCAGTGCGACAGTCATGCAACAGATTAGTAATCATCAAGCTTGCCTTTAAATCAAGGTTTGCTTTGTTCCTATGTATGTGCTCTTATTCAAACAGGAATTAGCTTGGGACATCTCAGTTATGTTAGTCAGCCCTCAGGTGAAACTCAATGGTCAAGCTACTCCCTCTTGAGGCACAGAGGCCCATTAGAGTGCAGATAACTGGTAAGTATTTGCCTACTACACCTAAAGCTCAGCAAGACTGGATAAAATGCTTAGGGACTTCTTTGGCCTTCTTATACTTAGAACTGTAAGCTGATGTGCACCTAAAAGTACCCTCAAGGTGCTCTATATGCACCGTCACACAGAGATGCACTCTTGCAGCCCATTGACATGAGACATTCTCAGCAGCTGACATAGCCTTTCCTTGCAGTACCATCCCATCACTGGTTTTCACCACACACATATTGAACCTCTCACCCTCTTTATTCCTATTTACTGGGAAGGCCACATTATGTTCTGCTTAAAGGAGCTTTACTGGGGTAACAAAAGCACGTGGCTCTCCAAAACAGATTACAAAGACAGCAAACATCCAGCAGTGTAGAGGGAGATCTTAACAGTCTTTAGACAGCCGTACAGCTGTCATTAATGAAAAGGAGAGGAAATCTTTTCAAAGTGAAAAAATGCCTAGATCTGCCCCTGTACATTGGAGAGGCAGGAGATCTGAGCATCATTTTTTAACGAAGTAGAGCCTGAAAAGAATTCCATATATGTTAGGTGATGTAAGAAGCATTCTGTCACAGAACAGAAAGTGTTGCAATCATGCCTCACTGCAAGAATCGAATTACTAGAAAAACAGCCAGAATCCAAATGCAGAAGGTACCTCATCATTTAAGACTGTTAAAACAAAGCATGTACTATTGCACATAATCTTGCACTGACAATCAAGAAGTGGACTAAATTATCTGATGCTTGGGTTCTCATTTATGTGCATTTGTATTTGCAGAGACAGCATATTCATAGAGATTAAATCTGAAAGGGCACATTTATATTGCAACTTCTTAGCATTCCTAATGTAAATTTCACTAAGCGAGAAATCAGTGTGATTCACTTGTCCATGCTGCTAAGAAGATGGTTTTGAAGTGAGTAAAGAACCTATGATCACATCTATTAGGCACTGCTTTGCTGCAAACATTCCAGATAGAGAGAGTTGGGATTGTTCAACCTGGAAAAAAGAAAGATCCAGGGAGACCTTATAGAACCTTCCAGTACAAGAGTGCTGGAGAGGGACTTTTTACAAGGGGGAATGGCTTCAAACTGCAAAACAGTTGGTTTAGATTAGATGTTGGGAATAAATTCTGTACTGTGAGGGTGGTGAGACACTTGAAGAGGTTACCCAAAGGAGTTGTGGACTCCTCATTCCTGGAAGTGTTCAAGGCCAGGTTGGATGGGGCTCTGAGCAATCTGGCCTAATGGAAGGAGTGTTGGAATTAGATGGTCTTTAAGGTCCCTTCCAACACAAACCATTCCATTATTCTATGATTCTATGATATCCTGTACCCCAGCCTGCTGCATCCTTTAGAAACAGCCACATTTGGTTTACTGGACTAAAAATGAGATAATTCATCTTAGAAAAACCAGTGGAGAGTGTAGGGACAAGAAAAGCAATTCATGCTATTTAAACATGTACATTTTGTTTCTCCATTCTGACAAAGGATGAAGGATCTGGTATCTTGCATTGCCAGTGAGGACTCATTAAAAAAAGTTGCTTTTTGTGGCTAAAAGCAAAGGTGACTGTATAGATTGCAATTGATACAAGTTTCCAGAAAGGTCTTAAATATCCAAAGGGATGCCTCGAGGATCCATACTAGGTAACAAAAGTATTAAAGTCATGACCCCTGACATGAACAGAGGCTGCTCCGAGTGTCATAGCATCCCTGCATATAGCTGACAGTAAATCTGCCTTACTATCACTTACAGAAGGGACTCAAATCTCTCCTAAAGCAGAATATTGGAGCAGGGCAATTGAAGACCTAAATAGCAGTGACTGCGTCAGGGAATGGAAGGTGGAAATGAGGCTGAGCACAGCTCAGAGATATATTTCTTTTTCAAACACTGACCCCCATAGCTGCCCAGGGTTCACCTTCAGCATCTGACCCAGACCTCCAGTCTTAACCCAGGTCTCAGAGGAAAGGCTGAACATGAAGCTCTGTTTTGTTGCTACATCTCTGATGGATGTGCTGCAGTGTGTCGCTGAAAGCCTGACAGTCATATTCCCTAGGGGCACCCAGGCTTCCAGCACCAGCGAGGTGAAAGGCAGCTGCCATTCGCCCCAGCACCAGCTGGAGAAGCCACAGTAATGTGTAAAGAGTGTCAGCAGTGAGAGCCTCGGGGGAGAGAGGGAAAGAAACTACGTCACTGTAATGGAACCCTTCCCTGCCTGACTGTCTGTCTGTCTGTCAACAAGGACTTCTGAGTCAATAAATACCAGTCAGAATGCACAATTCCTGCTGACCTACAATCCCTCCTTCATCTCTGGAGAAAATAAACATAGGCTGTGGGTGCTGAGCTCCTCTGTCTTCTTCAGAACCTCCACTGTATTTGTGTTTGAAACATTTCAGCCAGCAACACTGGGCAAGGTTCATTTGGTACTCCCAGGAACTTGGAGGAACTCCCTGGTTATTATGAGATTACCCCTTCACTGCAAAATAAATGGTTCTTTACAGATACCCTCTCAAGGGTGTTCCTTACAGATGTCTGGGAGTCAGGAGGGGTCAGGACAGGAGGGATTTGACATTGTGTATAAATCCTCTCAGTGCAAGCTGCAGCCCCCAGAACAATGCCATTCACTGTCCAAAGCACCCACAGGAACAGGAGCTGCCTCCGGAAAGCCTAAAGGAGGCTCCCTATCTCATACCTCAGCCCGCAGCAGCACCTTACACATCTGCAAGCTGCTCAAAATCAGATGCAGAAGAGAGCTCCTGTTCACTCATGTCTGAACAGAACACCAGTTGTCATGTCCTAGTTTTCCCTCTTCCTAGGGAAAAGTGTTTTGGTTTGGGATTCTCTTGCTATCTTATTCCACATCTTAATAGAACCATTTGTCCTTGCTATTAGTCATCATTCAATAGTGTAGTTGTCAAATTACTGATTTAAAAACAAAAAGCCCAGCATCCCTTATGCTTACTATTTGTTTGAGGAGGAATGAAGGGACAGAAACATCTTTGTTTCTTAATTTTCTAGCAGCAGCAGATTGCCGTTTTCTCCAGGACCACGATACTGCTTGCTACTAGCCTCATCCCACGTCAAATTTCCAGTTCCAGATTTTTGGTACCCTATTCTTTGACACTGTAAGTCCATTAAGGCAAGGGGTGTTTTACACAATGCCTGGAAAACACCTGATACACTGAGATGGCCCATCAGCAATTAATTCCAAACAGTTAAAAGCTAAAAAGATCTAAAGATATTTCAATCTGGCAGGGAAGATTCAGGATTATTTGCTTCTTTGAATTAAAAAAAATATATTATTACTGCCCATTTTTGACAGTGCAGAATAGAGGGGATTTTCTTCAGCAAAAACTGAGTATATAAATATTCCAGCAGGTTTCAAGTCATTTGTCTCCTAAGCTATTGGGGTCATTCTGAAAACCAAGGCTGGTTCACAATTTGCAAAAGTTACTTTCTGCTTTTTCACCTAGAGCACTGTTGTTAAAAATGCAATCCTCTAAGCCTGAGAATTCATCCAAACATCACATCACAGTCCTGAGGCTGAGCAAGTATGAAGGTGAGCCATGCTTCACCTAACATCAGATAGAAGAGTGGCCAACAGGACATGAGGGTAGAAAATTGATCTGACAGGGGACAGGCACAACAGTGTGTGGCATAAGGTGTTCAACAGAAAATTCTCAGAGGAAAAGGCAGAACAGCAACCATGAGTGGCATGAGCTGGTCTGGGGGGCACACTCCGCTCTGCTGCACAGTCAGAGTCTCTGCTTCCCACAGCTCTGCAGTCCATGGAAAACTCACTGTAAATCACGTCCTGGAAATCGGTTTGTACTTTAAAAAGCTTTTGAAACTAGTTATGGAACTAACTGTAAGAACCTAAACCAGGGGTAAACCATTGCAGCAATGTAGAGATGCCTTAGAGCTGGAAACAGCAGTTCTCGTATCAACTTCTTGAAGCATTAACTCATTTATTCCACAGCAATGGAATTTGGCACATTCCCATAACACGTAAGCACAGTATTTTACCAGTATCTGTAGTCAGGTACCCAACTTCAGTTTCTGGCCAGCTTGCAAATCAAATGCATGCAAAACCAGGGCATAGGTTCTTTGTGGCAAGGGAAGGGGTTGGCACATGGTAGCATCAAGGCTGAGAACTGTGATCTGATACACTGCTGAGGCCATCTACAAGTTAACTCCTTCCCAGGCAGATAGAGAAAAAAAAAAGTCCTGGACTATGCTTCTTGAAATAATACTTCACAAAACAAGGCCCTGACAATGGAGATAGATTGCCTGGAGACGTTGTGAGGCCAAGAAAAGATAAAAGCTTTCTTAAAAGAATGGTTGAAAATATTCATTGCCATATTGTGGTGATGACTATTTTCAGCAGATATGGGCCACAGCTGCACATGTTTGTACAAAGAAAGGAAGACAAGAATGAAAGGATTTTTTTTTTATATCATTACCATTTGGTCCCGTCTCACTGCAGAATACACATAATCTGGCTTTTTGAAGGATGCGTTCTTTTGAATCTTTATGGCTTAGAACCAGAGTTAAGGTAAATAGCTGTTAATTAATTTAATATAAGACACTAATGAGATAAAGAACCTAACTCACTTTGCAACAAGGTAGTTCCTGGCCTACAGGCTATACCAGGTCTATGTACTATATAAATAATAGTATGTTGAGAAACTATTAATGTTTCAAAGTCAAACACTCAGATGTTAAGGATCATCAGTAATAAGCCATGCTTGATTACATAACCACATAACAATTTTCCACTGGATCTCTGTTGAAGATTCTGTGTATTCAAGGTCTTCCTTTATACTCGTTGTTCAATAGGTGCTTCATGTGGATCATCCAGACTCTGCTTTGAAGACTGAATCATTACCTAATTTTTTTTCTGTTATATTTAATTTATGAATTTCCAATATGTGGAAATTTCTGCTCTGTTTCTGGAGACAAGCATCTGAGGTTCATGCCTCTCCCTCATCATTTTTCCAGTCCTGCCTGGAAGATCCGAGCCTTTCTCAGAACATCAAGATACTGAGCTCAGCAGCTTTTTGTCCCTATGTCTTCATTCCCAGTACTTCAGTCCCAGGTCCCTACCTTTTGCAGTCTTGTCAGAAAGGTTCCTTATCTTCTTCCATGGTCTGTCAGTCAAATCACAGCAGAGGGAGCAACACTGTTCACCTCCCGTGCCTTGAGAATGTGGCCACACCATGTACCTCATTGCTCTGGTGGGAGAGGAGGTTGCCATCCACCCCTGGGTTTGAGAATGGGCAGAAATTCTTCAGAGAACATGCATTTCCAATGTCTTTGTGTGAAGTGGGACTTTCTGAGGCTCATAACTTGAGTAAATGCGGGAAACTTTTTGCGGAAATGGACAAGTATACATTCCTGACATCAGAGGGATCCTCCGCCCCATCTGCTGACAAAAGACAAGTCTTTCATCAAATTAGGTAGGGACTATTAATTTTTACTGGTATCCCTTTCAGGGTTTTTTAGCATATAAGTAAGAATAAAGTCTTCCAAAACCTTTTCTAAAAACTCAATTAATTATTTTTCCTCCATTTTTCACAGAAAGGGGGAAAGAAGGATGCAAGGTACAGAGATTTATCCCTGACATAGGAAATTTCACCTTAGTTATTTCAAACGTAGCAAAGTTCATACACTACTGAAAACAAGGTATTACAATGATGTGGCATAAATTTTCAGTGTACCTAATTTTAAAAATTTCTTTTTATGTTGGCTATAACAATCAGTTTCCAGGAGTATTTCTGTTAAATTAAACACAAAGTTCTGGTTGGCTCTCATGTGGATTAAAAGGCGTGCTAAGATCTTGCAAATCTTTGTTAAAAACCATGTTAATAATCCTTCCTACATCGTATTGAAAATGTTCAGCTCAGTCTTAGCAACCTATTCAATTCAATTCCTGCAGCCAACCCACTGCCATCATAAAACAGAATTTTACTTTTCTGTCCCAGTATACAAGACATGGATAAAACCAGAGCAGTACAGCAGGGTGCTCAACACAGTTTAACCAAGGAATCATTAAAGACTCCAAGCTACCAGCCTGGGGACTCACCTTTCTCTTCTACTGCCAGCAGCCCACTTAACTTCCCAAAGCCCATGGTTGCTCTTCTTCAACCCCTTGCCCCCACCACCATGACACATCCTGAGCTCTACCAGGGAATTTTGGGCAGTTGGCCAGGGCCCATGCTATGCAGGTCACGTGGAAAGCAGGCTGAGAACAACAGGAAACCATGATTTCTTCTGCTAAAGAAAGCAGAGACCAGAAGTTAACCAGCAAAATGCTTATGTCCCTGACTCCTGAGACACCACAGTCAGAGAGAGCCTCAGCTCAGTTTTTTATCAATCTTAGCATCAGGATTGAGGACTGATTAGAAAATTGAACTGCCTCCTTCCCACAAGGGCCAGAGGAGAAGACAATTTTTCTGGCCTTGGTGAGGTGCTTTGAAAGGGGACCCCAAGGAACCTTGATAGGGGAGTCGCTGGTTCTGCTGCTTCAGTGGTACCTGTTTTGTGGACAAATAAATTACTTTAATTTCCAGTGCTGTCAATCTGGAACACATCATCACCACCAAATTAATAACAATGTCTTTAAAAAGTGAGTTAAAAGCATGCAAAAAGCACTAAGTAGCCAGTTGCCTGGTGCTTGAAGCCCAAGATTGGATGGTAGAGAGGGAGCAGGGGGTCTCTTTCTCACCTAGGTAATGATTATACGAGGCCCATAAGGACATAGTTAAATCAAGTATTAAGAAGACTGCACTTAAGAGGGGGAAAATATGTCAATCACACTTCGCCTTTGACAAAAGGAAATTCCTTGAAACTGAGAATGGGGAGAGAGCGGGAGGGAGAGTGTCTCGTCATGTGGGTGGCCAGGAAACTGGAGGCCAGAAAAGTACGAGAGAGAGAAGGAGTAAGAGATGGGGCGGGGGGAACCCACCAGACTGAATTCTAATCCAAATGCTGTGAGGCGTTCACACCAGGCCTTGTGAGAATATTAACAAGGTTACAGGAGAGGGGCCTTTAGCCTCGGGAATTATTAGTGAATATGGAATTATATTTGCGCAAACACAACCAGATGCAAGCAGCTAAATGCTCTGCAGATGTGAAAGGAGACGGAGTGCATTCCAAATGGGCAGCAGCTTCATGAGTTTTAACCCTCCATCGTGATGCCTGGCTGCCTGTCAGAGCGGGCTGCTTTTCTGAAATGGCAATGGGATGGGAGAGACAGGCTCTTCTTTTTTTATCAGAAATTTAAACATGGGTACACTTTAGGGATTACTCTTTCCCAGAAACACTAGCATCTCCTAGTTGACTATCACACTGAAGATTATTTTCTGACTACATTCTTTTATATCTCTGTGGCTTTGATTAATTTCCCACAAGTTTTCATTTTTCTCCATTTTGCCATGTCGTTTTCTCAAATCTCTCTCTGTCTCCTTCCCTGTGTTTCCTCACTGTTTGTTCTCTCTGGTTGAAGGGTCCAACTCCACCATGGCCTGAGAAGTTAGCCTGTATACATACAATATTGCAGGCTGTTTCCATTACAATGAGAAAGTGATTACAGGAGCCAGGTATTTCTTTGAAGTAATCCTGTTTTACTAGAAAAAAAAAGGCCTGCTTCTTGAAATACAGTAAGTTTGAACAAGAATCTGTTGCTTTGCTCATGATCTGAGATCTGCAGTCAGGGGTCTGCTCAAAAACCTCCTTTCCTTGGCTTTCCTTCAAGACCATTGTGTATTCACTTCATTTCTTGTACCATCATTTTCGGGTTTGCTCCCTGCTTGCTACCTCCTGCTTTCCACTGTCATTCACTCCAACTGATTCTCTGACCCCGCATTCAGTATTTACCTTGGGAAGTGGCCTCCAGTGTTTAAGTTGTTCCTAAATACAGTGTTCCCTCTTTTAGCCAGTGTGGAAGGTAACAAACACACCTAGCACCCTGACTGGGACTTATGGTTATTCAAAACTAAAAAGACTTTCAGCTCCCAAACTCACATTATTAAGTGCATAATACCAGTGAGTGTCTCTGTTGAGAATGCAGCTTCTTCATTCTAGATCAGTTGCTACTTTCAAAACAATTACTGTCCTTACTCTGAAGAGCAGAGAGCGTATACTAAATCTTTACAGATCAATTTCATCAATTTAAGTACAAAGCTGCTGAAATGGCCATAGGCATAATTATAAAGGGGTTTGGTGTCTGGCAGGGTGGCAGGGTTAAGACCTGCTCGAGAGGAAATTTTTGCTATGAAGAATAATGGCAGCAATTGACTATGCGTCCTATAGGACTGTAAATGTAAAAGTATGGAGATCTGGAAGTTTATGTATGTGGGATTTTAAGAGATTGACTTGATGTGAGTATGCTAATTGTGATTTTAATTACCTGAATGATTCGAATTCCCATTAAGAGAGATCTTGCCCATTTATGACATTGACTGACAATGCTTGTTTTCAAAAATAATCAGAACATTCCTACAATATGGCTTATGCAAAATTATTGATGATATTTGCCTTCAAATTCTGTCATCTTTTAAAATATTTTATATCACTAAATGTTTATTTCAAAGGCAATAAAATACTCTAGAGTTAGGGTAGAATTTTCGAACTCAGGTATGCTCTGTTATGATTCTTTACTCTCCATGAAAAAATGCAGTGTACTTTCCTTAACAGTATAATGCATATGGTTTGACTACAAATTTTCCAGTAACTTCAAAGATGTACTTGAATATATCATTTTACTTAGAGATTAAAAATGAACCACCCATTATTAGTCCTCTCTTTGTTTCCAGTCTTATTAAAAATAATACATACTCCAGAAAGCCAAGAATACATGAGGAAGGAGTCTGCCCAGTAAGAAGGGAGGGAGAGTAGAAAAATATCACATTTTCATAGACAAAATGCTCATTATTCTACGACAAAAATTGTTTCCTATTAAAACTGTCAAAAAAAGTATTTTGTTCACTTAGTATTTAAGAGCCAGTCAAGGCATCAATGAAAGAGAGCATCAAAAAGGACTCCGACTTCCCCTTCAAAAGCTAAGAGTTCTGCTAGCTCACACTTAAAGTGGAACCTTGCATGAAGACTTTATTTCACTTGCTTCTTCTAATTAAGCCAGTTTTGTTTGGGTATTTTTCCTGTTGCATGTAATCTTCTTTTCCCCTCAAGCAGGGCTGAGGGGTCCTCAGTGGACTTCAACCTCCCCTCGACATGGCTGCTGCTCCCCAGTGCTCTGGATGGGCCTCAGCTGGTGGCCACGTTGAGAAGGCTTTTCCCCATTGTTCCCAATGGGGTCTGTGTTTTGTGACGCCTCGCAGTATAGGCAGCCACTATCTCCCCTGGGGGCAATGGCAGTTTCTGTTTCATGGAGAACAATGGATGATGGTGGCCAGTTCAAAAAGGAACAATTCTGCATGGGGAGAAAAACAACAACAACAACAAAACAACTTTTAGTTACAAAAAACAACAGCAAGTATGGCCATTCATATGAAGCCTCTGTGAGGAAAGCACCTATTGTGCCAAATCCTCTTTATAGGCAAGCTGAGAGGAAGGTGGGAGGCAGCATGCTTGTCTACTGCACCAAAGGGGGAGCCAGGAGCACTCTTCCTGGAGGAGTGGTGGAGAGGAAGGAGGACACGTGTACATGGCTGGCTCCAGGTTTACAAGCACGGAGGGGAAAATCATATTTTACAACCCAAAGGAGAAGGGGCAGGGTCACTTCTGCCATGAGGCAGAGGAAAGGCAAGGAGGTGAGACAGGGGGCTCAGGGAAAACCTGTGAAGAGCTGATCAGGCACTGACACCATCAAGAGGCTGGAAGAGCCAGAGACACGACCAATGTCTTTGGCAATGCCGTGCTCCTGCCCAGCCAAAGCTGGTGCCTGTGCAATCCCTTTGCTCCCTCAGCAGCAGCAGTTGGCCTGGCTCTCTGACTGTGGGCCACAAGATAAGCAGCTGGCAGAGCAAAGAGGTTTTGCTGTCACCCCCAACCAACCTGCTGCTCTGGGCTGCCAGCTACTCTGCTGGAATTAAGTGCCAGTTTGGCATACAAGGGGAGAAGAATTGTATGAGCCTGGGGAATTCCTCATATTCAGAGGATAAAGCCAAGCTAAGTGTCATGTATGAAGAACAATTAATGGTGGGAGGTGACGAATGAGGAGAAATTTGGAGTGCAGAAAGCAAAGGGTGCTAGAACCTGTTTCAGCAGCTTTTCATTGCTCTGGTGAAACAAAACTGCAAACCTAGCCAAAGTATCCCATAAACCATAGGTGCTCCACGTTCCCCAGATGGGAACACAATAGTCAGAGTGTAGCCATGGAAGTGCATAGAAAATGTAAACAAAAAAAATTAGCTTTGAAAATCTGTACCTCAGAGTGTTATTAAATAATATACTAACATATGTGAGTGATCTTTTGAGAGATAATTATAGCAACTCTGCATTTTATGTACTTAATTATTTCTGGTATCTAGAAATACACTTGGCTGTGCCATAGCTACATTGTGTAAAGAGTTTATTTTGATACTTCATGATAGTCTTATTTTTAAATGAACATAGAATAACCAGGGAAGTGTATATTGAACTGTACATTAACCAGATATTAAATCATTACCAGTTCAACAGGTCTTAAGCCACTAATTTTAACAATTAGCATTTTTATTAACCACAAGGAAGAGAATAGGAAAGCACTGCTAGTAAAGTCTGCAGATGATTCACAGCTTGGTGGAATGATAAACAGTATTGAAAAATATTCAGTTATACACAGCTGGGTTGTTTGTTAGGAATGGGGAACTCATTCAAGCCATGACTCTGAACACACATTAATGGGGAAGGTCACACACCTGGAAACAAAAAAACCTGTCACCCTTACAAGTTAGGGGACTGTGGAAACCACTGACACTGAAATCGATAGAGATCAAATAGAAAGAATGTGAGCTGTCAGTGCAGTGCAGCAGCTAACACTATTCTCAAATATATAAATGCTATTTATTATTCTATCAATCTGTGCATCATCTGCAAACTTTCTCAGTAACTCTTCTATTTTATTTTTAGCAAATGGTTGAGTAGAAGCAGATGAATGATAATGAGAATAGCAATAGTAATGCGGCACATTTTGGTGCTTACCCTGAACAGAACAGCTTGAGAAACTGAAAAGATTAAGGAGTTAAACTTGTAATTTAGGATGTGTAAAGCCTATTTTATGACACTTGGGGGGGGGGGGGAAGGGGAAATCAGTCCATGCCATTTCTTAGGGGGGAAAAAAACCAAACAAAAAACTACCACCAAAAAAACCCATTCTTTGATTATAAGGAGAGAAGATTTCTTAAAGTAAGATGTGTTTTAGCTTAAAAGGCAATGAGGTTACACAATCTAAAAGTGGAAAGTAAAATCAGATCAATTTAGATCAGAAATAGGGTATATTTTATAGAAACTAGAACAATTTATAAAAATAAATCAAAGGGTTTACATCAATGACTTTTCATGTCTGGTGCCTAATGACTCCTGATTTAAATGTGAATTAGGCAAGCAGATCTTTCCATACCCTACTCTCGCATCTTAAAGATTCTTATTACAATAAGCAGGATGAAAGATTCACTGAATTATTTTTTGTAGAGTCTCTTCTGAGTATCTTGGACAAACAGGTAAGTCACAGACAGATGTTCACACTGTAACACATCCTCTAGAGAAAGTGAGATAGATGTTATGCTAATTGACCTTTTAAAAAGGCAACTGTGAGGTTGGTTCTCTTACTAAACTGAACAACCAGAGTTACAAAGCACAGGTTCAGACTGTGTGAATTCCTACATATTCCTAAACATTCCAAATCTGTTTGCTTATGAGATTTTTTCCTAACAAGCAATTTCTTAAATTTGTCAAGCTTGTCTTAAAACTAAAGTTTTATGTTTTCTTCATTTTTTCTATTAATTCTAGTCATAATATTTGCAGCCTTGAGAGTTTTTAATATGTTCAGAGGTATGGAAATATCACCATCAGTTGGGTATACATGAAGGAGCTTTGGCAGATGAGGGAAATTATTAGGAGAGAGAAAATAATCCTCACTAATAATTTTGCCCAAAATGAAACTCTTATTTGGAGATGTGCTTACACTTCAGAAAGGAATTATCACTGCTGCATACCAGCAAAAGTCTCCTTGGTGCCCAAGATGATTATGACTGAAGAACCAGACCAGATGATTGTATCAAACTTTCCCAAATCTGTTCTAGTTTTGCAAACAACAGATCTGTGGTTCAGTGGGGTGAGGAAGTACACGAATCTAGTGAAATATATTTTGGGTGATATTTTCATGGATACATATTAGTATATTGAAGCTTCAAAAGGAGGGCATTCCTTCTTTGCAGGGTGAAATTCCTGTAAGAATAACAGAAAGTATGAGAAAGTGCTGTAGATCTGGCTCTCAGTGCTTCTTACAACAGCTTTTCTCTCCTTTTCCACTCTTGTGTTCTTTAAAAGTAGACAAATCTGGATGATATATGAACACTAATTTTTTTCTTTGTGAAGTCTGTTGACATCATCATTTTTTTCTGTCTGTGGATTTAATTTGACTTATATATGGTAAGTATATTCATTCACCATTTCTAATGACAGTCCCTCAGAACACTTATCTGAACAGCAGTATTTGCATTTAAAATGCAGTTTCAGATACAAAAGACAGAAATTCTTAAAAGCATTGCTTAGGTTACACACAAAAATATGTTAAGCATTTTAGAGATATAGAATAAGATAACTCTCTACTGGGAACAATGATCGAAAGTCTCCTTAGACATCCAGGCTGGATTATCCACCGGAAATAATAGCAGAATTGGGTTTTCTATCTACTGTAGTAAAGCAACCTTGTCTATAAACTCCTTATTGCTGCAAACCAAAGGTGTGCGTCTGGGGAGGGCAAGCTTTTCCCCTTGATGTTCCAGGACATGGAAATACAATCCTTTTTCAGACACAGATGTTTGCAATAGAAAACTTTCACTCCACTCTCTTCTGTTTTTAATCTGCTCATGACAGGAAACACAGATTCAAAATGAATGTAAAGAACACAGTCACCGTAACTGATGATAATACAAAAGAACATGTAGGAAAGATTTCTTTTTCCCAACATATTATAAGGAGAAAAGGTTTACAGATTTCAGAAGATTCTAGGTGGTTTTATTTCTCAGTGGCTACCAATACAGTGGTTTTCCATGAACTTCACAGGATATAGCTCTCTGCAATGCTATGATACTATCAACAGTTTCAGCATACAAAAGACAATACAACACTTCTTCAAGTTTTCTGCCAGATCTTCAGTGCTTCCAAGTGACTACCCCTCTAAAGCTTCACTGAACAAACAGATGTATAAAGATGGCCAAATATTCTTCCATAGCATGTGTAAAATGTAAAATGAAACAGGCAAGAGTGACTGATTCACCCTCTTCAGCCAGTCTTGCTGCTAACCTCTAGGCTATCAAGAATTTCAAAGATGTGCTTTTTAAAATATGGCAATCTACACATTTCAAGTGAAGTTTTTTATGTATGACAGTGTGAAGGCTTTGACTTGACTCTCTCATGTGCTTTTTAGTTGTCTGTTCAAACTTCTCCTCTTACTCTGTTCTTCAGAACACAACCTACTTAGTCTTCCTTCTCTGACTCCTCCAGATTACCTAAATCCCTTTTCCTTGCTCTTTCATTCAGGTAGTACCTTGCTAATTACATTCTTCCCTTAAAAAACAACAGGACTCACAATACTTACATGTTGAATTCTGCAAATTCATTTATCATGCTGTGTGTCATACACTCTTCAATCTGTGTCCACTTTGTCTTTTAGACTATGAGCTATTTGGAGCAGGGGCTGTCGCCTAGTGCATGCTCGAGCAATGCACAAAGGCATTCTATTTTAGACAGTATCTGAGCAATGCTGTAGCAAACAATAAAAAAAATTGTAGTTATAATTACCCCTCCTGCAAGCTACATTAAAAAACATGATCAAAACCTCAGAAATTGAGAAATGATAGCATCAACTCTGTTATGTGATTTAACTAATTTCCCTTCCTTCTTCTGTATAAATATTATGATACTGACTCTGGCTATATCATAGCATATTATTTTTTCTGCAAAGGTCTTGTTCCTTTGAGTATTGTTGCTTTTTTTTAAATGGTGTCCAACTCTTTCTTACCATAGGATTTTCTGTCATAATCCCATCATTGAATGGAAAATTACTGGTTTCCTTCTAGATTTTTCTTTGTTACTTTTATCAGGTCATGTGAATGATTCAAGAGTATTAGTGAAATTGTTTGGACAATGCTGACTTGAATACTTGTTACTCTATTTCAAAGATGGGAGATAAAACACAAATAGATTAAGCATAAAACATAAATCTTACATGTTAAATTAACAGACATAGGTTCTAACATTTTAGGCTGTTTCAAGGCTTCATGAAAATAAAAGTTTCATGGGCTCTAGCCCAGCTACAGAGGTATTCCTACCTGGAGAAAAAGAAATTCAGACTTTCTGTTCCGCTTCTAGCACTTCCTGCATCTTCACTAATCACTTAATTGAGCATATGCCTAAGTCCTTTTTAAAATCATTTTACAGCTATTGTCTGTAGTATTTTTGCTTGATTTTTCGATATCTCTTTTTATGCATAGAAACCCACAGCAGACTTAGTATTTTCTGACCGGTATCCCAGTACAAAAAAAATTGTTTAATTGACCGTTTCAGCTACAGGACTGCACCAGCAAATAGAGCTGCTTGTCTCACATGAGCTCCAGATCTTTTGCAGAATCACCATGTCCCAGGGGACACAGATTGATCTGAAAGATATAGTCTAGAACTCCTGTTTCTAAGTCAACAGTTTGGCAGTACTAATAACAGAGAATTGTACTAGTGATATTTTGACTGGAATCCTGGTTCATGTTCACCCGTTAACTGGCATTTTCCTAATTTGAGCTGTGTAGCAAATTCCTCACATCTAAATAGTCTTGAGTGGGTTAGGAATGTGCAATGGGGTAATATGGGTAGTGGGAAAGTGTCTAGGAATCATACATGAGAAAGGTCAGGAGTATTTTGGCCGCAGCAGGAGATTTCAGAGGACAATAAATATTAGCAGTTAATCTTCCTCCTTCCGTAATTTTGCCATCTCTCAGGATGCAAGCTGCCTCATCTTCTCTGGGATTCTCAAGCCAAACTCTTCTCATCCACCTTGCACATTCACACCACTCTCCTTCTCTGCCTACATCAAGAATATCCCATGCTTATTCTTCTGCCCCTGCTAGATTTCTGTCACAGCAGTGGGCTCTTCCTGTGTTAAAGAGGTATTGTGAATATTTTATTGATTTTTTTTGTTGTTGTTCAGCATCAGTTTGGGTTTAACAAAGACTTAAAAGTGATAACTCAGGCTCAGCTCCAGTTAAAGAAAAAAATTCAATTTTAATTCAAGTTTTTACTTCAGTTTCAACTTGATTTTTAAACATGCTTTGTTTTATTACACTCATCTGTGTGATCACGATGTTTTTAGCATTATTTAAAAGTCTGTCAATATTTGTGTCAAGGGCACATTTCAACATAAATTATTCAGTATTTATTTCCAGATAATTGGCAACAATACTGAGTAGGGCAAAGCATGTCACCATAGAACTCTACATAGAACAGGTACTTTTGAAGACCTGTCAGCTAAGAAGCTCTTAGTCATTTAACGTGTGCTTCTCCTGTATGTTTAATTAGAATGCTCTCTGGTACTAAGTCAAGGTATTCCACAAGTCTAAATTTAAAGTATCACCTTCTAGTGTTCCATTTACTAACTCAAATTCTAATAGCTTTGAAAATGACTACTAATACTTCTTAAGTATTAGTAGTTAACTATATCTTCACTCTTTAGTCTGAATTCCAGATAGCTTTTTTCTTCATCATTTTGTCTCAAACCAACATCCGACTTATTGACTTATAACAGCATTGTAATATTTATATTTTTAGATGCTGAAAGTTTTCTCCTTGGTAAACATACTGGAAAAGAGTTTTGTTTTAAATTATTTGCAACTGAAAAATCGTCTTAATATTTTCTTATCAGATTACTTCAATTTTCTTTGAGCAACTTTTTGAAGATAGGTTTATAATCCATTTACCTCCAGCATTTCCCTCTTCGCGGCATTAGTTTAAGACAGTCTACCTGCTCCAACTAGTCTCCAAAAGAGAACAGTTCTAGTTGTGAGACAGAGGCTAGGATTTGTCATCCCCGCCACCATCAGGGTTGTCGCCTGATGCTCCACGCTGATCACATCTTCAGTCTCATATTAGTGAAGTAGCCACAGGCTCTTGTCCAATAATTTTCTGGTCTTAGGACTGGAAAATCTCAAAAAATATCAACTGGGCTTTTCCATTTTTCAGCTTTTCCCCTGATGTTTTCTACAATTCAAGCAGCTTCATGTGATTTTTGCTTAGTTACGTTCTCAAAAAATGGCTGACATATTTTTGCTGGAACACTGAATAAAAATGTCAGACAAAGATGAACATCACACAAAGAAGTCTTTAGATCAAATTATAAACAATATCTATAGCAATGATGCAAATGATGAAAAAATTATATGTACAATTTCTAGGTTTAAGTTAAAGTTCTTATGGACTGTGCAAAGTAGATTTTTTACAATTCATATTATAGTAGAATCTGGGGGAATAAATGTACTCCTATGTACTAAGCACTGCACATACATGGTTTTAAAATATAAAAATTGTTACTAGCCAGTGCATCAAAGTGAAAATAAATAAACAGCTATGTAAATTTACAGTGGGTTTAGCTACTAAAATTACTTCCAGATTTTAGAGTTAGGAACATTCCATGATAATATCCTCAGTGATGGTGTTTGAGTGGGCTACTGGAAATAATCACCAGTACGACACACAGTGCCACTGCTAACAAACATACAAGTGCACCTTCTTCGCTGATCCTTCTTTCCTGGTTTGTTTCCCCAGACCCTGCAGTAGCAGATTCCCACAGACACTGTCCCAGTGTTTCCAGACCTGCAGATGAGCTGCAGTTCACATCACCTGACCACTGCTAAACAAGCATTTTGTGTCTTCCCAGCCTGGGAGTTGGAACTGGGTAGAAATTAACTGGCGAAAACCTGGCACCCTTTCCAGAAGAGCTGATGCAAAGGGTTGACGAACAACTTCTTCAAGAGCATGTCAAACCTCGTTAACAACTGCGGTGTTATTTGCTTTGGTTCTGTGAGCCTCCCTAAGATCTTGCTTTATGGTGAACTTGCCACTGGCTGCCGCATGAGAGGAGCCCTGAAGAGAAGATACAAGGACTCCCTGAAACAACATCTCAGCCTTGGCCATATTGATCAACATAACTGGTCTACTCTGGCCTCCAATTGGGAGGCCTGGAGACACAACATCTATAACGCAGCTATCTCCTTCGAGAACACAGGAGAATGCAGGATCACCCTCGAGGAGAAAAGGCAACACAGAAAGAACCGTGTCTTGCAGAATATACCTCCTAAGGAGTCTTTCTGCTGTGCCTTTTGCAATCGGATATGTCTGTCCCGTATTGGCCTCATAAGCCACCAGCGTGCCTGTAACAAATGTGGATAGAGCCTTCCCAAATCTTCGTTCACGAAGCCTAGCCATGATGGTGAGCTGGTACATTGGAAGCGACATGGGCACAAAGACTGGATTTGGGGATGTGCCGTGTAGGGAGGGGATGCCAGATGAAGAGAGCTGCTCCTGCCTTGGCTTTTGGGACAGAGCAGGGCGGATTGAGGGAAGAGAGCATCTTTTCGGGGTCTTCTGTGGGAGTTGACTTTAGCTAGTTTAACGAGTAAGACGGGCAGGCTGCGGATCTCTCCGTGGAAAAGCTGCAGTGGGCACGGCCAGGCGAGCTGAGGGGAGCAGGGAGCCCTTGGAGAGGACACACTGCTGAGAGAGGCTTTCCAAGGGCAGCCTGCAGCTGAGCCAGGACCCTTGAAAAGCGGGAAGCGATGCCCCGCCCTGGCACGACGGGCACACCCACACGGCCTCGCCCGGACTAACCAGCCCACCCCCGCCGTCCCAGGCAGGCCCGTGCGGGGCCAGCGCCGCCCCTTCCCGCTGACCGCGCCCTGGCCGCCGCTCAGGGACCGCGCCTGCGCCCTCCGCGCTGCGGGACATGCGCTGATCCCGCCGTGCCCCTGCCTTGCTTCCCTTCCCCCCGCCCCTTCCTCCCGCCTTTGCCATGGCGACACCGAGTGGCCTGATCCGAGCCCTGCACCGCGGGACCCTCGGCCAGGTAACCGGCCTGGGGCACGTCCCCCGTCCCTTCCCGGTCTCCCCGGTGTGGGATGAGTCCCGTGCTCCAGGCGCGGCCGGCCCAGCCGACATCCCGCCCCCGTGCTGCGAGCGGCTTCGCGCATGCGCGGGGCGGGGCCGGGCCGCGCGTAGCTGGCCCCGTTCTTCCCATCGTTCCCATTTTCCAGCTTCTTTCCCTGGGTTCTCTTAGCCCCAGGGGCTTTTACTCCTCGGGGCACTCGGGGTGCGGGAGAGAGGGAGGGCTGAGCCGGCAAGTACCGGTGTCCTGGTGGTCGTTCAAGGGCTGAGGTACCGCTGGGCGTTGTGCGAGATTTCAGCGTTGGTCTTTGCTGCTTCTCTAGAGTATCACCTTCCGATTTTAAATGCACCTGCAGGCTAGGAACTCTTGTCTTCTCCAGCGGGAAAAAAACCCCAAACCGCACAGATGTCTGAATTGATGTATGTCAACTCCCCGCCTTGGTACTTACACAGCTTCAATATGTTATAGTAGGGGTTCCATTTCCTTAACATATTTGGGATTTTCATTGTAACCATAAGAAGCTTTCACTTCCTCCCTCCCTCCCATTTTACTACATAATTGAAATAAAGGAGCAAATGATTGCATTGATTGTATTTGGAAAGATAACCCTCAGTAATCAGCCAAGTCAGGTATATATTCAGTGACCATGTGTTTGTAGGCACCCTACTTCATGAATTTTTATGTCTGTGAATGGTTTGCCTTACAAATCCAAATTTTTTATGTAGCTTACAGCCTTATTTTTAGAATAGGTGGAAGAATGATTAATTAAAACAATTCGATAACAATAATGTTGCATAATTTTAGTGAATGTTTGTTTCTCTTAGTTGGACAATTGGCTTTTTCATTAAAATCTTGCTGATGTTCTTATATCATCTAAATCCTGAATAGTATGCTATGTTTCTATAATGGAACATTTTATCTAGAAGGGTTGTCAGGGTAGATGTGTCTCATGTTGCTTGTGAAAAGAAATAGGATAAGTAGAAGATCAAAGACGTCTTTCAGTCTCTTGGTGTTATCCACACTGTCTGTGACCTTGCAGCAACTGGATTCTGTTATCCTCAGCCGTTGAGTTGATATTCTGAGCACATCAATACACACAGTAATACACAAAAAGTTGGTGTATATAGTGGTGTATAGTGGGTAAACTATGAGTTGCGAGCCTATTTCTGAATTAGGATTTTTAAAATTAAGCTTAAAAAATCAAGGCAGTAAAGGTGTTTCCATTTCTGGAGGTGCTTTGATTTCATTTCACTTACATGTACCTAAATCTTCCTAGGTTTCTAACACTTACCATTTGAATAGTTCTTGCAAAGACGCCTCAAACCACTCATTATTTTTAGAACTCAAAGGTCCTTGAAAAAATACTGAAAGGACTTGTATATGCTTATCTTTCCAGATGCTCATGGTGGCTCTTTCTGATCCATTCAGTATCCTAGCAGATGGCCTCCTCTGTTTTCATCCCTCTAGCAAAGGATTCTGGTTTATCTTGCATAATAGAGAACTCTGCTCTGAGCAAATATGGCTCTGTTATATCTTAATATTCACTCTGACGTGCGCTGCTTTGTCACCTCTGAGTTACCTGTCAGGTCAAGGTGTGGGTGCTTTATCATCTGATTACTGTTCCACAATGTCCTTTAGATATGATAGGTCTGAGAATGTGCTTCCTTCCTGTTGTTCTTTAAATGTTTTCATTTAAAAACAAGAAGCCCCGAGTTAGTCTTGGTTATGTAGCTTCATATCACCCACCCTCGAGTAACAGTAGTAATTTAAGTTGCTACTCCAATTTTAAATTTGAAGTCCATTATGTTGTGAGATTCTGTCAATTTACTCTCTCACTTTAAGCGCCCTCTTACATCTATATGGAAAGAATTGCACTGGAATTGAAGTAGTACTTCAGTGCATCTTCAAAAGAATTGAAGGGAAAAAAATGGCTTCCTTATTTATGCTGTTCCTGTTTCCAGAGTGGACTCCAGAGTAGTTCAACTATTATGGCAGACAGCTTGGAACAGATCATGTATTTGCTGTGTGCTAATGAGGAACATTCAAATTTCAAGCTGGAAAAGTTGTTTGCCTTCAAGCTTGCAGAGTAGGCAAGTACTGGCCAAGTACTGGCACCCTGATAGTTTTGATGTTTAAGCATTTGATAATGTAGTCACACTTGCTAGGAGGTATCATTTATGTGGTTTCAGCTTTGTTTTACTGTAGTGCACAGTTCATTATTATGCTGGATTTATCATGCTATGGAAAAGTTGCTCTATACTTTTTGTTGTACATATTTCTAGAACACAGCTAGAATTTGTAGGCATAATATATGTGGTTAAGAAGAAAGTAACATTTTGTTGGAGAGATTAATTACATTTGGGGTATCTTGACTTTCAAGAGCTTATTTTGAAATTCCCTGATTTACTGTTCTTCACTGGTCTCTAAGCCAAGGTTATAGAAAGTAATTTCATCAAGTCTGTTTTTTTGATAAGACACTCTTAAAAGTGGCAACTAACAGGTACTCCAGAGAATTACTGATAAAATTATGAGAAATCCAACGAAGCCATAACCTGTCAATGGGAAAATTTACTCTAGAGTGAGTCAGTCAGTTGTTGTTGTATGTCCTGACAGAACATGGATTAGGTTTAGTCCTGTCAGCAAACATGAAGTAAAAGAATGACAAGGTATTGCTTTTGATTATGGAGTCTCATGCATCAGTAGATGGCTTTTCAGACTCCCAGCTGGAGGCCTACTTTATTTGCCTTCAAGAATTCAGGAGTCTTTGGCATCATTTTTCTTTTCTAGTATCAAAGTATTTATCACTATTACAGTTACTGCAAGAATACTCTAGTACCTCTATTGCTTTTCTTCCTGGGAGTATCTTTTAAAGAAAACAAGAATTCTCATTTTGCTACCTTTTCTCCTACCCTGGTCTTTCCTCTTTGATAGGTAAGCCTTCCCTGGCTTTCACGCATGATCTGTTACAGTGGCTGTATTGTTATTGCTAAGCTGTACATTTTGATGTTCTACAAACTTCATCTCTTGTCAACTTTCACAGGAATGATGCATCAGAAAGTGGATTCTCTTTTAGCTTCAAGTGGTACAGAATTGCATCTTCCAGCCACAAGGGTTGGTATTTTTTAATATGAAATCCTTTCCATTTTGGTGCTAGAATTTAGTTGGGTTTTTTTCTGACTGGAAGTTGGATTTGCCCTAACGAAACTTATCACACTGACTCTAGCAGGCACTGTTTGGGTCATACAAAGAGAAAATTGGTTTGAGTCTCACGGTTCCAAGAATGTTTTTTCTACCTTTTGGTGAGTGTTGCACAGAAAACATCTCTGGTGAACATTTAGTCAGATACCACTGCAAGTACACAACCTTGAAATCCAATGAATCTTAGCCAACATGTTGGTAATCTTAGCAGTTCATTTAGGAATGTACCTGTTTCTTTGCCTGAGTTAATATCATTAAAACAATATCACAGTGTGGTTCCCTGTATGTAGTTTCTCTAGCTTGCTTTACAATTTGTGACCAAAGGTGGTGCTAAAATCAAGAGGCCTTTAGGGTATCTTACCCCACTGTGGCAGCCTAATGGGTCTCAAGGGCAAAGTTAGACTAATGTGGTGTGCTTTGCTCCTGACAAATCCACATTTGCTGTTGTTTTCTTTTAGTTATCTTCTAGGGAATTGCAAAAGATGGGTTTTATTCACTGAGTATTGGTGCTAAGCAGACTACCTCCCAGACTGCTCCTCTTTTCCTGTATTTTTGAAGACAGGAGTGACATTTTTCCTTTTTTGGTCTTCTGATACTTTACTTGGCCTCTGTGAACCTCTGTGATTCTGGCCAGTATTGTCAGTACTTTAAGAAGAGATCTTCAGATTGTTTGGGTCTGATGAAATTTGATTTACTTTTTTTTGAAGAAGTATTGTTCTGGTGGTATTCAGGCCACCTGATCACCCCATTGTTACTGTGCTAGTCACGTTAATGACTGGTCATGTTTCATATTTTTTAACAAAGATGGCTGTGAAAAAGGCAGATAAAAATTGAAGGGTTGTTTTGGAGAAGACCATTAAAATGCTTTTTCCCAGATTGCAAATTAAATCTTCAAAATTTTTAGCTATAGTTACCATATGGGCTCCAGAGAACGGAAGTAACTGAAATTACCAGACTCTAATCCTTAAGGATTTCAAAGGTTGTAGTTAAAACTACAGTGGGAGAGAGAGCTCAGCTTTTAGTATCATTCAGATGTGTTATGAATGAAATGCAAACAATTTAAAAGTATCCATGTTCCCATCTTGAATTTGTTGCTGTCACATAGGGGTCACTTTGTTAACCATTAATGAAATGAGTCCCCAGGTGCATGTAACAAGCTGCACACATACACAGGTTACTGCAGCAGGTCAACTTTAGAATGTCTGTCCAGACACTTGTGTACTGAAATTGATGGATGAACAGGCAAATTTTTAAGTGCTTGCTCTGAATTTATGATTGTGACAATCCCCTGTGTTACATCTCTTTCTTCCAGAGAGCATGAAGGTTGGAAGTAGCAAACTGCTTTTGACTGAGTTAAAAAAGCTGGAAATGCTTTTTTAACCTGTTAGACAGCAAAGACCCATGATGTTTCCTGGTGTCCAGTATGGGGTGCTTCAGCATATTGGAATCTACAGGACCTTTAGGAAAGATCCAAGTGATTTGAGAAATGCTTTCCAAGTAGAGATATCCTCTGTCTGAATTCATGTATGTAGAAATTGTGGCCTTTTTTTTTTAATTTCCTATTTTTCTGAATTTTAACATTTCTAACTATTGTTATTGAGCCTAGATACTGAAAGTTACTTAGTTACCTGGGTTCTTCTGAAATCAACATGTTCTAGTCTTTGGATTAAACCTCTAGTGTCTCCTATTCAGGTTGGAATAGAAGTCTTTCCTAATCAGTCATTTGTTTATACTCTAATCACTAAATAATTTATGTTTGATCCTCTAGGGAAAGCAACTTACCTTTCAGATAAAGCAATGGAATAGTTCTTTATGCCAGAATGAAATCATTAGCTTTTGTGTCATTTTCAGAGCTGAAGGCAAGTTAGTATACAGTGAGAACATAGATTTCTTGGGTTTTCACTGGGTTTGAGGGAGCTCGGATTTCCACACAGATTTATTAGACCTTCCAACTGTGGAGAGACTTCTCGTAATCTGCCTTGCTTAATGCCTTGTCTCTGATGGATTTTGACCACTGTTGTAGCTGCACAGGAGAGAGCCCCCATTGTAGACAGAAATGAGGGATCTTTGAGGCGTGAATGGGTCCTATTCATTTCCATAATGGAGTTCTAACAATAAAGTCTGGCAAACACAGATTGTTTTAGCAGGAAACAGCCCTTTATTTTGGCATCTTGGCAGGGCTTGGGTAGAGTCCCACCATTCTTTCCCCCTCTGGCCCTTGCTTTCAGTGTCTTGACTGAGCCTGTTTTTTTCTCTTGAGAGATTCCTGTTTTTATTAACTTGTTTTTGTACAGTGAGTTTAATGAAAGATGCTACTCTGCCTATGCTGGATGTTGAAGTTTTATGTAAATTTCTCCAGTGCATATGCTGGACAAACATATTGTACAGTCTGTAGTAGATTGCCTCTGTCTCTAGACCGCAGACTGGGGGTCTTGTTTTAATGCTGTTTCATTGGCAGATAGAATTTCCATTTACTAATACAGCAAGTGCTGTTCTAGACATTCAGCAATTACTTTTTCCATGACACAAGTTGTGGTTTGTGCTGCGACTCGGGTTAGACGAACAAACATTTTGTGGAGTTGACTCAAATTACAGATCAGAAGTTGAAGTGAAGAAAACCTCCAAACATTAAGTCAGTTAAGTCACCTTAGATCATATATTTTTTGAGCTCTGCAGAGTTTGTAAGCAGTGAACTGAAATTGTTTTCCTTTTTGTTGTTTGAGCCCTTGACTGCAATAATACCATTCTTGGAGTCCCAAACTCAGACAAATCCTGTAGCAGATTTTATAATTTTCTGCTGTATCAGGCACATCTATATATGCGCTGGACAGGATTAAATATATTTATATGTAAATAAATATATTAAATATATTTTTGCCCCCAGAGACTCTCACCTTGAGAGTGCACTGAAGTTCTTACTGCCTGGGAAAGGAAATAGGTAGATATTTGCATATGTATATACAAATATGTATACTCACACAAATATACAATGAAGTATGTATGCTTACTTCTTCATTTTCCTCCTTCTTGTGCTGAAATGTGATGATTGCTACCAGAAATGAAATATCTGCTTTTCTTTTAGCTTTGAGCTCTTTGAATTATGCTAGGGCTGTATCCACTTCTTGGAGCTGCTGAAGTAATGGAGAGGTGAAGTTGATCCCATTGCTTCAGTGATGTCTGCAGGATATCTGAGTGAAAAATTAGTGTTGTGTGGAGGGTTTCCTCAGTTTTCGTTATGTTGCACATAGCTCATGTTATGAACTACTACCAAGATGTTGTCTTCATAGCCAGGCAGATAAAACCCTGCTGTGCTTCCTTTGTATTTAGATGGCACTTCCATAACTGTTCAGACTAGGAACTTCTTTTTGTTTAGACTACCTTGTTTATAGATAAGTGGTTTGAAGCCTTACAGTACAGATTAGAAGGTGAATAAATGCTTCTGACTGATATTTCGAAGTGTGGTAAGCCCATCTAGTTCACCTATGTAGGTGGTTGTCAATATTTACATTCCCGTGCAGAAAGATCCCAGAGTCGGATAGTGCTAAGTTTCCATTTTTGAAGCTCAAAGCTCCTATAAAACTCTTCCAATCCCCTGAAGTATTCAGGAGCTGAAATGAGATGAAATTGTATATCTTCTCCCATTCTGACAGATGGAGGATGTGTGATTCTGAATCCCATCACTGTTGTTTCTGATCACATACGCTCAGTGACAATCAAATATTATGTATTGGTCTTCATAGTGTCATCCTCACAATCTAGATGCTGAGCTGTTAATCTCATTAGAAGGTTGTTGGCCAGCATTCAAAAAAAAAAAAAAAAGAATTGCAAGTGTCTTCACAACTTTCTGGTCTCACCATCATTTTTTTCCTTTTGCCAGGTGCATAGGTTCTGACTTTGAAATCTGCTGTGATACCTGTGCCTTGGGAAAAGATATAGCAGCATTTTCATGTTAATAAAAGACTCCAGGCTTCCTGACGATCTCACCAAAGATTCACATGGCAACTATTTTTGTCATTTGCTTTCATACTTGTGGATGCTCTAATGTCTCTGTCCTTTGGCAGTGAGATTGCTAAATAGCCTGTTTTGAGTTTGCCCAACAGTCAGGAACAGTTCTTTTCAGGGATTCTGCCTTGATCCTAGGCCTTGTGGGCATTCACTTCTCTGCTTACCACCGTTGCTTTTTGCACAAAAAGCAGCAAAGAAATACGAGGAGGTACAAACTTTTGATGACAGAACCATGTTATGCTGTCCTTCCTAAATACTATCTTTTTATAGCTACATCAAAGTTTCTTTCAAAGGTGGTCTTTGACTTCTACTTGAATTGGGTTATCCATTTGCAAATATTTTTCTTGAAATCACATACTTGTCAAGATGTGGAAAGGCTTTGCTTAATAGGCATCCATAGGGTGCTTTCCGTTTGCATGGAAGAACAAAACAGTTTCAAACATTTCAAAGCCTCTTTGTTGCTTATGTAAAGGGAATGAGGGGTCCAGCCCTCTGAATTCCTGACCAAATCTCGTCTTGCATCTCTGCTGGCAACAAATCAGCCCATGTACTTTCTGCGACCAAGAATGAGTTCACGTTCTGCTCTTCATGCACTTCTACTGGGGTGTTTTGTTGTTTTGTTTTGGGTTTTTTTTAAGATATCTACAATTTAGATCTTTGCAGAGTTAAAGCAATGTCTGCACTCTGTATGTTCATCAACCATTATAATAGCCAGGTCACAACAGCCAAAGTGCTGTCGCTCCCTTCAAAGGGACATATTTAGAGTTGATTGTGCAATGTTGATTCTAAGTCTCTAGTATACAGAATACTTGCCAGTACTCAAAAAAATGGAGTATTACACATCTGTAGGATACCTACAGTAAAAACACTTGGCTTGTTTTATACTGATATACTCCAAAGGGTACATCTAAGTTGAGATTTGTTAGTTTGCCTGGCTTCCCGTGGGCCAGTTGGAATAGTACAGGTAAGTTAGCAAGGAACATCTCATCTTTTTAACAAAGCAGTGAGCATCACACACAAACTAGGGAACTTTTCATGTGATATTTCTGGGCTCAAGGTGTGTAATAAGCAAGTCACAGTTTGCTGTGACTTGGGTGGCGTGTGCTGTTGCCATTCTAGTCTCACTTGGCTACATCCTCTTGACCTGAGCACAAATAAACACTTGTGTCTCTGTCCCCCTCATCCGTTGCTCATCTGTTGTTTGTCCTTTCTATGGAAACAGCCCAGTCCGGTGGTTTCAGGACCAGCCTGCACCGATTACACCAGTTTAAATGTAGTCTGTATTGTCTACCTTCAGAAAAAGTTTTTTAAATTCTGTATAAGTCCCTGAGACAAGTATGATTATTATGTCTAAAATACTTAAATTCATAGAATTCTCTCCAGCATAGACAAGGAGGACCAGCTGTAGCAGTTTCTTTGTGCATGTGTGCACTCTTAGGGAATTCACTGAGATTTCTGCATCCCAAGGCCTCTCAACATCCGTCAGGTGGTTTTAAAACTTTGCTATCCACCTGAGATGAATTTCATGCAGTGACCACAAGGTGAAAGTTTTTGAACAGCTGTGTTAATTTTGGCCCCATGTGAAATGAAGCCAACTTTTCCTTGCTACAGGAAATTGCCAAATAAAATAATGGAGAGGAAATGAACTACTCTTTGAGTTTCTAGGACAGTATTCTGAAGAAATATAGTAATTCCAAACAAAAAATATTTTTTAAAAAACATCCCCGTAGATGTAAGTCGATATTCTTTGTTTATATCTCATAGGGCAATGTTAGTAGCAAGCAGACTCCTCACTTGAAGAAAATATATAAAAAAATATAATAAACTCTCTTTCAGCTGAAGGTCAGAGAAGGAGCAAGAGCAATCAGATGTTTTTAAGAGATTTGGATACTACTGTGATCAAAAACATAAAACTTCTCTAATTTCTCTGCGAGGGAAATATTTAGCTATGGGGCATTCTTTAGCTTTTTGTTTTGTTTTGCTTTAAGATTGTGAAGGTTTTGGTACTTAGAATGGTTTAATATATTAAAATTGCACCAGCCTTTCATATATCAAATAATCTAGATTTATAATTTAGAAATATAATACACTTTTCATTACATTTTGACAGTAACACATGTATCTTGTGTGCTAATTCTTCACTTGTTGCTATCAGATTTATTCTCTTGAAGCAGTGTATGTTTCTAAATGTGGATAAGTACCAGTTTACAAGTGTTAAATGTTAAGTTGCAGTTCACATCTTTTAAGAACATGAAATGGTTTTGCAAAACATATCAATGTTCAGCTGCTATCTGTGAAAAGGCCTCAATTCTTAAATTTTGTTGAATGCAGGTAGAAGGACTTGAATCTTGAAATGCTGGGAGATCTAGCCTGTCTAAATAGAATTCTGATTTATTTTCTATCCTCTTTGGTCATCTCACTTTGATCTTAGTCATCTTAATGAGATTATAGGCTCAGAGGACTGCAACAGACCCAGCTGGAGGTGGTGCTTCCCATGGCCAAAATAAAAATTAACTGCCCCTACATCTTTATCAACACACCACATATATACATTTATATATAAATAAAGAACCTCTCTAAGCTCTCTTTTGAAATGCTTTCTTTTTCTTACTGTTGAAAAGTTTTCTTTATATCTGATCTGATTCCTTACTGCAACTTAAGCTCATTGTTTCTTACCCTATTAACCATGGTCCCAAAGTCATATGCATTTAAGGTGCATTTAAGACCTTTTACTGTCACAGTCTTCCTTTCACTGGACTAAAAAAGCCTCAGGCTTTCCTCTGTAGTCTTATTTCTTAAGACATTTACTGGACTTGATTGAACTTCTATGGCCTCTTTCTACCACTGTTTTGAAATACAGGACCTAAAACTGTCCAAATGCTCCAGCTTGAGGCCATCCTCATCCTGAGTAAGATGAGCAAATTGTTTTCTGTCTTCTGGATTTTAATCCTATTCATAAATTCCTGTGCAATTTTTGGTGTAATTTATAAATGTTGTGGCTTTGCAGCAGCATGATACTGATTCATACTCACCTTCTAAAATATTACAAACCCCAGATCCTGTTCTGCAGTTGTTGCCTGGACAGCTGTTCTTCCTGTGTTTGTGTGGTTGAGTAGTCAGCTTTTCTGTATAGATCCATGTATTTTTGCCTGGTAAATAGCTTTCTGTTTTTCAGATCATTGCTTTGTCAAGATCATTTTGAGCCCTTACCATCCTTCCAACTTTGTTTTGTCTGCAGGTTTAACAAATACTCTATTTCAACATCCAGATTACTATTAGAGATACTAAAATACCAACTAATACTGGACCTAGGACAAAACCCTGCAAAACTATATTTGATATATCTTTTGACAACCACTGTAAGCCATCAATAAGTACTCTTTTCATTTTTGGGGTTTTTCTTCTGTCCAGTTCCACCTCTAGCATATAATATTATATTCTAGGTGCCATTTCTCTAGCTTGTTGGAAACTGAGGTAATATTGGAACTAAATGATAATCAGGATATAACCTTTTGTACTGGCTTCTCCATTCTAGCATCTCTTGTGCTATAGAAGGTTATCAGAGTGATCTGACATCACTAGTTCTTGAAAAATACTGCTGTTTGCCATTATTTATGTAGTTTCTTCAAAGTTCATTATTTGTTCCTGTATTTTTCCGTGAATTGAAGTTGAGCTGACTGATACAGAGTAACTCCACTTAGGCGAGGTCACAGAGTGGAGCATGAGGTTACCTGTGTGCTTCTGGGCCCAGTGCTTCCATGCCAGTGTGCTTTGTGCCGCTGGCTGCAACGGGATCAGGAGGAAGGCAGCAGAAGGCTGGGTGCTTTCGAGAGCTGTTTCCAGGAGGCACCTGTGCCTGAAAACCTTGGTTGTTGCCTGTTCAGATACGTTGTTCAGTGAACAGTAAACTAGTTTTTATATGGATTTGTGTCTTAGGATTGTTCTCTACAGTGTGACAAGGCTGTCGCTCTGCTCTCTCACCTTTTCCCTTGTGCTACCTCTTCCAAGCAATACCTGCAGTACCATATCTGTCGAGTTCTCAGCTGTGAGCTTTGAGTGCATCATCTAATGGATTTGGAAGCAGCATGTACTCATCTGACCTGACCTTCATGCCTTGCCTGTCTGGCCAGAATGTTCCCGCTGATAGTTCACCACACTTAGCTTCCTCTGAAGCCTCCCGTCAACAAGGCACTAATTTAGTTTGTCTCTTAGCACCTTCCTTGTGTGGTAGTTGTAAAAACATGTTGTTATTAATTCCTTTAGCCTGTCACTGAGTCTGGGTGAAATGGACTGATAAGGCCTGCAGGTAATGTCTGTGGTTAGGTAGTTTGATTGGAGAAGATTTATTGCCTCAGCTTAAAAAGGGGAAGTAAATGGTTTAAGAATATTTAATGCAGGGTTAAGGCTGCATCAGGCAGCATCTGAGACCATTAATTGCAGTTCTTTGTACACCTTTGAAAACCAGGGGGTGCAGAAGTAGTGCCTGTGTCAGTGTGCATTGGACCTGCTCTGTAGCTGAGGAATGGCTCAGCTTTGAATGGGAGCTGTAACATGCTGGCCTTCAAGTTGATGTGGAGAACTGTAAGAAGCACAGGACAAAAAGTAAAACTGTCAAGCTGTGTCCTTGCTCAGAAAGATTGTGGTTTAGAATAAGAGTAAGATTGGTGACTGCCATTGGCTGCAGGCAGACCCAGTGCATGGTTCTTTCACCAGCTGTGCACAAACCCTTCCTGCTCTGTCAGATGTTATCACCAGTTCTTGTCCCGGGGCCTCTTCAGAGTACTCGAGCCAGCCCTTCTGAGCCAGCATATTGCTGGCTGCTTCCAAGTCCCCTAGCCAGGGTTCATATAACCTGTTTCATTTGACATGGGAGGGAAGGGTCTACAGTTGTCCTAGGTCCAGAGGTATCTTCTGGTGCATGGCAGCACAGACTGTGGCACCTGCTGTAGATAACGTGTCTGTCAGTGCAGCTGTCATTAGCACGATGAGTGGCACGCGGAGCTCATAAAGAGAGAATACATTTGCGGGATGCAGCGAACCACATTAAAGGATCCGTTTGCTTAGTCATCTTTAACAAGGCAGCGTGAGAGGGCAGCCTAACCCAAACACAGTTATACTGAATTCTTTTGCTAGCCCTAGAGGGCAGAGTTAAATTTATGGGGTGGGGTTAGTATGTGCTGTAAATGTTCCTCCTTTAAATGTGTTTCTCATTTTAAATATAAATATTAAAATCTTACTGAAGTTTAAATATGAGTGCATTTGACATTCAAGAAAGGAGTACTAGGCAGTGCTGTTTAAATCTCAATTTCTGGGCAATGAGTTAATCTTTTCTCAGGAGCTATTTATCTGAAAACTTGTAAATATGTTTCTTTCTAATTTAATGTTAGATCTTTAATCCCTCATTTTAAGAATTAGGTATGTTGAAATAGCATTTGTACCAGATGAATTTGACGTATTGAATTATCAGATCATGATAAACATGTTTAAAAGTTTCTTAAGCAAGTTTGCAGAGAAGTAATTCCTTTAAAAACAGTAATTGAAGCAAAGTCTGTAGTAGATGGACTGCTCTCAAGTTTCCCTTTTCCTGATTTTTTTTTCTTTTTCTAATAACATTAACACTTAGATTGTCCCAATTAGGCTTTAAAATTTATGCTTCAGCTAGTAAAATCTGACTTGTCTGGCTTCCCTTCATTTTGCTGCTCAATAACTGTCTGAAGACAGGTTTTGCTAAGCCAGTATTAACAGACAAGCATATTATTTAAGCAATGAGAGCTTTGAAGTTGCAAAGTATTAATGAGGGAAATAAAAGGATTGTAGATAGATGCAAAGATGCAGTAGTTGGTGACTTTTGTCAGCCAGAGAATTTCTTTTGTGTCTGAGTTTGGAACAAGTTTTCGGTTGTGTTGTTTTGTTTTATTTTTCTTCCCTTTTTGATCCCTGTTGGGAGGATCTTCTTGTTTGAAATTTCAGATTTTCCAATTTATGTGTTTTACTTATGTCTGTGTTTGCTTAATGCTGCTCTTTCTTCCCTTTGACATTTTCTTTTCCTCTCGCAAATTTGAACTTGCTTCAGCTTGGGACAGCTAGGGCAAAACAAATCGCCACAAATAAAATTATAACAAGAAGAGCAAAGTCTGTGAGTGATCCTTTGCTGTTTCCTGTATCGTTCCAGTCTCATTAATCAGCGCTGGTGCCGTGGAGGCTTGTGGTGTGTTATGTCGCCAGCACAGCAGCTTCTCCGTCCCTTTCCCCCACCCCCTGTGTGCCTACACAGTGGGGAAAACTAGAGAGGGAAGCCATCAATCTTTCCTGTCACAAATGTCAGCAGTGATTCTCCTGTCGACTTCCTGCTCTCTCTGTCATGCCCACCACCTGTGTTTGGAATTAGCTCTGATGCTGTGGATCTCACTTGGCTCTTCACCTGTTCTGCCCCGACTAAATAGCTGTTAAAATAAAGCAGAGCAGCTAAATACTATAGCATGTGAATGTTAACCACCACTGTGGGTTGTGGGGTGATTTCTGTTGCAGCTGCTATTGTAATACTGTCATAATTTTCTGCAGCAGTGTAGGGTTTGGGTCTGAAACCTCTTGCTTGTGTTTCAGCCCAAAGGTGAGCTTGTGAGCAGGACTTCTTTTTTAGTTTAGAGATGAAAATATTTATTAGATATATTGCAGATAGAGGCATAAGCCTATCTCCCATCAGTTAGCTTGCTGGGATAGAATCATGAATGAAGTCCAAAGAAATTAGTTACTTTGAAGCTTTGTCCTTACCTTCAGTCACTCGAAAGACATAATTAGCAAAAGACTCTTTGGGATTTGATTTTTATATATCTATATTTGGCTAGTGCAACTCTTGAAAATATGTCTGTCTCCCCCATCACTGGGTAGATTGAGAAGCTGAATGCACTACCTTTGTACCTCTAGGGCAGGATTAATGTGGTCATTTTATGGTTTGTTGTGTTAAATAATAGGTCTTAACTGGACTGTAACCAGCCAAATTTTTATGTATACTTTTATGTAATTGTATAACATTCCTATGCCCAATTAAAAGGAGAAAGCAATGCTGAGAATTGTCTATCTATTGGCAGCTTTCTCCTACTTCCTTGAATGGGTGCTAAGTTTTTCTGTTTTTAAAACCCAGAAAGAGATGAAAGCTTAGGCATAAAAGTTTCCTTATAACTGTAGCTTGTCTGCCGTCATTTCAAGTGTGTGGCAATATTTATGTGGAGTTATAAAGAAGAGAGGTTCTGAAAACTTGAGTCTTGTGAATGCTTTCACTTGATTTTATTTGAGTAACTCTTGTGAAGTAGAAGAACTCTGTAATCGCTGATTTTACTACATACTTGAGGAGCAGCTTTCTGCTAACTGTGCCAGGCAAATACATGTATTCAACAGGTAAATACTTGTGTTCAACAGTCACAGAATTTATAATGCTAAACATGAAATCTATAATCCAGATACCAAGAATTGGTTGTGGTGTGGGATGTTTTCATCTATGTGCATATTTTCTTATTTGTAGCAGCTTTGGTGCATCTTCTGGTTCTGACACATCTCATGAAAGGGAATGTGAGTGTGCTTTTGACTGCTGAATTGAGGCTTTGACAATTGTAGCTCTCCTTACTACCAGTGTGGCATACTGAGAAAAGCTCTTCTTTGGTCCAAGAGGGAAGCACTGGATTTTGGAAGCTATCATCTTTTCCAGTATACTCTTTTGCATTGAAGATGGGTATGGCCATACTGCAGGATTTCAGGATAAGACTTTAGCCATCCTACTCTGGGGCAAGAATGTAATGATTATTCCTGATGGTTTGAGAACATTTGGATATTGACAGTTTTTCAGTATAAGGAGCAGCAGTTGTTTATCTCATTGCAAAAAGGAAGGTTAGGTGAGAGAACACCTGAATCTTAATAGGTTTTGGATCAAGCTTTGTTTGGTAATGCAGCTGAGAAATGCACTGTGGTGTTTGGAATTGCCATGCAAAAGTCTAATTGAGAGATAAAAAATAGTAGATGTTAAATCATCTGTCAGCTACTACACTCTTAATAGGAATGAAGATTAGCATGAAGCACTGCTGGTGTAGGTGCACACACCACACAGAGTTAAACATACGAACAGCAGGCTCACACTGTGCTTACTACAGATGTCTGAATGAGTGAGTGCCTGTGGGCTGGAGCTGCATGTCTTGTGGCTTTCACTCTGCTCCATTGGGAAGTCTTCACTCCTTTTGTTTTTATCCTTTTCCAACTCCAGTACTTTCAAGCACACAGCTCCCATCCCCTGACCTAACAGCTTCATTGAAGTGCATTCCAGCCCCATGATTTCATGGTACGAGGCAGAACTCCCCTGCCACGCTGCTATGCTGCCCGCTGCTTCTCACGGAGTGAACAAACAGGGAACATAAACTCTCTCCAAAGGAGCAATGTTCTCTGTATATTTTTAGTGCAAGAAATCCAAGATTCATTTGAGGGTGTTTTGTGTAGGCTTTTTTTAATATAGACTTCTGCTAACACAATGGAATATTTCATGCCACCCTATTTGCTGTAACTTGTCATGCTTTATGTTGTTAAATGGAATCAAAGGAGTTAAAGATGAAAGAGTTCTAGTTCAACTGGTCCCTCAGCTGGGAGCCAATGTGGGTCCTTTGTAATGTGTTTGTTAGTGCTTTACTCAGGTTCAGCATAGCTCAGTTTTCATTATTGGATTTACTTGTTTCTGCAAATTCCATACTTTAGGTTAAGTAATTGCTGAGCTTAGACTCAGTATAATACTGCTACTGTTTGTTTCTCATGTTTAACTTGCTATTTATTGCCCTTATACTGAACAACCCTTTTATAAGTAGTTGTTTACCATTCGAACATACAAAGCACCATTACAGATGTCATGCTTGCCTTCACAGGTATTCTCTTTACTGGATAGACAGAGAACTTTTTTCTCTCTTTATATGAAATTATGTCCATTTTACGTTGTACTTGGGTGTTTTCTTTTCAACATAGAGTGTATCACCAGGTGCTAACTTATGTAGTATTACAACAAATCTACTTTTCATTAGCTCATTGTGAGCCTTTGAATATTCGGAGTTAGTGCAGTATTTGAATGTACAGGTTATGTTAAGAGACTGATGTCTCGGATTTTCTTGGTGAAAGATGTTCTCAAACTGCCTATTTAAATGTCACTGTTGCATTTTTATGTATTGAGTGTATTATACTTAAATTTGGGAACATCCAATATGTTCATAGTGCCATAATCTACAAACTGGACGGTGATCTGGGAAGAGAAAAGGCAGATAAAGGCAGATAACATGTTATGGGAAGCATATGAAGCAGGGAACTGCAGCTGCTGTGTGACTTGGGGACTGACGAGGTTTCTAGACAGAACTGTTCTCCACAGAGTCAGGGTGTTCAGCTCTTTTTGGGTCATGGTATTGACACATGAGCCGATCTCTGCTGACTGCACATAAATTCCTGCTTTCTGATATAACAGGCAGTTACCCCAAGGGGTAGAGCTGCTTCTGCACTGAAGTAGCACTAGCTTCAGGGTCCCAGGGAAAAGCAGGAATAACATCAAGAGCCATTTCAGGTGATGCTGTCTTTGACTAGGCTGCACTTGAAAGATGTGAAGGTTTCTTCACCATGCTTTAGCTTGGTCATCCTAGCATACTTTACCTGATGCACATCCACAGTGGATTTCTAGCACATTATGAAGTTTCTTAGCTTTTCTAACTGTGCAGGTAGGAAACATATTTTATACAAAGTCACTGGAGTCAAGGCAGTAATAGCTTCATTAGTAATAATAGTAATAACAGTAATAACCTCACCATATGGCATTCTTTATGCCTTCTTACTGTCTTGATACACCATGCAAGAACTCTTTTGGGAAGCAAGGGGTGGAAAACACAAGTGGAGGAAGAAGACAATACAGGACAGATGAAACTGTCCGATAAGGAGATGGAGAGTAGGGCTGTGAAAAGTGTAGCCTGTGAAAGGAGTGTGGTTAAACAGGCATATAAATGGACACTGGAAAGCAAGCAGCACTATGGGGAGAAACAACTGTGGGAAGGAGTATCAGGATTTGTACTGAGTAAGGGGAGACAGGAAGATGAGAAGAAGTTATGTGCTGTGATAAATAACCGGCTGTCCTGGGGTCCCTTTAAGGGCAGAACACCATCTTAGGGATCATCTATTTATAGCCTGATTTTCTTCTTGATTTCTTATTTTCTTGATGAAGAGCAGGAATATGGGAAGCAAAAGACAAATGTTATGCCTGTAAAGTACCTATTGCATTGCCTAGCAACTGCTCTAAGCCCATAGTAATAGAAGTACAGCTCTGAAGCCAAGTGTATTCCAAGTTACCCAAGTTTCTGCAAGACTTCACTTATTTATATACGTTGGAATGCTGTGTCTCCTTCTGTAGGTGAGCACCTGACCCTTCTCAGTGTTAAGAAGAAGCTGTCTGCAGTCCTTAGGCCAGATAGTAGCTTAGTGGGAGGTGAGTGGGTTCTGTGAGTGGTGAGAAATGCTCTCATGTAGGTTCCCAGGAAAACAAGCAATCAAATGAGATTGATTAACATAATTCCATTTTTGTGTAATGGAGAAAAGAGGCATATGTGGTCAAGGACTGGAGCAGAAGGGCTGGAAGTTGGAATTGCTGTTGGAGGAAATGGTGTGCTTTTCATTGCAGTGACTACCTTGCAGCTCCTGTGCTGGAGGTTCTCCAAGAGCACTTAGAAACTGACTCAACAATATACTAGAAGTCAAGAAGATATTTGGGATGGGGTGAAGGGGTTACCACCAAGATTTAAATGTGTAGTCATTTATGTGAGCAGGAGAAATTAGCATGGCAGCTAGCCCAAACCCGCTCTTGCCTGTCAGCACAAACACTTAAAACGTTGGATAACAAAATTGTCATGATCTGAAGAACAGGCTTACTTTGAAAGCAGAAAAATTTTCAGCAAATTTTGAAGGAAATAGGCAAGGCTTTTCTGAAGTATAGATCATGTTTTTTTAAAAAAAAAAAATCCTATTCCACTTGGAAACACTTTCTCATTAATTTTTCTTGAGTCTGAGTCAAAATTAATTAAGTCAGTTTGAAGTCCTTTTTTTAATAGTTAAAAATAATGGTACTTGGCCTTGACTTTTACTGCCGTTTTGTGTGGTTTAATAGTTGTATGACTTTTTTTTCTCCCACACACATTTGTAGAAGATTCACAGGAAAGAAAACAGACTACATCAGTAAGTAAATTCTCCCTGCTAAGTTATAGATGTTGCTCATAAAATTTAGCAGGAAAAAAATCATGCAGCCACAGGCATAATGAAGTTGATGTTCCTGTCGCACAACAGACTCTGAGGTTTGTATTGTGCAGCTTTGTGACTTGGACTCCTTGCTGAAGTTTTGGGGGACCCTCATTTGTAAGTCGAGCAGTCTTGCACGCTCTTACAACTTGGCATATAACAAGCATTTACACATAAAACATTGCTGAGCTACTTCTGAATATGGTGGAATTCTTTGGAAAGGTCGGGGAGGTAATTGATCATTTGCTGACAGCTTGGGACTCTGAGAAAATGGTCAGATGGAGGACTGGGATGCAGGAAAACAAACTTTCTAAGATGGTAACTGTCACATAGCCAAGCTATACATGTTTCAAGCTTTTTAATCTTTGCTCACAGTCTCAGCTTCTCAGTTGTTTTTTTCTGTTTCTCTGTGAACTCTCTTCAGATGTTGACATTTTACTGATCCTGATGCATGGACAGTATTCCAGGTGTGATCTTGAGCTATAGCAGTATTTCTTTGTAGAGCCCTTTTAAAAACTGTACTGCTGCCAGGATAGGTAGTTTCAGAACTTTGATGATCTCTTTCATTATTCTTTAACCTGTAGGTCAAGGACTAGATTTCTTTCAGGAACCGCTCAAAATGTTCTCTGCAGCTACAAAAATAAGATTTCAGCATTCATGGGAGTTAAGATGGCAATCTACTGGGACATTGCATGAGTTTATAACAAAAATGTTTGAATTTCTCTACACTGTGATCCTAAGTTTCTATATCAGAATGGATATAGAAACTGAAATGCAGGTATAGAAACTATAGTGGATATAGAAACTAAAGAGAAACATACAACTTCAATGCAAAAGAGGCTGAAAGAATCTACTACTTGGTTTTTGAGATCTGCTTTTCACCAATCCTGTCTACATCTATCGTTTTTTGCATATGCAGTCTGACAGCTTAAAATTATGGTAGGTGTCAGTCTCTCTGCAGTAAGATAGAGTATTTTAACTGACTTGCTGCAATTATCAATCCTGAGGTAATTTATACATTAATACACTGAGGAGAGAAGACACAGACATAAATGAGGCTTTTTTAATGACTTTTAAATATAAAAGAATCTGTCAAAAAAAAAGGCGTGTGTTAATTTTACCAATGCTTTGCCACAGAATACGGTCGTGGATCGGATTTTCTCTGGTATCCAGCCAACGGGGACACCTCATCTGGGTAACTACCTTGGAGCCATTCAGAACTGGGTGAATCTGCAGGAAGAGTACAGCTCAGTGCTGTATAGCATTATGGACATGCACTCTCTCACCATGCCCAAGGAGCCAGCTGTCCTGCGCCAGAACATACTGGACACCACTGCCGCCATCCTTGCCTGTGGTATTGACCCAAAGAAGTGTTTCCTGTTCCGACAGTCACTGGTTAGTGCTTTCCACGCTTGTTAATGAATGAGCATCTTTGTGTTGGTGGTCCTAGAAAAATTAGCAGTGTTGGATTTTAAACTTATCCTTTGCCGTGGTTTTGAAGTGCCTGAAATCATGACTGAAAAGTCCGCACTGTAAATTTCTGAAGCAGAGCTAGGTGTTTGGGCAGGTTCTGAGTAAAATACTGAAAAGACCTGTTAGGAGACCATTAATTTAGCTCTGTAAGTCTCACTTCAGTCGCAAAAGGTTAACTCATAAATGCATAAATGTAGTCTGTGTATCCATAAAAACATGTAAAACATGTTTCTATGGTTTTGAATCGGCTCTTGTCACTTATTCTGCCAGCTGCACAGTATCTCCAATGAGTGATTGATATGGTAAGTTTTGTATCAGTTCCAACATGATTATCAGGGGGTTACCTCCTAGGGATTTTTTTTTTCCCCTTCTTTGGCCATAACCTGCTTTTCATATGTACCATTTTCCATGTGATCTGATAATTCATATGTGAACTGTTTGGTTCTCTTGACCATCCCAAGGAGTACTGGGCCTACCGTCCTACTTGGCATATGTCACCCTAGTCTATCACATGCTGTATTTTCCTGGAACACAACTTAATTTTTTGCTCGATTAACTTTCTGTTACTGACTCTAAACTGGCAAACTTCTGTAATTTCCCACAGAGATAGATGTGTCATAGCTTCTGCTCGTGAGAAGACGTCCTTAAATGGATGTCCAGCTTGCAGCAGGACCGCAAAGGTGGCGTGCACAGTGTCTGAAATTTATCAGTGTAAGATGAAATGGTATTTCATTCTTCCTTTGAACATGGTTCTTCACAGGCAGAGTTTCCTGTGGTTATCAAACTGCAAATGGCAATCATAGCTCCATGTCCCTGGTGGATAATGAAAATATGAAGACAGATATACTTCCTGCTTCACTTTTCCTCAGTATTAAAAAAAAAATTCTAAATATGTTAGCTCAGAATTTTAGTGAAGATATGTTTAAATTAATTTATCCTTTTTTTTTTTTTTTCAAGTCCAATTAGCATTTTAAATAAGTTACCAGCTTGGGTTTTAATTTGGCTCTCTGACTTAACTTCGTCATTGAGGCTGACATTAGCTGGAATAATCTCAAGGTGAGTTACAAGCCAGTGATTCAGTAAAAACCAGTCTGAGGGTTTGGGGTTTTTTCTTGCTTTCAGGCAACTGAACAATTAAATTAGAGAGGAATAAAGTCAAGGTTTATAAAACTGCAAGTGAAATGGAGAAAATAGGGAACAGTTGTTTTATCCACTGAAGAATGTGAACTGACAAGTATCAAAACAAGCAAAACAATGCTGCATTTTGTGAAATTCATGATCAGTCTACAGAACCCCTTGTCACAGGATGCATAGCATGCTGAAATGTGTATGAATTCAGAAAAGGAGTCAACAAATTAATCTAAAAAATCATTTGGGGACTGTTTAATTTCTGAGATTCCACCTCTGCAGGAAGTGCTGAAATCACAGATGGGAGAGTATCCATGCTTTTCTGTACTTAGATTCTTTTTGTTGTTGTTGTTGTTGATTGCTGTCAGAGGTAGATATTTGATCAGTTCCAGTATTGTTTTTTGTATATTCCTACAAGTCTAAGAGCTAAATTAGTGCCGTTCCAGGTCTTGCTAAAGCCAACACACAGACTTCCCGTGAAGACAACAGATTATCAGTGAGGATCTTTACATTGCAGGCAGCCACAGAAAGCATGTTGTATCTTTCACAATATCATAATGCAGAGACTGAGTCTTTGAGTCCCCAAAGAGAAAGTATCAGACTCAGAAAATGATGAGAGGACAGGACTGTATGTGATGCTTCTACCAGTACAGCCAACAACCAATGAAAACCTTACATAGTTAGACTTCAACCTGTTCAGCTTTATCTTCCACCAAATATGATTCTGTTTTATCTTATAGGGGTTAGGCTGGCCTCTGCTAAATAGACTACCTTTATATATTAATTTTTCTGTGTGGCTTTATCTGTCCAGCTTTAATGGTGGTTCTTCTTATTTAATCTAAACCATTAGATTAAATGTGTGGGCCATGTCTAATGTCTTGAACCATATTCTTACCAACACTTATCACACATGTATCAGTACAACTTTCCAAACTAACTGATTCTAGCATATTTTTGAAAGATCATCACACTGCAATCAGAAGAACTACTATAGTTGGTTGTGAATCCAGAGTGTTTCAGTACTGGTTCAGGCTGAAGTGGTTTGTTAGCTTCCCAAAACCAAGTCTATTCAAGCTGTATGTAGTGGTCAGGTACACCCAGAGATGCACTATGGTCTATTAATTTACATCAGCAGGACCAGATGTGTCTCTGGAAGCAATTAAAAGGAATATCTGCATGTAGCTCGTGATGCGAGGAAAGGAGACAGGAACCTTGCTAATGTGATTATTGTTTTAGTATGATAATGAAATAGTATGTTATGGAATGTCATAATATCGAGATGATTGTTCCTAAAAATGTAGGTGTAAGATGGATTGCAGTTATTGCTCATCAAGAAAGTTTATGGCTTGATTTTGATTGGTAATTGCTCAGTTTTCAAAAAAATGAGCTGGCCTGTCCTTTTCAGCCACTCTAGCAGTCTCCAAGGGTGGTCTAAAAAGCCACACTTTTGTTTACAAACATTTGGCTGAGGTGTAAAGCAAAGTAACCAAAACTGATTGTGTACTGAAATATGTTGTATTTCCAGAGGTCATCAGGAAAGCAGTGAAAATGCAGCTGCAAATAGAGAGCTGGTTCAGGTATTTGATTATGTTTTATTCAATACCAGATCAAACTGATAAATGAGAGAATTCTCAGTAGATTAGTGTGCTATAATTATTGTTTTATTTTGAATTCTATCTAGAAAATTACGAAACCTGTAGATCACAGAAATGCTACTGCAATTACTTCTGATTAACATTTCTGGTTTTTTAAACAAACGTCATGCAAAAAAATTCTTACTATCTAAGAACTTTTAGTTTTAATCACCTAAACCCACTACAACTAATGACTGTTAGTACCCTGATTCTGTAGCAGTAAAGGCAGAATTAAATTCTTGCACTGCAAAAGTATGCTAGTAATGGTAAGCCCCACTGAGAGACTAATGTCACTAATGTGACACTAATGCTGCTTGTCCTCTCACTTTCTTTGGATTACCCTGGGCAAGAGTGGTCTAGAGTTGCTGAAAAGGGGTTTCTTTGTTGTTGTTGTTGTTGTTTATTTGTTTGTTTGGCTTACTCTTTCTGTACTTTGCTGCATATGTTGCTTCTCTGGAATATGTTTGCCATATGTGAAAAAAATATTGCTACTTTGTTTCCCAAAAGGCATGTGCATTTGGTAAGGGTTTCACTGTCAGTAGGCTTTTGTTTACAGGAAAGTTTATGCAGATTAAATCTCTAATCCAGAGCTATCTGAAATACCTGCCTCCAGAGTTTTCCCACATTTTATCGTCCTTTCCAATACAAGCAAGAGATAAAAGTCTGGACAATATTAATCACAGATTTCTGGGGGAAATTGTGGTGAAAACAGATACCTCTCATGTTATACTAGATCCAAAAGGTGCTGCTATGGTAAGGATACAGGTGAAGTTGACTTGGGGTGCCAGAACTGATTTGAGTGATGTCCTTGCCTTGCAACTGAAGTGAAAAAAAAGTGAGAGAAATTTTGCATAAGCTGATTTTTATTGTATTGTTTAGAGGGCACAGGGACTATGTTCTATTGGGTAAATCACAGCCAAATTAGCTAAATGGAAAGTGCTAGTTTCATGAAAATTATTTTTATATGCTTCAGAATTTACCATTTGTAGATTATATTTTTCTATAGCATGTGTAAACAGTAAGTTAATGGCTGGCTGTATATTTGTCTCCATAAATTGCAGTTCCCCAAATACCTCCCATACTTCAGTTGTCATAAACAAACTTGAACCCGAGCTTAGGGAAGTAGTGGATACAAAGAATAAGTGATGATAACTTGAAAATATTTAGAAGCAAGAAGGATGATGATGAATAATTAGAGTAGTGTTTGGAACCACATTGTCTGTGAAGGGTTATAAACAAGCACATTTAATTAGAGTATCTAGGAAAACACAATTGTGGAATATGCTGGACAGTAGAATGGCCTCCCAGTGAGAGAAACTCTTTCGTTACAGATTGTTTAATTATATTTTCTTAAGGAGAAAGGCAAGTTATAGAAGAGTGACAATTTCAGTAAGAATAAAAATAAGTGCCTATTTCAAAATTATACATTTTTATAAGGAGTACAGCTGCAAAATATATGAAACCCTCTTTGCTCTTAGAGAAAATAATGTCAAGATATGCTTTAAGTGGCTGCCTTTGCCTACTAGGCATAAAAAAGAAGTAACAGAATAATAACTTATACAGTGTATCATGAGAATGTTAGAAGAAAGAGAAAATATATTCCTTAAATTGTGCCATAACTGATAAAAGCTGTAGCAGTCATCTTTCATAAAACTTAGAATGTTTTATTAAAAACAAAAAGAACTATAGGGTGTGGGGGAGGGGGAAATAAGAAAGACAGGATGCAATCTACACACATGGTAAACTTATATGGTGTAAGCCATTTTCTCTGATTCCTGGTGGGTACAATACACATTTCAGTTTTTACCCATGACCATCTTGTATCTCATCTGTTTCACAGTTAAAGCAATTTTAGAAACTTGATTTTGCTTTTATGTGGTCTCAGACTGTTCTTCCTGTCCATCTACCTATTGTAGTAGACACATGCTAAATGTCCCAAGAGAAACTAAAATTCCATCAGAGTTGATTCAGCAGGCAGTGGTTGATATGCTGCAAGAACGCTTCTCTGAGGAGTCCTGTGAGTTTCTGGACAACGTAACATTCAGTTTCTGGGCGGAAAATTGCAGTTTTCAGCCTTCTGGATAGGGTGATTTATTTTCTGAGTATAATCAGCTGCAGTGTTCTTGCAGTGTGCAAGCAAATTGAAGCAGTAACTCTGGGAGGTGGGAATTTGCCAATTTGTTTTAGCCTTAACTCCAAAAGCCAAGAAACAACAATATAAATGTGTGCACTGTTTCACTGCTGTTATTTTCCAGAAATATCCATCTGCTTTGTTTTGTGGGCAAAGTTTGAATGGATTCACACTACTTCTTGTCCAATTTTCAGAGGGGCTGAAAAGCTTCCATTGCATCATAGCTTATAAATTCATTAAAGTACATTAATTTAGCATGGTCCATTGAAAACTTCCTGTCATAAGAGGAAGTATGTGACTGTTTAATTTAGCAAATTATTCTGCTTCTCTTATTCCTCTGTTTTCTCCCTGTTAGGAGTGGACTAGACATAACTAGAGCTCAGTGGGAAAAAAAGTCATGGTTCACTAGGATTTGGGGTTTTTTTCTTTCTTTCTTCCTTAATTTACCTGGTTTATCTCATACTATTATGTAGCTGTTATACGTTCTTCTCTTCACCAGAATTCTGGACAAACCAAACTAATTAGTCAGACAGTATTGAAGGTTAGACTAGGAGAATATTTCTGAAAATAAGATAAATTTCATAATGAATAAAGGAGGGGAGAGAGTGCTCCAGCCACATTACTGTGCTCTGTCAGGGTTTATAATCAGTAAAACTTGATTCCAGTAGTATTCTTGGTCAGGCTCTTCAGAAAGGAGAGACAGGTCTTACTTCTGTAGGTTTTAGCCAAAAATAAACAAGTGACTAAAATGTTCAAAGGTAAAGGTGAAAGCTTTAAATACTGAGAGATTTACCAAAGACAACTAGATAACCACCCCCAGTTCAATACATTGCTTAACATGTTCTTCAAATCAAATGTTGCCTTTGTGACCTTGAACTTATTCCAACCACTCTTGAATTATTTCTTTGAACAGGAATTCAGGATACTGCATCAAATTTTCGACCATAAGAGTACCTCACTGTGTGTTCAGTTGCTGTGTGCATTTGATTCAAGAGCAGTCTATTTTTGTCTTGTTTATGGCTTTTATTCTCTCTAGCTGTATAGTACTTAGTAATGTATGTCTGTATCTTGAACATATTGCTTGCAACCTGAGGCATTAATAAAATCTTACCTCATTCAAAAAAAAAAAGTGAGCAGCATCTGCTTTTAAAAAAAGGTCTCTTGAATTTTTTGCGAGCGCTAATTGGTACTTCTAGAAGAGACAAAAGTCATAAAAAAGGTTTAATTTCTTTTTAAATTTAGAACACTTCCTCTTCTCTGTTCAAATTTCTTTTAGTACCTAGCTATCCAAATTACCTCCCCAGACCACTTTGTCCTCTACACTGTCAAAGTAAAATCTTTTAAATTTACTGCCCATTTAAAATACAGCCCATAATGAGGTTACAGTGTCGAAGGGGAAGCTGCTTCCATATAATAGACGTGCAACAAATTTGCAGTGCCTTACAGACAAGGGCGATAAGTTGCAACTTGAAGAAGTTCATCTTGACAGTGAAACACTGCATCTCTTTTTGCAGGAAGCCACTCCAGCTGCCAATGCACAGCTTTGTATTGTAACCTCAGAAAGCTGAGGTCCAGTGTTGCTGATTTAGCTGCTTTCAGATCTGCTTACAGTATCCGTGCCTCTGCCACTCTTGTTCTTGAATCCCATTGCTTGCTGTCCTCCTCAGCTGTATGTCTCAGCATGAGAAGTCATCTAGAATTATTTGGACTAAAAGTAGCTATTGGTTTTCCATGTATATATCATCAGCTGTGGCTGTGGCCAGGGAATATCAACAGTAATTTGGTAGGGAACAACTAGGATCATGGACAAAATAATATATCTACAGGGAGAAGCCCTGAGATTGTACTTCAGCATATAACGCTCCAGAGATGATCCAAGTGTAAATTGTGATCTCAGTTTAATAACTTCAAATGGCCACACAAGTGAATAATTAAGAAACTATTTATCTTCGAAGAGGGAGCAGCAGGGCACTCAGCCAGGTGAAGAAACAGAAATGTTTGTGCCTTTTAGATAACCGCTCATTATCATTTGTAACTAGTCACCTCTGTTAAATAATTGTGCTTTAAAAAAATAAGAGTAATCTGACCATGCAGACTTGGGCTTGTCAGGTCACAAGGAAGGAATGTTACTAGTTTGACATACAGGTCAAACACACTATTGAGCTGAATCACAACGCAGGATAAAAGGTCTTGGAGTCATCATTGACATTTCTATAAATTTATGGATCTGGATTTCATAGAATATTCTGAGTTGGAAGAGACCCACAAGGATCATCAAGTCCAGCTCTTAAGGGAATGGCCCATACAGGGATTGAATGCACAACCTTGGTGTTATCTGAAATCGTTGTCTCAGCACAAATTATTTTCAAAAATACCAACAGTATGTCATCATCACTATATTACCAGAAAGGGTTTTGAGAATAAGACAGAAATGATGTTTTGTAATTGTACAAAACCTTAGTGTGCCCATTTTTTGAATGTTGGGTAAAGCTTTACTGTCTACATCTCCAGAAGGAACTAGTGAATTAGATATGATACAAAGAAGAGGAATTAACGCAAGCGGAAATAGAGTACCTGCCTTCAAAGGAAAAACTGAGAAGTCAGGGATGCTTCAGTTTGAAGAGAAGGAGGCTGAGGTGTATATGTAATTAAGGTTTACAAAATCAGAAAAACACTGAATAAGCTGGAGGTGGAATTGTTCACTAAATTGTGCAATACAAGAAACAGGTGCCATTCAAAAGTAGTAAACAAAGATAGATAAATTAGCAACTACATTAAGGTGTTTCTTTACACATCAGGTTTAAGCCTCTGGAGGTTATTGATACATGTGGTTGTGAAGTGGACAGTATCAGCCAGTTCAGAAGGGGATTAGACGCATTCATGGGGAGCCTGGATACTAACAGGACTGGGCCAGGGATAATACCTTTGGATATTCCCTAGTACAACAATTATGGATGCTGGAGAAGTATGAGGGGAAGATACTGTAGGAAGCAGTAGGCTCATGTGTTCGACCTAAATGCCATCTCTTGTTGCTACTCCTGGAAGCAGAGCACTGGGCTACAGCTACCTCTGTTGCGCTTTGTTGTACAGTTTTACTTCTTACATTCTTATGTTTTAGTTGTTTAATGAAGACGTTTGCTCAGAGTTTTAAATGGACTTGCGGCAAGAAGCTGATCAAGTTTGTCTGAGAGAATGGCTTCTTCCTATTGCGATCCACTGGTATTGCTCAGTGAAAGGAAGAGTAGATTGAGCCTTTATTTTACCGGTGTCGTGTACATCTTCATGTCTTCCAGTTTCTTTGTATCCAGATTTATCCAATTTATTCCAAGTGATAGAATACCGTAGCTAAATGAGTAACATTTGAGCTGATGCACGGTGACCAACCAAATGCAGCAATTACTTGCCCATCTTGCCAAGTAAAACACAGTAGCTTAAACCGTGATTTAGTCTGACAAATGATTTGTGGTTTAATCCTAGTACCTCCTGATTCACACACCAACGTACAGTCACTTACTGCAATTTGTATGATGAATGTTAACTCATTAGGCTCCAGTACTGAATTTTTTTCCAACTGAAATCACTACCCTTCAGTGCACTTTTATATATTTTCTCCCCCTTTTGTCAGGCTTTTCCCTCACAATATTAATGCTTTAGTCTTACTTAGGAAAAGACTGTGTGTGTTTGAGGATTAGAAATGAGTATAACTTGGTAGGACCCAGAACTGTGTATTCGACTCAACAAATGCTGTTTAGATCACTTGGTGTTTTGGTAACTGATGTAATTTCAAATCCGCTGATCCACTGAAACTCACATGCAGTCTTGGCTGTGGAAGCAAAGTCTTACAGAGCTGAATCAATGACTGCATAGCTTTTGAAGAGAGTCCTTGTCAACACAAGTGCAACAGAGCACCATCTCCTCTCTATCCGTGACTAGAAGAAAGAAATGAGAAACTGCTTTGAACCAGATGGTGATTCCTTCTAAATGAAGTAGGAGTCTTGACCTTAGTATTTTCTATAAAGTTCAATTTACTCTTTGTACCTTGCAGAGGATATATTTGGTGCATCTTACTGCACTTTGTCTTGTGAGCAGAAGATTGCAGGTCAAATAAGCATGAGGGAATTACAAAAAATAAAACTGTAGGAAAGGCAGAAAGAAGGGAAAGAGAATCAACCATAAATGTTTCTCTAGCCACTGAGCTGTTTTCTTGAGGTCAGATACCTCTACACAACATTGGTGACCAAAATAGTCCCGTGACTGCTAGCTAGGAAATTACTATATTTAAAATGTAACAACAAATAAATTGCAATTAATAATGCTAGTAATTCTTACTTGCTAACAAACACTTTTTACTGCCTTTCATCTGGGTTGTTATATCACATTGCAAGCACGAAGCTTTGGACATCCCTGAGACAGTTAGCATGCTCTTAAACATTCAAACCTGCCAATATTGAAAAGAGTGAATCAAACATGTAAGCAAAGGAGCAGAACATAGGTCACTTTTTTCTTTTGATGATTATTGTTGATATAGCTAACTAACAACAGACAGAATGACAGGAAAGAAGTTAAAGAATATGCATCAGCAATACTTGCCTCTTTTACTAATCCAGAAATGAATATTTCATATTTTCATATTTTCTCAGCAAAAGCTGAAGAGTGTATGTAAAGAAGCTAAACATGGATTCATCCAACAGAGGTTGTTGACACAGCACATTTCTTGTCTCAGCCTGTAGAAGATCTTTCTCTTAGCAGAAGGGGGGCAATCACTCTGTCTGATGTCTTTCTGAAACTATTAAAATTTCACTATCAGCACAGTTTCCTCTGAATGTTAAATGAAGAATCTGTTGCATGAGCTTAAGTGGGATCTTTTCTTATTTTTTTAAACCACCCTTGTAGCAAAGGGTACGTGGAGGCCTGATCCTCCTCTTTCACTTGCAGATCAGTATTAGTTTTAATAGGATTTCAGAACTGAGGGACAAATTAAGCCTCAATTCAGGCTGTCCTGTAGTTTGACTTCTGCTATTATCCCTGTTTTGTAGACAGGTTAGGGTCCTCAGGTGTGACTAACTACCTTTCTGTGTCTGCTGATCACCAGACTGTCACTGCCACCACCCTTGCCCTATCAGTGTGTTGTCCTGGTCAGGGAGATAACTGTTCCTGCCTTGCTCCTGTCTCTTTGCAGACATGGCTTTGTGGAGCAGCCCAGCTCTTCTTTTTCCCTGGTAGTTAGCTCAGGCTTCTATGAAGGGCCTACAATTAGTTTACTGCCAGACATGCTGCAGTGCAGTATGGCTCAAGTAAGAACTGGGGACAGTCTGGCTTGAGCTTAAATAGGGCTCCTGAAACTATGGGCAGAGGGGATGGCTGAAGGGTGCTGGTGAGGACAATTAAGGGAAACCAGTGCACTTGGGGCCCTGATGCAGAAGAAATGAAGATCGAGTAATTTATTGGCACTGGAAATGAGAAAAGTTAAGAAGGTTTGTCACTATTAATGTATTACCTAAGAGTGTGGAGAGGCTGTGGCACAGTGGCAGACAGTTGATTAGTTTACATGTGTGTTCAACTCCGCTCTTGCTAAAGCATTTTCTTTCTTATTTAGAATATGAGTGGATAGGATCAAGAATGGTACCTGAGTGTAGGATATTTAATCCTGGCAGTGTCCAAAACTTCCCATTAGCTTGTCACTTGACTTTCCTGAAAAAATAATATTAAAAAATGGTTTTCTGATCCTTTTTGTCTTTATTGATTTTGAGAAAATGTGCATATAAATAAAGGAGATTAAAATAGATTCTGGCTTCATACTTTCAGGTTCCTGAGCACGCAGAACTTGCCTGGATTCTTGGGTGCTTAACTAATGTGCCACGTCTGCTACGTTTACCCCAGTGGAAGGTATGGACAGTTTTGTAGATTGAAAGGAAATATGTGGAAGTTCAGTAGAATTGTTGTCCTTGAAATACTTGTTATCTGTGAAGTCCCAACTGTATCTTGGTTATCCCTGCTTTCAGTTTAAGTAGTTCTGTAGTCCTGTGGTGGAAGGGGGGGAAAAGTGTCTTTCTAGGTCTGTTGCTCTCAATGAACGTTTTTCTGCTGGAAGCTACAGAATAATATTATTGGCAGAGACTTGCAGAAACAGTACTAAATATGAGGTTAGTTTAGTGTCATTGAACTGATTTTGCCAGAATATTTGAGGTTATTTCAATAATTTTAATGCCTATTTAATAATGTAAAACTACTGCAAGATATTGCAATGGAAACCTTGAGCCTTGACAGTTAAGGAATTCCTTAAACAGCTTTTCTTTTTCCACTATAAAGAGTGGCTGTTCTGTAGATTTTATGGAAGAGTCTTCAAAAGAGTCATATGTTGGAAGAGGAGTATAGAAATTATAAATATAAAAAATGTGCTGAGTGATAATCTATCTTAAATGTTTGCCTTTACAAGTTTCAAATGTTCATTATCTTAATCTTGGTAGTGCATCAGCATGACAGCATTAACAGTTCTTTCATTTAAATTCCTTGTATTTTATTTTGGCATTTAGTAAGCAGAAAAAGCAAAAGGAGAGAGAAGTATCCGAAAAAGGAAAAAAAAAACAACACAGCAGCTTAAGAGCAGTTTGGCTTGTAGAGTTCAGAGCAGCCTTAAATACCTCCAGATGTTTTCTTTTTTCCTGTTTTTCTTCTTAATTAAATAAAACCAGTAAACCTTAAATACAGCAACCAGCATTAATGCATGTCTTAGATTAAAGCAAACCTTTTCAAACCTGAGGTTCTCAAGTTAAGCTCTTAAATCCAACTTTGACTGGATTGACTTTCCAAATCTTCAGATAGGTGTTACAGGTGCTAGGCTTTGCAAATTAAGTTCCCTGAACCCTAGGCACTTAGAGATGTAGACAGAATAAAGGATCTGTGGGAGAGGGTGAGAAAAATTTGAATATATTTTAACAGTCTTAATGAAATAATTAAGATTTCAAAGGGTTTAGTATATTTAACTATTGCTAAAAGCCAAATGTAGATATGCCATTGCTAGAACATAATTATTATCTGTAGCCTGACTATTGTGATTTAAATGATCCATATTGTAGAGCAGTAAAGGGCTTGAAGACATTAGGTGGATTGTGGGGAGCATCGTGAACTCATGGAGAGAACGCTGGACTCCACCTCTGTAGTTATGGGTTCTCCTAGCTGTTGCTGACTGTCCTTGTGACTTTGTGATCACTGTCTTAATTTCTTTTCTGTGAAACACAGGTGCTATATACTCTTTATATCTCTATTGTAAAGTGTTTCAAAAATTTATTTCTGAAAATGCTATTTTAAAAGTAGGGTTTATTGATACGAACTGTAATAACCCAGCCTGATTGTTTTGAATTTGAAATCATTTTTATTAATAAGGTTACAAACAGAAAACACAAGGCTCTGTTTTCTTCCCACTAGAATATCAAAACAGTGTAGGGAAATTCATAAATAAAGGGCATAGAACATATGTATTCATAAGGAATGGATTTTACATGACACTCTCTTCTCTAGAGTTATGCAATAAGTTACTCAGTAAGTCAGAATTCTAATTAACTAATTAACAAATCACAGATTTTGATACCATTAGGCAAAAGTGTGATTCCTCTCCGTTTTTCTTTTTCAAACAGATGAAGCGTGCCAGCCAGAATAGCGAAGGAACTGTTGGTTTGTTGACTTACCCTGTGCTTCAAGCAGCAGATATTTTGCTGTACAAGTAAGAGGCAGAATGTGAGCCCATGGGCAATGTCTGTTCAGCTACGTTAGAATGAATGTTCGTCAGGTCAACATGCTAACTTATTAAGTGGGGGAGCTGGGTGTGATTAGATCAGAAGATTGGAAATGGATGACAGACTCTCAAGTGGCTAGTTGAAATCTAGCCTGGCTAAAAAGCAACTGATAGGGCTGTAAAGAGAAAAAGCTGGTCACTTGAGAATAATTCTTAGGGAATTACAGCAGATTGATGTTTAATTGTGCATATTAGTTGTTCACACACATACACATTTTTTTAAGTAGTTACACTTAATTTTATGCAGTGTACTGTAGAGATACTTAAACTGTCTGTATGTAATATACCAGTATTAGTGTGGGATTAGTGTAGCCCAATTCATATTGATGAGAAAAGGTGACTGCACCTTGTAGGATCTGGGCTAGTTCAGTTTTCTCTGTGGGGTACTATGTGCTGCAATGGTAATAGCCACTAATGAGAGACTGATGATTTCTCAGCGTGCCCAAGCCCGTAGCCTAGCTGATAAGAATTGTTGTGACTGGTTGTATTTCATAATATGATTTAAACTGTCTCAATTAGTAAAGGTTGGAGACAATGCATTAGGTATTATTTTTACGTTCTGAGCATATGTACTTTGTGGCATTGTTCTGAAGGGATGGTGAGAGTATTTGTCGGGACAGAATGGTAGTACAGAACTGTGAGGATGGGGATGTTGTGACAGAGTAACCAAGAGTAGCCAGTTAATTCAGAAAAATGTATCTAGAGAAATTTCATTGTAAGTAACCATAGTAGGGGAAAACAGTACTGTTAGAAGACCAGTAGATGGTATTTCTAACTCACCTGAATTTTAACTAAAACTAATGGGAAGCAAGCGAAAGAAAGAATCGGACTATTATAATGGTCTTCTTAGCAGTGAGTCACATTTGCTTGTCAAGCAGTATTTAAGGGTGAAATTTAGAGAACTTTATCAGAATTCACCTTATTTTGATTGAGCTCAGCTATGTATGTCTCTTCTATCTCTAGTCAGATCATGTAATTCGTATTTCGTTAGTAAAGCCAGTGGCTTGTTTGCTATTATATTAGCAGCAGGCTGTCCACACAGAGCACAAAACAAGAAGTGAAAGAAAAAAAATCACTTTGAAAAAATTTGACATAATATATTTAATAATAAATGTTGTAATGTAAAAAAAATACTGTAAGGAACAAGAATTAGGGAGAACTGGAAATATAGGAAGGAAGAAGAAGAATTTAGAGCTAGAGGAGGGCAAGAAACAGTACTAACTCAGATGAACCAAGGATCAAACAGATAGGAAAATAAACAGAAAATTACAGAAAGGAGTTAAAATAGCACCAAAACAAAAATATTTTAAAAAAATCAAGGAAAAAGGCAGTGGTATTTATAGAGATAATATGTTTTCTCTTCCATGGCAAACTTTGTGAATATGGAACCATTTTGGCATATGGAAACATTTCTTTTGACCTGCTTAAAGTATATTGATTATGGTAACTGATTTTCTCTATGTTAGTTATAGGCCACTGTGATTTTCTGTTGGCTACTGTAACTGTTTTTAGGTTGCCTTGCTGACTGTTTGGTGGGGAATAAAGGTGGACAAATTGACTGTTGAATGTCAGCCCAGTAATTCAGAATCGGAAGGAAAGAGTACCGTGTTGAACTGAAATTTTCTGGGAACTTAAAAGATGCATAGTGAACTTCCTTACTCTGGAACATATCCAGGATTCTGAATACCCCACAAGCTTCAGAAAAAAAAAAATCTACTGGGGGATGGGAGAGTAATCAAAAGCTGGCATGATTTCAAGTCTGCCTCATCTAAAAGAATCATACATTTTTAGCAAGTATGATTAACTGTGGGAAAGAATCACCAGGGGAAGTAATGGATTCTTCACCTCCTCGTGTCCTCTGATGCAGATGGTGTTTTCCTCCAGAAGTGTATTCAAGCCATTGAGTTCAATACAGAAGATCAGATGATCCTTTGAATCTGACAGTTCTAATCTTCTAAAGATAACACTTGTGACAACGGAGGCACTGACCCACTTGATATTTATTCAGTGGTGACCCATGAGGAAGAACCACTCTCTTCTTTCCTTCCCTTGGTATATCCTCAGTACTAACTTCTCAACAGCAGCTATGTGTTCCTGAAATTTGACATGACAATGTGCTTGCACTTTACGCCTTGCAGACCTTTCTTGCTTTGTTTGCACACTTATAACACGTGCTCTTTGATCTCCAAAGAGACAGCAGGAGATACTACAAAAACCTTCTTTGAGCTGAGTTTAGTGAGTTGCTCTTACAGGTTTCTTTGCCGTGTATGTTTTCTTGAGGGGCTATTTTTGCCCTTGGAGATGTGCTTCAGTTCAGCACAAAATGCAGACTCATCCTGGGATATGGTCAGTTTTGGACCTTATTCCCACAGAACCTGTATCTAACTGGGACTGAGTATTTGGCTCAGTCTGGCCCTCAGTCATGGCAGAAGCTGTGAGAGTCTTGAGTAACATTTCGGCAGAACCAGAGAGCTTTACTGAGTTTCCTGTATCTGTCTTTTATTAAAAGGTCAACACATGTTCCTGTTGGAGAAGATCAAGTCCTGCACCTGGAACTAGCCCAAGATATAGCACAACATTTCAACAAGAAATATGGAGAATTCTTTCCTGTGCCCAAAGCCATTTTAAGTGAGCTGGTCTTGGATTTTTTTTTTTTCCCTTAACTGCACTTTTAAGGTTGAAGATGGATTTAAATATTGTGGAAATAGTTTCAGGGACCAAGAAAAGGGTACAAACTGATGCTAAGGGAGTGGAAAATTAAAAACTGACAACGAGAGACTAGAGGCTGTGAAATTTAACTCCCAAGATAGACATAAGGCTTTACAAATCCCTGGTAGAGGAATGTATGTGACGTCTGGTATTCTAGTCCAGGGGGCCAGATGCACTCTGCTGCTGCCAGTCAGCCTTGCTCTTCGAGGATTGGACTTCGTAAGAGTAGGGTCTCTGCTCCATGTTGCTAGTTCAGGAGACAGGTAAGCAACAAGACCTCTAGAAAGCAGAATTCTCGAGGTCCAAGTGGTAGATATTTACATTAAGCCTATTAAACACCGTAGATACGGTGCTCAAAAATTTTTAAGGGTGTTTAATATATACTTGCATATCTCAGTACATGTCTCTTACAGAGCTTAAGACTTTCCAGTTTTGATCTTACACTCAGGGAGACTTATAAGGAAAATCTTCTCAGCCATTTTTGAGCTATAAGGTCATAGGCCGGGGGGTGAGGAGGAGTCAGATGGCACAAATGGCATGTTTGTTAAGAAACGTGAAGAATTGGGCAAGGAAGAAGCATTGCATCTTTGTTGTAAGTAATGTAGAGGAATGCACAGCAGAGACCTTCGCCCCCAAAAGGGCAAGGAGCTCTCACCTTAGAAAAGACAGGCAGTAATAAACCTTTCTCAATTTTCAAGCCTCAGTGACAAAAACAGTATTAGACCTAAAGTGGAGCTTAGAGAATACTAAGCATTGCAAACTGCAGTTTCTAATGAGCAATTGAATACTAAGTACTATAAAGAAGAGCTGAGTGTAGCCTGTGATGCAGGTGAGCTATTTACCAGTAAATAAAAAGAAGTTTTTAAAAAACAAGAACATTTCACCTTGCTCATGAAAAGCATTCCTTCCTAAGTTCACAAGTATATGCAAACCAACAAAATATCCTAGATGAATGGAGAAGTTAGGGAACTATTCAGACTCACTAGCTGTAGGCAATGCAAATACCTGAACTCATTCGGATTTAGAGAAAAGAGACAGACTTCCAAAAGGTGATTCAGAACAGAGCACTTTCTGGGGCAGTCTGAATTTATGTTGGAAAAACCTTTATCATTTCACTGAGTACATAGACCATCTATGAGGAGTATGCAGGTAAATTATTTGGCTGTATAAGGTGTCTAAAACCAATTGGTGAGAATACTCTCAAGATCAGTGATACTTTATGACCTCCATGAATTATGTTGGGTGTATGCTGTTAAAGTACTTTGCAATATTCCCCTAATGCTACTATTCTATTTAATGTACATGCATATATCCTAGCAGTTTGTACAGTACCCACACTTATCTGAGCAGTGCTTTACTTCTAACAGAGCTGGTTATTGTTCAGTAAGAGAATTTTAATAGCTGTCTTTATTGAGATTTAGGAGAATTACCAGGAGATTATGGGTGGAAGAGTTTCTTGAAGTAAGGAGATAAACTCTTCTGGGATTCTTTTTTTACCAGTGGATTTAACCTGTTTCTCCACTGCTCAGAACCTTTCAGTGAAGTCCATACTCTTCAGGTAACTTGTTCCCAGTGTCAATACTATAAGGGAGGAGAAATTCTGGGGAGAAATCAACATGTTAGCCACAAAAAGTATTAGAAGGAGTCCTAGCAGAAGCTTCTGCTTAGTGAGGGTGGGAGAGACGGAGCAGGTTTCAGACAGTTTATGGTAGGAGAAAGATGGCTTTTTAGAAGAACGGAGAGGGCATAACGACTAAATAGTGCATAAGTGATTGTGCTCACAACTCATTTTTGAGCAAGGATAAACAGCTTCATCCTGTGTTGTTAGCAAATTTTATAAGAAACCATTGCCTGCATTCATAATTACTCCTTTTTTTTTTCTTTCTTAAGGCACAACAAAGAAAATAAAATCCCTCAGAGATCCAGCAGTGAAGATGTCCAAGTCAGACCCACAGAAGTTAGCTACTGTTAACATAGCAGACAGCCCTGATGAAATAGTGCTGAAGTTTCGCAAAGCTGTGACTGACTTTACCTCTGAGGTGACCTATGACCCAGCTGCTCGCCCTGGTGTCTCCAATCTGGTGTCCATTCATGCTGCAGTAACAGGGCTCAGCATCAAGGAAGTGCTGCACCAAGCCACTGGTCTCGACACTGCTCACTACAAAATGGTGGTAGCAGAGTCAGTTATTCAAAAATTTGCACCTATCAGGAATGAAATCAAGAAACTCCAGGAAGACAAGTCCCATCTGATAAAGGTTTTAGAGGATGGAGCAGAGAAAGCCAAAGAACTGGCTGCCCCCATCTATCAAGAAATAAGAAGACTGGTGGGATTTCAATAGAAGCTACTGAGTAGTTGCAAGGACTTTTGTATCATGGGACAGACATTTTGTTATTTGTAACAAAATCACTTATTAATTATTAATCATTTTGGTTTGAAACAAAAGCTTTTTTCCCTGGAAGATCCAAGTAGAACATTGAAGGTGATTGCATTAAAAAATGTGCATATTACCAGTGGGACCATCATTAAGCTTGTCTGGATAGTCAAAGAGGGAGGGCAGAAACAATCACTGTTCACAAAGAAATTGTGCAAAAGCAGAGTATAAGGTTGCCTCTATGGACTTTTTTGATTTTTCCATTGACCGCTGCAAGAAGCTGAAGTATAGGCAAGGTGATCAGAATCTACCAGAAAGATTTGTAATCCTTTCGAGAACATACTTAGCTGTGTATGTAATCTTGTTACAAATGGACAGTTCATCCCACTGGGGGTTATTCAGCTTTGATATGGTGGTTGAACATGTTTTGGATAACCAGAATAAAAGCAGAGACTTACAAATAAATGCTCAGGGTGATGAAGAGAGAATTTATTGCTTCTCCCTATCATGTCTTCAAATTCAGTGTGACTTTTTTATCTACGTAGTTGTGCGAAGTGAACCAGTGTGTCTCTTTAAAACTCACTGGATACTGTGCTTGATGACTTCTTTTGATAGTCACTCCAAAGAATCCAGAAAGTGGAGTTGAATTTCACTTCTGCCACCTGTATCATCCTGCTGGTGGGGTCTAAGGTACTTCAGTGACAAATGGTGTGCTTCAGCTGCTCCTATTCTGCCTGCTGTTCTGTTTAGCAGGGAGCTCCAGGATTTTCAGTTCAGCATCAAGTTCTAGGATTGCTTTAGAAAAGGTGTAGGGAAGAAGACGTGATCCTGAGTCAAAGAAATTTTAGGTTGAGAATCAGAGAACTTTTTGTAAAGTTGGCAAAATTACTTGTTCAGAAAATTGTGCCAAAGTCAGAGCCAGAAGCGAGTTAAATAGATCTTTATGAACTCTTCACTACTGAGCCTCAGGAAAACCTGGTGATGGGAGAATAGTATTAGCCTGCACTACCCACAGACTGAGACCTGTGGACCATGGCATTTGTCAGGGAATGTGTGGCAAAGGGGAATTGCCAAAAGGAGACACCATATTCTGAAGAGGGGGTAGTAATACATGTTAAAAGGTAATTAAAGCCCTCCTGGTCCTGTGCCAGCATATTTAACTGTATTGTTACTGTTCATGGTGCTGTGTTTGAAATTGCTATACTGTAATGTAAATTGAGTTAATCTTGTACTCTGCAGTTCATAACCATTATATATATGCCTGTGACATTTGTCATGAAGGATTGCAGTCTTACATGACTTAGTAAAACTGGAGGAGGGAGGGGGTGTTTCTACATAGTGTGGTTGGTTGTTTGTTTGCTTGCTTGCTTTTTAAAAAAGACACTATTTAGTTAATTATAGTGACTTGATTCAGAAAGAAATATTTAATTTCCCAAAACATGAAGCTGAGAACTGAGCATCTCCGGATCTGTGCTGAGACCTGTATTTATTTGTTAGGGATCTGAAGAGAACTGCCATTGGAGAACTTGATGATGACAGATTTTCTAGAGTTAGTCAAGACTAGAGAAGTAGAGTGGATGGAGACAGAATGATCAGAAATCAAACTCAGTATAGACAAGTCCAAGGTAATGTCCTCTGGAAAGAATAAGTATATTCAAAAATTATCCCTGGTTTTAAATAAGCAGATTAGGAAAGGGCACAATTATAGTTGTGCATATTTAGGTAGTTTTAAAAAGTTTGTGTCAGTGTTTAACAGCTGCATTGTCTGCATGGAAACTAAGACAAAAATTAAGGCACACAGTTACTGCTGCTTACTGACTTGGCATAAAGTATTTGCAGTGGCACTGTTTAATATGGATTGATTTCTGCAAAGTTCCCACAATATCTTCCTTAAGAGAAGCTAAGACAGGGCTGAAAATCTTCACCTACGTTTACCTCTACCTCTTTTTCACTAGCGAAGATAGGAGTATATATTCAAGAGACAAATCATAGTTTCATTTTTTGCACTTCTGATATCCAAATCACCTAACACATAGGGTTGCCATTCAACGCACCTTCTTTGCAGTGGGAAGGAAATAGGAGCATTCATGGGAGGGGTTGACATCAACAGGCAATTCTGGTTTGTTACTCAAACTATTCTGAGCAATCTTTCCAAAACTGTTACATTTTTTCAGAAAATCACGTAGATGAAGCAGGAAGAAAAACTTCAAAAGAGCCTTTTCTTTGAGGTAGGGGTTTAGTGCATCACATATTTAGCAGTGTTTCAAACAAATTCAGTAATTTGTGTCTTTTTAATTCAGTAATATATTGGGGTGTTTCCCTTCCCTTTATCCTGTCTAACAAACCTTACTTGCCTGATTTATTTCCTTCAAGTAAGGAAATATACCCATTTTTTTTTTCAGCTTCAGGAAAGTTAAACTCATGTTAAATGAGTATGTTCACCTACTGATTGTTGACTTAGCTTTTTATTTTAGTTGCTCCTGTGGAGGAATTCTCAAAATAAAAGCTGTGTCTGCCCAGTGGCATAGTCCCAGTTCCATTAACATCCATGATCTTTAGACTCCCCTGGGATGAGGCAACGAACATAGATGTGCAGATATCTGTTGCCTATTTCAGTTTTCTTGGAGCATGGCTTTTTTGCAAAGTTAACTATCTTGGCACTCATGTCGTTTAGCTGAACCTAGCCTGGCTGCCTCTTTGCATTTCTTGAGCCCTTCACTTGGTGTCTGGGAAGAGTTTGTCAGGAAGAAGCTGAGCTTGAAGCAATGTGTGCTCAGTACTAGCAGTAAAACTTTTTTGATTCCAAGCCACTCTGATCTCTTTACTCTTCCTCTACCTCCCTGTTTCCTCTTTAGAACATTTTTGTAAGCACCCATTCTGTGTGGTGTTCTGTGATGGTGTCTACATTAATGAAGTAGTGCAGATGAGTTAGAGCAGCTGTTTAGAGAACCGTTGTTGGAGAAGACGATGCTATATATTTCAGAATTACTTGTTTCACACTAACTAGTCCAGTGTGCTGGGGATTTACTGGTTGTTTACACCTGGAGTGCAGTAGATGCGCTCCTGAAATGCATTTTCATGTTCGTTTTTATCCACATCATATTCCTTGAGACTTCTCTGTCATGTCAGCTGAAGTGCAGTAGGTGGGGACAGTGGAGAGTTCTGCAGAACTCCTGATCCCAGCTGCACTGCTAGTATAGAAATGCCTTGTGGTATTGCAGAAGTCATTGTAAGGCGTTCTTCCAGGACTGGGTGAGAAAAAGGTCCAAATACATCTTTCCTAGTTAAAGAAAGAAGAGTTGAAAGGTGGAAAGGTATCCTTACCCCTTGCTGTGTTGCTCTTTGAAGAAAAGAAAGCTAAAACAACAATCCTTTATTTTGAATATGTGCAGTAATTTGTGCCTTAGTCTCAAAATTTCCTCCTTTGCCATTCCTGTACATAAGTGCATCTGAAGTACATATATAGTGGTTGGGATCTGCAGTATCAGACATGGCATCTCCTGGGAAGTTTCGCTTACCTTTAGAGATAAAGCATCAACTCCACGGTGAATAACTTGCAAAACTCTAACTAAAACATTTATACATTTGAGACATTCATCTTTGTGGTCAGTGGTTCCTGGGAAGTCATCGCTTATAAGAAGATGCTGGGAGTGAGTCTCAGTTCTGTTCTCTCAGTTTTTGAGAATTTTAATTTCAGGAACAATGTTTTCTTCAGCAGAGACTCCAGATTAGGATCGGCACCATATATTAACTCTGGCGCTGCTCCAGCATACATCCTTGCCTCAAATAACTGGAGTGCATATGTATTGTACATTATACTGGAATTTGACTGTAACTTTTAAAGATGTGGTTGAAGTATACTTAGTTTTCAAACACCATGATCTGGCTTCTCATATTCTCTAGAAGGCCTTGTGCATAGTTCCGGTTTGGTATGTGTTTATCGACAAACAATTAAAGCAAAACTCTCAGGATTATGTCTGCATCCATTGAAGGTTAAGGACTTCATAAGAGTGAGCTGAAAGTCTACGGAAGGACAGTGAAATGGGATCCTTGGGGACTGACCTGAGTCTGAACATTTTGGGACCACAGATTATCAAAGCAAAAGTTTTCATCTCCCTGGTTAGGGCCGTCACGATTCTGACAACAGTACAGCAGTAAATACGGCTAATGAAAGCCTTTATGTCATTTTATGTAGGAATTCTGGATCTGATTTGTTGAGTACTGTAGTATAACATGAAATTTTAACTTTTCTGGTCTCCACAGTTTGCTAGATGTTTGTGACAGCAGAAATCTGTTTGAAACCATTTGCCAAAGCCGAATCTAATTCTCAGATCCAAAGCCTTTGGGTGTTTTCCCAAAATGGAGATTTCACAAAACAGTTTATTATTTGTAAACTACAATACCAATTTCAGTAATTGCTGTAGGATCAGTAAGAGCCAGAGGTCCATTCTGAATTACTCATTCATATATTTCATTACTGTTCTGATGCACATTCTGCATATCCATATGGCTAAAGGATCATGACAAAACTCAGAGGAGATCTGTGTGTGGTTCTGGTAATAGCAACAATATGGACCCAGGCGGGTTTGAGTCTTTAATCTAATGAGTATGCTCTTTCAGTGGTCCAGCTTGGTTAGATTTATCTTCAGGACAACAGATGGATCTTTCACCATTTTAATCTCTGCGTTTGAGTTCCTGGATGCTCAAACATAAACTGTTTATGACTGATTGACTGCTTCACAGGGAGAAATAGCAAGCTGGCACAGAGAGTCCAGTGGAAAAGGTTTTCTTTTCAGGAAATATATTATCCGTTCTTGACAGGAAAACAAAAACCCTCTTTCTGCTTTATTGGACCATCTAATTTCCGTTAAATTATTTGATCTGTTCGTTCCTTCTGGGTAAACTTGACAGTAGCTGCAAGAAGAATGACAACGTATTGTGTAGTCAAAAGCCTTGGAAGGACCCAGACATGTCTCATCAATTCAGAAGTCCCTTACATAGTGGGATTTTACTGGTTGCATCAGCTAGTTTCAGGGAAAATGTTGCAGCAAAATCGTAATCATATGTGACATTAATTGATCTAATTAAAGCTTTTGTGTCTTGGTTTGGTTTTTTATTTTTTTCTAACTCGCTAGGCTGTGAGAGAAGACTTGGGTTAAACTTTGAATTTCCAATAAAGCTTTCTATTGCATGCATAGTCCTGTCTAGATGACAGCTGAAGTAATGGAAAATGTATTGTTACAAAAGATTCTGCACTGATTCTCACCTTTCTGTCATTTTGTTTGCTGTGCTAATGGAAGGTTTGACAGAGAAGTATTTATTCTGTTTTGTGTCAATGAGAAATCATTCTACCTGCAACAGTCCCACACTGTTATGCAAATGGAAGATTCACTGATCATTTCACTTCTAGACAGCAGCTTTAGTTTCACGATTATTTTGTATAAGACCGAATGCCACCCTCCTGCACAAAGGGATGAGCAGGTGTGTCCAGGTACAATAAACAGTTTAACATCTGGGAAGATATTTTCCTATTGTGGTGAATTGCTGTCACAGAACACCATGTGACACAAGATGACAATATCCACTACATGAGTGGTCTCGTGCTGGACATGAAACTAAGCACTGAGCTTAATGGCTGTTGTGCTGTCGTGCTCTCACCACTCCAACATGGCTGTGAGACAGGAACAGCAAATCTGTGCCATACTAGAAGGCTCAATCAGTTCCAGATGTGCTATTTTTGCTGTATTTGCAAGACGAAATGTCAGGACAAGAGTTCCAGAACTGAAATCCTTAAAAGTTATTAAATGTTTGGGAGTAACGGCATGCTTGTAAAGCCTGGTTTATAAAGCCTAGGATAGCGTGGTCTTAGCCTCATTCAGACAGCCGACATGAGAAGTCACGTGGCTGAATGTGGCATAAAGTAAGCCATCTGCTTCCTTGATACAATAATGTGAAGACAGTATGAGTCTAATTTGAAGGATTACTGGGTTAACTCTTACAGGTGGGAAGTAACAGGTTATTGGCACAGCAAGGTAGTACCAGATCTCTCTTGGTGTCCTAAACCGTTGTGAAAACAGATGCTCACAGTTCAGGTGGGGACTTTGGATTGTACAAAGCACAGGTAAGATCCTGCTTGGACATTGTCACTTGTCCCACAGGCTGTTGTTCAATTTCTGTTCAATGTGACTTTATTGTCATCCAGCAATGTGAAATGACGGTCACGTGCTGATAAAATTAATTGGTTAATTAACAGTTTCTGCTGTGACAAAAATTAATGAAACCTCTGAAATATTGCATTTATGTCCTCTGCTATCTTTGGTGAAAACTTCTTTCCTGATGCCCCAGGATTTATAGAAAGAAATTTTTAAGCTAAATACACATGAAACTTATCAAAACAAGGCTACTCTTTGGCATTATCCAGAATTTCTGGTGTAGGAGGTTTCTGGTTTCATTCACCCTGTTTACCTTCATGCTTCCTTCCCAAAGCCACATCCCTCTCTGAGTAAAGTAAAATCTAAAGTAAAATCTATATGTTGAATGTTGTGAGACCGACTTTTTATTGTGACTGGAAACAGTTGTTCATATGTATTTCAAGAGTCTCTTCATGGTGTTTGCTGAATGAATAACAAAGATTTCAATAAGTGCCTCTTGAGTATTCAAGCCAAGGAAGATCTATGAGTGGGTTGGGGTTTGCTCTGCCCACATTTATTCCTTCATGGCCTGTCTGGCAGATGTTCCTACAGCAAGAATGGGAAAATAAGCAATTTTCTGTTCAGGCTTGTAGGCCAAATGCAAACTGCAAGTGGCAGTATGGCATTCATTGTTTTTAGACAGTCCTCATGAACTTTCTGTTACTGACATAACTGCACACCCTCCATGTTGAAGTTGTGTGGATGTTCAGGGGGGAAAAGGTAGGATATTTTTTTTGTTCTTCAAGACATGCTAGTCACATGTTGTATGCCCTGTCTTCCATCTCTTCTGGTCAGAAAGTTACTCCTGAGATTCTTGCTCTTAAATGTAGGGTACGCTTTTCTCTTGCCATGAAAAGCAAGGTGTGCAGATGTAATGCTGAACTCCAGTGGTTGTGTCTCTTAAACTAATCAGTCATACATTTCTGGAGCATATGTGGAATCCACATGGGCAAGGCATCTCAAAGGACCATGGTTTAACTAATTTTGATGTACAGAAGGCTTCTCCCCATCACACCAAGAACACTTCTCAAGAAGCATGGGAGTTACTGTGTATTCACAGGCCGAATGCACCGGACAGGAATGACTAAACCCATTTCTGTCTCAGAGGTAGTGCATTCACTAGGCAGGCACGTTGGCAGACAAGAAAGAAGTGCCTTGCTGGTTGGAGAGGATTGCTGCTGCTGTTGAGACAACTGATCCAAACTGCAACACTCCTGGCTTATGTTCAGCATCATGAACCCCCTTAGAAGGAAACTGTGAAGTGGATCGATTTTCTACATGTGCTGCATGAAGGCCGCAGTTTGCGCAGCGTTGGTGTGGCCTGTTGGGAAAGTATCATTTTATTGTTTAATAACCCATTGCCAAAATGGCTCAAGGATGTGGGGGGATTCTGAAGATCTTGAATCTCCTTGGAGGAAAGTCTGAGATAGTTGTTCCTCTTCAGCCTCGAGAAGAGATGTTTGCGAGGGGACCTCATCCATGTCTGTTAAGTATCTACAGGGAGGGTATCAATAGGATGGAGCCAGGCTTTTCTTGGTGGTGCCAGGTAATAGGACAAGAAGCAACAGGCAGAAACTGGAACATGGGAAATTCCACCTGAACATAAGTAAGAACTTCTTTACTGTGCAGGTAACCAGGCGCTGGAACAGATTGACCAGAGAGGTTGTGGAGTCTCCCTCACTGAAGATATTCAAGAAGCCTCTGGACACAGTCCTGTGCAATGTGCTCTAGGATGACCCTGCTTGAGCAGGGAGGTTGGACCAGATGACCCACTGTGGTCCCTTCCAACTTTACCCATTCTGTGATTCTGTGAATTCAGATGTGTTGCTGACTTGTGTGTGGGTTGTTCTGGCTCTGCTGAAGATGAAATGTGCTTTTACAGGGGTCTTATTTCTAAGGGGTTTAGTTCCTACAGACAGTGTTGTTAAAATAGACTTCAGAGGTGCAATATATCTGTATAGCCTGAGAACAAAATTGAGGTGATGAGCTCACTGCTCTTCTAATCCACTTTGTTTACCAGCATCACACGCTGGCAGGAATAGAAACTTCACTTTTTTGTTTAAGCCAATAAAGCTCTGACTCAAAGGGCTTCACTCTACTTTCTGCTTGCCTTTGAGGAGATGGATTAGCTGAAGTGTGAGGATGTTTCAGTAGATGCTTAGTTTGTCAAGGGAGATCTCTGGGTGGCCTGAGAAGATTTAATGGGTGCTGTAAGGTTACCTCTCTTCAGTTTAAAAAAGAAAAAAAAAAGTAATGTAGCTGCAGATGAGAATTAAAATAAATAGAGACTATTCCCTATCAGCTTCATAGAAAGTTTTGCTACAGCTTCATAGGAAACAGTGAAATAAGCATCAGCAAGGCCATTTTGGTATGTTGTTTTTAATGTGATTTGGGTCTTTGTTGTCTGCCTTGCAGTTTTCTGTTTCTTTACTATTTTTTCTCCAAAGAAGAGTTTTGCTCTTTGGTTAAGCAAAGAAAGTTGAAAAACATATTTTACTTTTTATTTCTTTGATGCATTTGAGCTTAACTGTGCTTTGCCTCAGTTTCCTCACTGTAAATGAGGCATAGGAGACTTAATTGCACAGATACTGGGAGGCTAAACTAATATTTGCCAAGCATTTTGACCCTTCCAGTTGAAGATGGCCTCACTTGGCACTTAGTTACAGTATTTCTTCCTGAGATGCTCTGTTAGTGGTGCTTGTGGCATAAATAAATACAGTGAAAAGTACTGGAAGGCAGACAGTTCAAGACAGAGTAATAAATAATGCATCCAGTGACAGCATCAAAGTTGTCTGCTTCACAGAAACCTGTAGGCTATTGCTTTCTAACTTGATACTCTTTGTTCTGCTGTAAAATGCCTGAAAAGGTCCCAAAAGAAACTTACACCACAATCTCTACTGCAGCTCCTTAATCTTTGTCTCCTTGCAGCTTGAATGCAAGGGCCTCTGCAAGGATCTGATATCAAAAGAAGGGTAATGCCACTACAGGGAGGGGGGGGGGGGAGAAATTACTGGATTTCCTGAATAGTAAATAGTTTGGGTTGGTCTTGGGGTTTTTTTAGGGAGCTGGTCCCTCTGCTCTTGGCTCTTGCACTGCAGCAGGGTATCCCTAGGGTGCTGTTGCTGCAGGCCTCTCTCGCCGCTCCCTGCCTCGAAACTAGGGGCCAGTGGAGAAAACTGGTTTGGCGGGGAAGGTGTCGCAGGAGTTAAGCAGAGGTGGGGAGTGTTGCTCGGCCTCCGTGGGTGGGAAGGAGCTTCTCCTCCGCGGGGGAAGGCGCGTCCCGCGAGTGTTCCCGCGGGCGGGGGAGCGCAGTGCGCGGCGAAGGGCGCCAGGGGGCAGCCGCGGGCTCGGGGGTGCTGCGGGGGCGCACACCCATCATTGCCCGCTCCCAGCCCAGGACCTGGGTTTGCCTTAAGCGGCGTCCCATTGCTCTGACCGAGGCGAGGGAGCGGACTCCGAGCTCCGAGGGTGCAAGGAGGTGCAGCCCAGGCTTTCAAACTAGTCCCCCGCGGGAGGGAGCCCTGCTCAGCCCGTATGGCGGGGTGAGTGCGGAGGTCTCCCAACAGCCCGGTGCCGCGGCACTGTGCGGCTCCGCGCAGGGGCTGGTCTGTGTCCCCGAGCTCCCCTGTAGCCTCTGGGCTCCCAAATGTTAAAAAGGAGGCGTCTCGACGCTCAAGTTGCGCGTCAAGGGCCTTTCCGAGCCCCTTATCCTCTCCCTGCCTCCCTCTGGGACGATGCTTGCTTACTGCACGGGACACAGCCCCAGCACTGAAGGCTATCCCGACATCTCCGCATCCGAAGGGCTCTTTCTTCTCCCTCAAGTAGATTTCAGAGCAGAAAAAGGGGCAGCCCTGCTCCTTCTTCGGGGTAGTGAAGCCCTGCAGGGGAAAGGAGGGTGACTCCAGTCCCTCTCGGTCCGTCCCTCTCCTGACGATTATTCCCCAGCGCTTTCTCTCAAGCGAGCCGAAAGCTGGGGATGATTTCAGAGGCCGAGCGGTTTAAAAACTTATGTGAGGGGTTTGTGCAGCGGCGGTCAGATCTGCTCATCGACAGTTATTTACTAAGTCCTCCCCGCTTCCCTTAACACGAAAAATACGAGACAAGACGAAGAGTGGCCCAAGCCGTCACCTCCGTAACGTGGGGAAAGAGGGAGAAGCGTGCAAACGCTGTCAGGGAAACCTTTCATTACTTTGTTTTCAAGAGTCCGCAATAGGAGCGACAGGGCAAAATACACCTGATCCTGCTAATTGCAGCGAGGGCAGAGTGAACGCGTCGGCAGATAAAGACGTCTGCCGGCCTTCTTTTGTTCAGTACGAGCTCCGATACACGACTTTTTCCTCTTTCTTAGCTTTATTCGTTCCCCACTGCCTCTGCTGGGGCTTGCTAAATATGTCTTCGGAATAAAAGCAGAGACGTGAGGTTTGGAAAGTCACGTCTGATCCTGCCTGTGTATCCCAACCTGGAGCCCCTCTCAGACTTGCAATGCGATGCTCAACCTCGTGTGGCCCCGCATCTCCTCACCTCCGCGGAGTCGGAGCATTGCCAATCTCCAAGCCCCGGCGTGGCGGGAGAGGTGATGGAGGAGAGGGGCGACCCCAGAGCCCTTCGCCTCTGCTGTCCTCCTGGGGGCCCAAGCCCGTGGGTGGGCAGGACTACACGCCTCAGTGTCCCCATTCAGGGACTTTCGAGGGAGGCTTAATGCAAGGCAATGACTGTCTTCATCCTGTTTGGCCAAAGCGAGTGTGTTTTGCTGACACAGGGAATACATCTGCGAGTTACCGAGCACCCCGTCATGTATCATTGCCCTTGATCATTTGAGCACTTTGGGATTAGCGAGAGGCAAAACTCCAGGCTCACGTGGAAATACCCCGGAGACAGCGTGCGTGGGGCAAGCGGGGGAGGCAACAGCGGCTGGCTGCAGTGCTCGCTCTTTTCAGGCATCTCTGCGGGGAAAATTGCAGCAACTTCCCTACAGCGAAAAGCAATTCGGGAGGGGAAAGAAAATAAAAAACAATTAGTGAATTGGTACGTTTCGAGAAATGAAGACTTGAGCACCGTTCCGTGCAGGGTGCAACGTTAGTTGCCATAAATAAATCCCGCTGCTCATTTTCATTCTTCTCTCGGCAAAGCCTGGCGAGTCCTGCCGATCTCCCCACGCCTTCGGCGGAGGCTCCGGCTGCTGGAGCCCGCGGAGCTGCAGTGCCGAGGGCGGGTAGCGCGTCACTCCTGAGGCTCAGAGCAGCCGGTCTCTCCCCTGCCCCTCTGGTGCTCATCCCGAGCGGGGTGTCGCCGTACCCGTCTTCTCTCGAGGTCCCAGGGATCAGTCCCGTCGAGTACTTTTTCAACATCTTTTATTTCAAGCGGCTGAAGCACGTACATCACCGATTCTCGTAGCGCCTCGCGAACTCAACCAGGCGTTGTGATGTCCGAAATAAATTTTCAAACCAAGCATTTGCCTCCCAAATACGGATATAATCTTCACGGGCTTTCGTTTTAATGACTTCCATTGAATAGATGCGGCAAAGCTCTTTATCTTATAGTGCAATACAAAATGTGGCGTTGTACACATATGGTTTAGTTTTTTCCCCCTAATTCTTGCGAGCTGGGCAGCTTTGAGCCGGGAAAGGCATATTAATAAATATTTGATTCCTTGCACGTTCTAAGGCGCTACAATGGTATAGAATGTTTTGGGAGATCTGTTTGGGCAGAGATATTAAACTAAGTCTAGGTAAAATGCACTTTAAAGCCGATTCCGGAGAAGTGAGTCTATCTTTAGGACACAACTAAATATGCCCTGGAAATTTGTTGCTGCTGTTACTGAAAATAGGCTAAGCACGGAGTGATCAATTTTCATGTCAAACAGATCAAGAATAAGAGTTAAGAGCTCGTGTGGAAAAAAAAATACATATATAAAGAAAAAAATACAGAAGGAAGGTACTTCTGTAGTGCTGCTTATAAGAGAGGATGCGTGCAGAGCCGGGAGTGCTGTGAGCGTGGGTCTGGCATGCAGCGCGGGCGTACCTTGCAGGGGTGAAGGCAGAGGGCAGGCTAGGGGAGGAATTGTCTGGCAGCCTGCCCGCAGCCACCACCAGGTACGGCCTCCGTGGAGCCCTGATAGAGCCGGGGACTCCCCTCCTGGGAACGCGTATTTGGGAACCCTGCGGCCGACACAAAATCTCGCAGCCGTGTACCAGCAAATCTCCCCCCTTCCCGGTCCCGGGAGAGCAGCGGGACTGCGAGGACTCCCCTCACCGCTCCCGAAATTTATCTCAGCTTGGAGCCCGCACTCAGGGCCTCTCCTGCCTTTCACGCCGCGTGTGTCGCTGTGTGTGTGTGTGCGCGTGTGTGAGGGGAACGTCCTCTGTGTGCGTGTGGATGCGTTAGGCTGCCGTGTCCGTGCCTGGTTTCTGTTTGAAGGCATCTAGAAGTGTTGTCTCCACACGACCCACTGGCAAGGCAGAGGGGGTGAGTATGAGCCCCTGACTGTGACCCCTCTTTGTGCTGTGTCTGAGCTACCAGGCCATCTTGTCTGGAGTGTGATTTTTATCTTCAGCTGATAAGGAACAGTTTACTCCGCGTTCTCCTTCTTTCTCTGAACTTGACAGGGAAGTGTCGGTGCAGTTTTATTTCTAGCAAAGCAGTGCCTGCAAAAGCGATGTATACTTCCATCCAAATAAACGAATCCGAGTGAACTCCACTCTCAGAACTGTGCCACCCCTTTCCAGGCTGAACTCAAACTCCTTTTTCTAACTTATAAAATCTGTTCTTGTCCCTGCCCGCTAGTCTTTCCATGTATCTGTCCGTCTATCTACCTTTGGAGTTGGGCTTTTTGGTACAGGCAGCACAGGTCAAACCGCTGAGTACTCAAGTCCTTTTCACTTTATTTTGGATGGGTTTACACCCAAGCCCCCCTGAATTCGTTCTTACTTCGGTAATAAGACAAAGAAATACCCATCTCCCTCCTGAACGTCTAAGGCCCCCAAACCAAGACCCAATCACAGCACTCAAAATTCAGAGGGCTTCTCTCAAGGAAATGTATATATATACGAACACAGACCCGTAAAAAGCTCTCGAGCCGCGGCAGCATGTAAACGAGGTGTCAATCCCCGAGTACGTGAAAACAGATAACATTGATCTTCTAGACGCATTTGAAATAGGTTTCCGGTTTATTGTTGATTGGTTTGTTGCTTGGAATCTTTTTCTCCGGAAATAAACATGAGCTGATTTCTGAAATCGTTTACCCCCTTGTGCTTCCCCCTATTTTGTGATGTATCTTCCATTACAAATGGGAGATGAACAATTTCGAAATCTCATATCAGGGCTGGAGGACCAGAAGAATTAATGCTGCCAGCCCAGCTCTGTTTCTAGAGAGTCATATTTTAGAATATGTCAATACGCTGAAGAAAAGGTGCTCTCCTAAAGGATGAGCCGCTCGGCGTTAGCCGTGAAACTGTGTAGGAGGGAAGCTTTGCAGCTGTGGAGATCCCGACCCCGAAACGTTTGCTCTGTAGCTCTTTATGATGATTATTTGTAGGGCGTGCGCAAAGGCTGGAGGGTCGAGCTCTTATTGCAGCTCCGGAGGGATTTACGGCCGCAAACCGTAGGGGACTGTGCTGTAAAGCTCCCGAGAGCTGGTGGGACAGCAGGTCTTCACGCTTCACGTGGTGCCGCCGAGGTGTCTTCTCTCCAGAGAGGCTTTGGAGATGGTTCGCCGTGACGGTCTCTCTGGAAGTGGGAAGTGTTCGCTAAACTTGTTTTCCAATGCCGACGTTGAAAGGAAAAGGCGGACTTTGAAGCGTCGCTTATAAGCCGCGACGTGCAAACCTGGAAACCAAGTCGCCAGGATCGGTCGTGAAACCTAAAGAGGGGATGGAGAGTCTGCAAACCTTTGCAGCCTCAAAGAGAATTAATCGCATAACACTGGCTAGACGACGTCCGCCCTAGCCGTGCGTTTAAAAATCAAAATAAGGAGTAAAAACCCGATGCGAAAACCAGAAAAAATGCAGCTACAATAAAAACTGGTCAGTAAAGCCTACACTGCACACGGCATGCGGCCGACCCACATGCCCAGTGAAAGGGCGGAGGGGGGAAGGTGTGAACCAGAGGTGTCACATCTGCCGGCGGGGCCTACCTGGGAATCTCCCGGGCCAGCAGGAAAGGTGGCCACGAAGCAGAGCTGAGAATCGCGCAGCTCCACCGCTGGTGCAGTTGGCATTGGGAGGGGAAGGATCGCCTGCAGACCTGCAACTAAAGGCCCAGAGCCCCTGCCCTGGACCGTGCGCTGCTTTTTCGCTCCTGCTGACCCAGGTCGGCCTTTTTGCTACAGGAGGGGAAACATGGGGCTACTCTTATTTTCCCGAGCAGATGACAAAGCGTTGCTATTTCTCTTTCACGGTTCCCTGGGTGATTCCTTCTCCCTCTTTCCTATGCTTGTCCATTAACTTTAAAAACTTCACGGAGGTTTCTGTTCCCGGGGCTCCAGATACATCTCCTGACACTGAGGAGTCACGATCGTCTTTTTCCCTGTCACAAGAAACCTCCCAGCCCACGGGGGTTTCTCCTGTGCTCCAAGTTCAAAGGCACGGTCCTGAAGTCGTTAAGGGGGCAAAAGGGACAAGTGTGGGGGAGGCACCGGGTCAGGAGCGCGGGGTCGAAGCCATTAGAGCCGCCGCCTCTGCGGGCTTGCCCTTTACGGCCTCAGCATTTCGCTGCGAGCATCATTCCGCCCCGGTCCAGGGGCTTAAGGGACACGGTGGAGAAGGGGAGGGCAGGAGGGGGGAAGGGAAATGTCACGGTGTTTCTGTTTGGAAAACTAAAGAGGTGGCACTGAGGGCCGCCGAGCGCCCGAAGAAGTGACCCTGCAGGGAGCTGGGCTTGAAGAGTGCGCGGTTTCCCCTCTGGCTCTGCTCCCTTCTTAGGGTCCACGATCGCTAGGGTACTGGGGCAGGCATATCCCTACTAATAAACAATCAAACTCGGGACTTGCTTCTCTCCGTCGCCTGCATCTCCTGTCAGCCCGAGCGTGTCTGCTGGTGAAATCTTCCCCTCGCCGCCGCTCTCTGCTCCTTCTCTGCAAGTTATTGGGTTACACTCGGCCGCTGTGTTATACGGGGCATGTGCTGGGTTGTTAGAAACCTCTATAAAAGAAAAAAGACTTAGTGGCAGCCCGAGCCTGAAACTCGTTTCCCTACACGTTATAACACAGCCCGCAGACGCCGTTTAGTAGCGACGGGATTGGGGCGAGTAGAAAGACGAGTTTCCCATTATTTCTATTTGATCGAAAGAAGAAAGCCGTGTAAGGTGTTTCCTGTCTACTTATTTTGTGCGGCCCTTTAGACAGGTTATTTCTTTGGAAAACAGCCACAGATCCCATTGTCTTTATCTGATACTTGAAAGATTGGGGAGGAGAGGAAGGAGAAAAATCATTGTTAAAAACCACTTTGAAGTTGTGCAACTGTTGCTGCTCCAATTTTTTTCTCCAGTTTCCAGATGCAGCAGAAATCGTTACTTTGATCTCACAAAGCAGCAATTTATATTTTTTAATTTTTTTTTTTTTTTATTTTAAAAAATGGTTGGATAACTCAAAGCGTAATGGCAAACATGCCGAGGATGAGGTCATCGGGCCGCGCGGGGAGGCCCGGGGAGGCGGGAGCGAGCACCGAGAGCGCAGGAATGAGACGGCGGGGTAGAACGGGGCTTTTTCTCCGGGCGAGCCTGGTTGCTGGAACATCTGCTCAGGGCTAGTCTTACATCCCTGCTCGTTCACAAGGAAGAAGTCTTTGGCAGTGCATATGGGGCTGACTGAGCGTGCGATGGGACCTTCCCTTTTATGCGCCTGCCCAGGGCTGGCGGAGGGGCGGAATGCCACGGAGAGAGGAGCGCACACGTCGGGTTGTGAGGAGCCCAGGAGCTGTTAAAATCTCGACTGCGGACGTGGCGAGGGCCGGGACCCGGCTAGGCAGATGGTCCCGACCCCACTTCATCAGAGCAGGAGGGAGATCATAGAATCATAGACCCATATAATATACTGAGTTGGAAGGGACCCACAAGGATCACCGAAGTCCAGTTCCTGGCCCTGCACAGGAGAGATCCAGGAATAACACCGTGTGCCTAGTGAGGGCGTTGTCCAAATGCTTCTTGAACTCTGTCAGGGTTAGTGCTGTGACCACTGCCCGGGGAACCTGTTCCAGTGCCCAACCACGCTCTGGGTTAAGAACCGTATCCTAATATCCAAACTAAACCGACCCTGACACAGCTTCATGCCATTCCCTCGGGTGCTGTCACTGGTCACCAGAGAGAAGAAATCAGTGCCTGCCCCTCCGATGTGTGAGAGCCCTCTGCCTTCACTGGTGCACGGACAGTCCTCTTTGAGCGTTCCTCAAAAACGGGTTGCCCCAGACAAAACCATGAACCTCTTGTCTCTTCCAACGCTCCCAACTCAGAGAAGCGATGAGTAGTCTGGCGTTACCAAAGCCAGCCCGACCCGTTGCCTCTCTGTTGTCTGCTCCCTCCTGCCCAGAGGAGCCTGGACCGGTATCCCGGTCCTCAGGGTCATGGCCGCCGCCGGGGCCGCAGTGATGGCAGGGGCAATGCTAAGATCGGCCGGACAGGAGCAGCAGACTGACAGCTGCCTCTTTCGGAAGGGCTGGGAGGGCTTCTCGGGCCGCCCCCACGCTGAGCGAACCACAGACACCTGCCTAAGGGCTTGACTCCCGAGAGACAGCCACCTATGCGGAGGTCAGGAGTTTATTTTGCTGAAGAAAATCAAATGGAAGCGAGGGTAGGAGGACTGTGCTTTCGTGGTGAACCCGAGGGACACCGACCCCATCACTCTCCAACTGAAAAAACAGGGCCATGTTGAATCATCAGCATTGAACGCAGGTGATTTTCTTGTTGGGCAATCACTGTCGCTGCCTGGCTTTTCCATTCCAAAGATACCGACCCAGATCAGCCCGCTGTCCCTACAGGCCACGCAAGGCGTGAAAGTGGCTCTCGAGCCCATCGTGCCCCCGTGGAAATGTTTCCAAAGTCCACGCTGGAAGGAGTTCGGCCCGTGTTACGCAAAGGATGCGCTCTTCTCCCTCTGCGCGGGAGGGAGCACCCACATGTGAGCAGGATTTCGTTGTAAGGCCCCCTGGACCCATGTGAGCACAAAGATCTGGCTTTGATCCCGCTGCTGCCAAGGGGCGAGACGGCTGCAGCTGTCAAGGGCCCAGACAGACACCTCCCCGCAAGCTGGAGGGGCTGGCGTGTCACCACCCGAGTGGCCCCGGGAGTGGAGGGTCCCGCGCTGCCGCAGTCCCCGCTCCCCTGCGCAGTGCAGGCCGCTCGCTGACTCCCCTGCCGCAGAGAGAGATGCAGGGAGAGCAGCACACGCCAGCGGGAAGGCGAGGTGCCCGTGGGGGACAGGAGACCTGCCAGCTGGCGGCCAGGCACACGGCCCCCCCCACTGCCGTCTGAGGACAGGGAAATCTGTGCTCTCCAGGGTAGGGGGCAGCCTGGTACTGCTAGAAGTGGCCCTTCCCTGGAAATGGAACAGCACTGACTCCTGGGTGAGGTGGTGGGATCTGTCGCGACCCTTCAAAATTCTTATTTTTAAAAGGGGAGAAATGCGGGGGGAGGAGGAAGAAGAGACAGAAATGAGATGCTAACACTGAGGAGTCGCAGGGAGATATCAACAATTGGTGCCTATAGGCCACATCAAAGAACTGCAGAGCAACAATAAAATGCCTTGAAATACTTCTTAAAGCAGTGTTTGCATTAGGCAAGTCCACAAATGACGCCGAATTTGCCATCATGGGAGAAAGAAAGCAGCAAATGAGGTTTAACCAACATTTCTCTGAAACCCAACTATAGAGGGAAAAGAGAGGAAGGGAGAGGGAGAGATTTTTATAATCCTGAAAGGCAAGAGGAGAAACCACATCAATGCAGAGCGAGTAAAATACGGCAGGGCAGGATTACCAAGGCACAGGGGAATCTTAACAAATAGACCGATATGCCACAAAACATCTGTAAAGAAGAAAACTTCCAATCTGAATTGCTACGGAGGCATTTTTGACTCTGAGGCTATTGCTCGGCCCTGCTATTTTAAAAGAGGCCACATTTGACCCCCCTTGCGCATGCCCTCATACCCTCAGCCCGCGGGCGATCTGGGGGCACCCGGAACCTGAGGCTCGTTCCAATAGCTGGAGAGCTTTCCTGGGGCGGGATGCCTCTCGCACGGATGGTAAAGAAGGGAAACGGGGACGAATGTGTGTGCTGGCGAGGGGAAAACCTCTGGGTTCCGGTCAATCTCTGCCAAACAAGCAGTCACACTCAGATGAGCCCTTAATTGCTATTGTGTTTTTGTTTTCCAAAGACAGAAACCCTATTCCCCGAACCCGGCTGCAGTGTGGTGCAGGCTGGCTTTGTCTGGTTGCTGTGCGGCCGCTCTCGTCATCCTGGTCCCGCCAGACTGCAGCCCAAAGTCAGGAGTACCTATTTAGCTGCCTGCCACCCACGCACGAGAGAATGGCTGGATGCAGGCGGCTGAACACCCCTCTGTCCTGCAGCGAGTCTCCCTCCTCACCCACGAGATGAATCTCCGATCTGTGCTGAACTGTCAGAATCCCTCTCTCAGTTTGCTTTGCTGCCTTCCCCCATGGGAGAGCTGCTGTCCCCTCTGCATCTGGCTCTCCCACCTCACCCTCTGGCCGGCCGTGCCGGGCGAGAGCCGGCGCCTGCTGCCTGCAGTACCTTTCCCAAAGCCAAAGCCCATCGCGGCAGTGCCGCCTGTGCTGGTTTCACAGGGAACCTCCCGGTTGCTGCGCCCACGCCGGGCAGGCTCGGGAAGTGCTGCCGGGCTGCCAGCCCTATCTCCGGCCGGCCGGGGGGCTCCGCTCTTCCCTGCTGCGGAGATGTCCCTGCGGTTCGGCCCCTGCGGACAGGAGTTGGCTGCTGAGCATCCTGCCTCAAAATACTGTTCCGTGAGAGGCTGAAAGACGGTTTGCGGGAGAGGGCAATGGACTGGGGCTCCCGGGGCAGGCTGGGCATGCCGGCCGGAGCCCCGAGGCTCTGGCGTCCCACTCCCGCCGGCCCCCGACCCCTCACTGGCTCTCAGCCCCTCGCCGGCCTGGCCCGACCTCGCTGCGGCTGCCGAGCCCGGTCCCCGGCGTCATGGCCCCAGCCCTGAAAGCGCTGGGGAGTGGACTCTGCTCCCCAGGGGTGGGCTGCAGGCTCGACCCTCGGGCTCCTCCTCCGGGAATGCCACACGCCGCTCCTTGACCCGGGACGACTCCTGCCCACTCCGACAGGGACGGGTCGGGGCGAGCACAGGGCAGGGAGAGAGGCCTTGCGGCAGGGAGAGCATTGCACACGCTGCCGGGCTCGCTGCTGCGTGATCTCGATTCCTCAGAGGCATGGAGAGAGAAGATAGTTTAACGTATAGTATCGTAATAGAACGTGACCCCGGCAGGAATGCGGCCGGCACCGAGGAGGGAGCGGGGGAATATCTCTGGGTTTCCGCGGCTTTGCGGGGAATTAGCGGGATGGACTGTGGGGAGCCGAGCAAGCTGCGCCGATGGAGGGATAAAGGTTCATCTGAATCGAGGGTGTCCCAAGGCGTCATCGCCCGTCGTTCTCCGTTCTCTTCCGAGGTTTCTACCTTCCAGACGGGAGAAATCCCTGCGAGGCGTGGAGGTCGAACGGCAAAAAAGGGACGATATACACCAGGAGAAATTCCTTCCCCGACAGCCCAAAATTTCGTCCTGAGAGACCCCAGTCCCCGGCAGCTTTTTGGTTACTAGAAGCTCTATAAAAACAGTATTAGAAGCCAATAAAATCTTGCTTAATAACAAATTTGGGTAAATTCCGGGCGCCGAGGAAGAACAGGCAAGGTTTGCAACGCAGAAAGGTAGCTCGGTTCGGGATCCAGTGGGTCATGAACACTTTAGAGGGGCCTGGAGCCACGTTTCTACAGTGCCTGCTTTACACAGCGGTCGTGTTTCACGTGGGTTAAAATAAGTCGTGTTTGAAGTTCCCGGGTTGTGCCACGAACATTGCTCGTGAGGAGGCCGGGGACCTCTCTCCCGCTTCTGTAGTGGTGCTTTAGCGCTGATAGCACGGCGGGATAAACTTCCCTTTTCCATAGCGGGAAGAGTACATACCGGGGCCACAGGTCTTTTGAACAGTCCCATTAAAGTCTGCTGCATTTTGTGTTCGGCCCTAAACGGGATTGTTTACAGTATAACATACCATGTATGAGATAGGGGAACGCAGAGACCTTTCTTGGTCCAAAGACCTGTGCCTTGAAGGGAAAAAAAATTCACCTTATATTTTTTTTTCCGACCGAACACACATTGAAAGGCTGTGCGCAGCTCGGCTTTCTTCTCTGGAAAAGTGGGCTTTAGATCCCGTCTCCGTAACAAGGGGCAAGTTGTCCGCCTGCAGCACCCAACATGAGAACTATTGTGCGCAAGTCCCGCAGCGTTTTCTGGGAACGCCGCTTTTTCGGCGTGTGCGAGGCGTGGGGACAAGAATGGGACACAAGGGAAGACGCGGCTGCCGGGTGGGTTCTGCCTGGACCCGGGGGAGGTGAAAGCACGCTTGGCCTCTCCCGCTCCTCCTCCCCGGCGGCAGGTCAGGCGGAGATGGCTGAAAGGTACCATGAACCCCATGTGCTGTTGAAGCCCACCCATCTTCCCACTCATCGCACTCAGCCCTGTAGGTTTGGGAACCGAGGGTTGCATTTGGGCTGGAAAAATAATCCAACAAAAAGGAAAACAAAACCCCAGACTTCAATCACCTCAAACTATCCCAAATTATAATACCAGCAATAATCTGTGAAAGAAGTAGCTCTTCAATGCGCCGCTGTGCAAATGCTGTTTGCTGCCCGCGTAAAACTGATTTCGATTTCTTTCCCGACGGTTGAGTCGGGCGCCCTGCTGAGAACAGTCACCTTTTAGACTAAAATCTCCCCACCGGGACTCTAGAGTGGGCTACCCCACGCCTGGTTTGGCCCGGCTTTCCCGTTGCTCGTCGTATTCCTACAGCCACGCCGCGTGGGACGATAGGGGACTCATACGTGCCCCGATCTGAGGTCGGACCAATAGGAGTGCTGAGCCCAAGCACAGCAGGACTGAGCCCCTCGGCCTCTGGGAGATGCTTGGCGGGCAACCTCCTCGGGACTGGCTCTTGTGCCCTGACTCTGACAGTGGATCTGGTTAAAGCTCTTGTCCTAGAACTTATCTAGATACAGCCCCGCTGCCGACTTTCCCCCACTCTTTCCGAGGTCCCCTAACGCTATAGACCTTCTGCGAAATTCCACAAGGTCGGTTTATTTACTGGGAGGATAAAAAAACACACACACCCCCCCCCAAAACCACAAACACACAAAACCCACAAACCAACAAAAAACAGGCAACAAACGAACAAAAAACCCAACCTAGACCTATGAACCGCTTTGAGATCTCTCCCAGTCCCTTCTCGCCGGCTAACATCACTCCCAAGTCCACCTGCAAACGGGGGTAGGGGCAGTAAGAAGGAGGCCGCGAGGAAACCTCAGCGACCCACTGCAGATGAGGTCGGGGGAGCGCCCCGGGGGACAGCGGAGCCCAGCTCCCCTTTTCCTTGGCACCAGCCTCCCCCTGTGGGCGACCTCGGCTCGCTTTGCCACCTCTTCCCGGGGGGGTAAGTGTGTGTGTGTGTGCGCAAATAAGTCTGTCAGGAGGGTAATGTGGCGAGTGCCAAACTGTGGACAAGCTGGCACGGCTGATCAGACACGGCTGTTCCTCATTCTCGGAGCCGAGTGGTGTGCAGTCTTTTTGAGGGGGGACTGCACTGCTTTCCTGGGGGCTTGCCAGTCTCTGCCCTCCTTGGAGCTGCCTCTTGCCTCTCACCATCCGAGAGCTGCAGCCCGCGGACTCACCTGTCAGTAGAGACCCCAGCACTAGGCAGGGAGAAAATCTGCAGAGGAGAGGGTGCGGAAATAAATATCGTATAAAAAAGCGGGTGGCAGGAACAGCCGGGACTGGGTCCGGGGCACCCGTGGGTGTGAAGTAGGGTGTCCAGGGCAGGCGCACCCCCACGTTGTGCCCCGGGGGCTGCAGCGCACCAGGGAGCGTGGTGCAGAACAGCCCGCCCGTGTGCGGGTTTCACGCAAGCAGCGAGAGCTGAAAGCTGCAGAAATTCCGCGCCCGTGCTGACAGGCAGGCGAAGAGGGTTTGTAGGCGGCAAATGAAGAGAGAGATCATCTAGTCCCCCGCTTACCGTTCCAGGTTGTTCTGAAGTTTGGTAAATACATGGTAAATACGAATGCATGGCTTTTAACCCTGCCTGTGTTGTTTCAAATCAGTAGCTGAGAAGGCAGAAGGGTCTCTAGCCGGGACTTTGGTCTTTGTTTGCGAGGGGAACCTGCTTTGTGTGAATTATTCGTCATAATTGCCTATTTCCAAACAGCTCCGCGGGGAGTCTCCGAAATGCAGTCAGGTCTGGCTAGTGCCTACGAAGAAGCGACGCCCGGAGCTGGTGATAGTTCAGGCATAATTTTAAGTTCCCCATTCGCCTCTCCACGGGGAACACTGGGACCGGGATGGAGCTTAATGGGGGGAGAGGCCCGGGGACAGGGAGCATTTTTTTCGCCTTAAGCTCAGGAAACCTGCCGATTTCTTTGTGATCTGCCTACTCTCCTTGTGCCGCCCCGAAAACAGGAGTAACAAAAAAATATAGGCGTCTTGTTGTGCAATGCCGAAACTAGTGGGAGAGAAGTCCTGGTAAAATGGAGGGAAAGTAGTGGCTGTTTTTTATAGTCCAAGTGTATAATCGGATTTTTTTTTCCTGTCCTGATAGAAAGCAGATAAATTTAGGAAGGGAGAGCTAAGAGAATAATTACAGGGTGAAGGTAGTTAAATTTTATTTCGAGTCCCAAAGGCAAAACCTGACATTTTATTGCGAACATCTGGAAGACTTAAGAGACTGGCATGGTGTTTGTTTAAACACTAATAGAGATTTTTATTCTGTAAAACACAAACAAAGCCCATTTAAAAACACTTCAGACTGTAAATATTTTGCGGTGGTTCAATTCTCAAAGCCTGAGAAAAACGGGAGAAGGGGAGGGGGAAGGAATCGACAGCATAATTAGGGTATAATTATGAATTAGTTAATATACGCAACAATACCGTTTGTGCAGACCATAAAAATAAATTGCAGGCGTATTTTTTTTTTTTCCCGCAGTCACAATAACTGACCCCGCGCAGCACGGGAACATCACCTTGCTCTTGTTTCCAAGCGGCGACTTGCGTTCACTTTAAACTTGCCTCTTAAGAGAGAGCCAACCTCGAAATCCTCCGATCTGTTTTAAAAGATAATCGACGCTGCATTAAAGTCCAGTAAATCACTCGCTCACATTATCAGACATACTTCAGCCCGCACCCACTGACTGGTTTTAACGTTGTTTTCAATTACTAACTTTAAAAAAAAGAAATAATAATAATAAATCCCCGGGTTAGGTCTGCATAAAGGACCTTCGGAAAGGTTTTCCTTGCTGTGAAGCAGGGTTTGAAACTGACTCAGCCCCTGTGAACAGCACATCTGGACAGCACTCCCGCCCCGCAACCGGCTCCTCTTATTTCCTTTTTTTCCCCCCTCCAAATATTTCCATATATAAACAAATATTTTTCAGGCTCGCTCTGCTGCAACTGGAAAGCAGGAGTGAATGATTTCTTTATAAACCCGGGGACCTGGCCCTGCGACCCTTGCTCCTGCCACTTTATTCCAGGGAGCAGTTTCCTGGATTTAATGGGAGCTACCCCTGCAAGTAAGAGTCTGGAATAAAGACCAGGCAAAGGGACGCATTCATCTCTGGCTGCCGGGGGTCGGAGTCGGATCTGAATCCAGATTAAGCCCAGGCCTCTGGTAGACTCCAGGTTTACACCGCTTGCCGCGGGGAGAGGGGAACTTGGCCCCGGTGCCGCTCCGGCTGAGAGGAGCACGGGGACCGGATGCCGGCTGTGCCGCACGTATGCGTTTTGCTCAGCCGGATTTTGGTGCAAAGGCTCAACCGAAATCTCATTCCCCGGCTTGGGGAGAGGGGGTTATTTCTGGGCGAGCTTTCTCAGCCCGGGGAGCAGCGAACCCTGCGAGGGGGCAGCGTTGGCTCTCGGTCCCCTCCGCCCCCTCGTCCCCATCCCTCCCCTTTCCCCCGGCACATCCTCGTGGGGCCGCAAGGCCGCTGCAGGGGCTGCCCTCTCCCTCCGCTCGTACAGCGGAGCAGCAATGCCTTTGTGTTTACCGCTTTTGCACCGCCCGGCGCGGACGGGCAGAGAGAGGGCGAGCTGTCCTAAACCTCCCGGGCACCAGGGTAGGGACAGGGAGGAGGGGGGAGAGAAGCAGTCGCCGGCCGCCGTGTGTCCCCGCGATCCCGGGAGCGGTGTCCGGGACAGCGGGGACCTGTTCTCCGGTCCCTGGCAAAAGAATCTACTCCCTGGGGTCTGACGATTAGGTGCCGTATTGGCTCGGAAGCTCCGCTGTGTTGCCTCCTGCAGAGGCAGTTCGGCTTCCAGGGCCGGACGCGCAGTGCTCGGACACAGCTTGCAGACCTCGGGTGGCACAGGGGAGCGCCCCGATGTAAGAGACCCTAAATGGATGGGGGATGCCTTAACCTGGCCACCAGTAAAACCACACTTAATGCTATGGAAAACGTGCTTCTGAGTTCTCACATCAGCCCTCAAATTTCGTTTAAATCGCCCTGCCTTTCCAGCACCACTTCTTCTCACTAAAACGCTGTAAATATTCCACTGTTTTCTCGGTCTCTTTTTCTAAAATCCCCCTCCAGTTTCTTTAAAAACCTTCCTCTATGTCTGTCTCCCAGGCAAGTGTTTTCGAGGCTTTCGGAAATAGGGAAACGGATTTTTTTTTTTTTTTTGAGACATTCTTTCGCTGGGGGAAGGACACACAGCCGGGGGACCCGTTGGAAACACATGTGGCCTCCTACGAGTCCCCGCTCCTCTTTCAGTACCGCTGTCGACTCCCTCCAAGCCCCTGCCTCGGTCGCTCCCTTCTTCCCGCTGCTCCTGCCCCGGCATGGCTCCCCGCGGAGCGCGGGAGCCTGCAGTGCCGGGGTGGGGGACACACGACATCCCGTGTGTCCGGCGCCAAGCCTGCGGCGATTGACCTGTCAAGGAGGTGTACCGGAGGGGAGGGGAAAGGAACGGAGAGGAAGGGGATGAGGGCTGTAGCGCAGGTGATGGAGACTCACAAAGCGTGCTCCTCGGCCTAGACATCAGGGCTTAGCTTTCCCGAGATTTAGCGAAGAAATGGCTTCTTTCCCGCTTTTCATCCGAAATCCGTTTCCGTGCGTGTGAACCTCGGCGCGCTGCTGTCAGTCAGCGCTTTAGGCCGTAGAGAGAGGGCTGAAGCGCTCCGCCGTACCGTGCGGATGTGGGCACCTTGGATTCACTTTGGGAGCAAAAGGAAGCGTCTTTCCCCCCAACACTCCCGCGTGTGCCCCCTTCACTTGTGTCCAGCCCCATAGTAAAAAATCGTTTACGATTCGTAAAAAAATCTCAATTCGTTTACGAAAAATCTCACTCTTCTCCCGGCGCTGCCCTAAGCAGCTCTGCGCCTTCAGGGAGCAGGGGAGAAACACCGGACAAAAAAATAATTCCTTCCTGAAAATTGGTGTGTCTTCTCTCCCACTTTTCCACCGTGACTCGGTCCATGTTAATTTTCTCCCGTACTTCATAATTATTTATATTTTATTTTGAACTTGTATTCGATCCTCGGGATCGAATAAACCCCCTCGGCTTTCCCCCCTGTATTTTCCCTATACAGTGTTTTGCCTGGCTTCACCTATTTTTCCGGGGTCCCATCAGTTAATAAAAACACACGCTTCCGCCACCTTCTCAAAAGCAGCTCTTGTTACTTTTCACTGAGAGCCCCCCCGCGCCACGCGTGACCGAGGGGCGTGGGAGCAGTTGCAGACCCGCCTCAGCCGGGAGGATTTCAGAGCAGAGTGAACAGGAGAGCAAGAAATAAAATGCTGAATATCATTCAGGCAACCGGCCGGGATCTGTACCTAGCGGGTTTGTTCTGGCTGTAGCCAAAGGGACAAAAAGAAGCGGGAAAGGGGGAAAATTTATTTATATATAAAAAAATCCTCCTTCCCGAAGAGAAGGCGCTCCCACTACCCGTGTTTGTCTGGGTCTCTCTGCCAGCCCACGCCGGCCGCTCAGCCCCGCCGTTCCACGGACACGCATCGTTTTGAAGTGAAATTTCAACCCCCTCGAGACGTTGCTTCTGCCGGGTCAACACCGATTCCACCGGCAAGCGCAAGTAATACATGGCATAAATGACTTTTAAAAACACCCCCTCATCCGGCACCACTGGGTGGTAAAGCCCCTCTCGGGTACTTTGCGTGGGGATTAGCCAGCAGCAGTCTCTGGGAAATCTGGGTGCGGCGGAGAGAAGTGCGGGAGTTGTTACCTCTCTGCATTTAGAGTTATGGGTTTCCTACTGGCTCCCCGTTCTTCAAACAGTTAATTCTCCCGGCCGGTGCTCCAGGACTCAGATGGCCAAAATTCCTCTCCCTGAAGCCCGAGTCTCCCTTCCCTCCCCATTGGGTCGCAGCTTTTGGGTCTCTTCCGAGCTCTCCCTCCTATTGGCCAGGGACAGGTTTTTTTTTTTTTTCCTTTCTTTTTTTTTTTTTTTTCCTTGACAGGCGCACACAGCCTGCCTAACTCTTGGAGAAAAAAAAAATCCCAGAAGTTTGGATCAATCAGAGAGAGACAGAAGGAAAGGGGAGAAGGAAAAAAAAAAAAAAGAAATCCAGCCTGCAGCCCCTCTGAGCAAGTGCTGGGACCTGGGCTGAGCACACCCTCCCGGCTCTGCCTGCGGAGTATCTGCAGCCTCATGTAGTGCTTTCAGGAGACTGAGGGCTGGTTCTTCTGGGGGTGCAGCTGGGGAGGGGTGGGGGGGGAAAAGAAGCAAGAGGTTCTGCCTCTGGTCCCCGAGCTGTGCGCTCCCAGCCACTGGTCGCTCCTCTGCCCAAGGGCCTGGGCTGGGGGATAAGATGAGTGAGAGGCGAAGATCGGCGGTGGCCCTCAGCTCCCGAGCGCACGCTTTCTCGGTAGAAGCCTTGATCGGGACAAATAAAAAGAGGAAACTGCGAGACTGGGAGGACAAGGGGCTGGATTTGTCCATGGAAAGCCTCAGCCCCAATGGCCAGCTGGGGGACAATGAAGACCCGACTCAGTGCCTGGACCTCAACCCCGGTTAGTGCGACTCCTTTCTCTTCGGGACTCCCCCGCCCGCCCCGCTCCCTCCCCACCACTAGCCGCTCGCTGCCCGCCGGGAGAGCTGTGCCCAGCAGCGTGTCCCGGAAAACATCCGGGACTGGGGGTAGAGGAAAAGGAAGCAGGATTTTTGCGGAGATTTCTTGGATTTTTTTCCTTTCAGTTTACGGGGACTTTTCTCCTACTCGCTGCGTCTCTTTTCCCCCCACAGCTCCATGATATCCCGGGAGGGGCAGCGTGCCGACTCCGCTTTCTCTTTCTCCCCCTCTCCTCCTTCTCCACGCCTGTCGGTCGCGATAGTCCTTCACGAGTGTCTCTGGACACGCGGTACTCCTTGTTTCGGAGTTTCCCGGCCTCCGATCGCGGAATTGCCGGGTGGGTCGGGGGCAAAGGAGTGGGGTGCGACATGCACCCATCTCCTCTTTCCGAATTACCAGCCAAACCCCCGAGTCTGTTTCGTGGAGACTGTGCGCCCTAACAGGAGGTTTCGGTGGAGGAGGAGTCCAGAATCAGCCCTGCGCCGAGGCGAGGGTCGCCGGCTCCTCAGAGCGACGGGGACCCGCTACACACCCCTGCGGCGAGCTCCCACCCGAAGCCTCCCCGGGCTGGGCCGGGCCCGGCAGCGAGTGGCTGGGGGCCTGATCCTTCTCCCGGGATCGGGCCCGCTGGGGCTCGGCGGCGCGGCCTCGCTCCGCTCCCGGGACGGAGTGCACAAGCCACAGCGGGGGCCTGGGGAGACGGCGGAGGGGGTCCTACCCTCTCCTCCCTCTCCTACTGCTCCTGGCAGGGAAAAGGGCCTCAGTGGGTGAGAGAGACTCCGAGGAGTCCGGCCCGGAGGACTGGGGCGCATGGAGCAGCGCCGGGGCCGCGGTCCCTCGGCCGGCAGCTCAGGGTTAGGGAAGAGGGAGAACAACACTTCCCTCCTGGTGTCTGTACTTTTAATTTTAAACTCTCGTTCATTTGTTTTTATTTAAAGGAGATCCAGTAACTCGGAGCTATTATTTGGCTCCGGCGAAACCCCCGGTCTCCTCTTTTCCCTCCGGCCTTTTCTCTCCGGCCTAAACCGACGGGGCTGCAAAAGCAGCCGCGGACCCGGGACTGCCCCGGGGGTGAAAACGCGCCAGGCCCCGTGCCCCCCACCCCCACTGCTCCCACGCCCTTCGCGCCGTCCCCACGCCACGCTCCCCAGCGCCTTAAAAAGGGACGCAGAGACCGATCCCGCGCTTATAATTGTAGTGTGGGGAGAAAACGAATTTTAGGGGACTTCACTTCGCTTTTAATATTGGGATGGGGGAAAAAGGTCAAGCGATTTCTTTGAGCGACACTGTGAGAAAAAGCGCAGAAATTTCCTCCAGTTGTGCCAAGTCCGCTCCGCCGCACTTGGAGAAGAAAACACCTTTTAAAAATTATTTTTCTTTATTTTACATGACGTTCCCTGAGCTATCAGTAAGCATCAGCTCAAGACCCAGAATAAGAAAAAAACCCCAAACCAAAACAAACAAACAAACATACAAAAATGAGGGGAAAAAAAAGATAAAGAAAGATCGAGGTATCAAAAATATTTGCTGTAAAAAAAATATTTAAAGTGTTTTTGAACGGAGCTAAAGACCGGGAACTCCGAAGACCTCGCCCAGCTACGCTCTCAAGGAACCGCACTTCAATTTGCTTTGAATAGGAGCAGCCCTTCCCGGTGCGGATCCTAAGGAGAAGTAGGTAAAATCTGCTGCCAGGGACGTCTCTTCCAGCGAAGGGACGTGAGTAAAGAAGAGGGGACAGCAGCGATCAACCAGTAAAAGGATAGCTCAGGTTTTCAGGGACCTCCCTGTTCGAAAGAAAAAATACGCGAACAAAAACAAAAAATCCAATGTCTAATAACAGAGCAGATCTGTGCGTCAGTCTTCTCTTTTTAGAACCGTTTTTCTTATTTTTTTAGCAGCAATAGGATATATTTTTGTGTAGTCTAAAAGTTTAACTTGCCCATTTCTCCACGAATTCGAAATGGAAAATTGGAAAACTCCCTCTGTGCCAGATTGGAGAGCGGGACAGAATGACTGCTAGTGCCTGAAACCTCAGAATGCAAACGTGATGTTTTTCATAAAGCAAAGGAAATCAAGAACAGTTTGAGAAATCATTTTTAGGGGGTTGATAGACTTTAAATAAAGTCCACGACTGTAATTTGCACAGTCACTTCATTAAACCTAATTCCTCCGAGGTGTACCTTTGCTCCTGGGTGAAAATTGATTAGCGGCTCTATAATGACCACCAAATTCCATCTTTACAAGACCTAATTAAGAACAAACTTTACACCTAAAGTATTTTAAACTTGCCAAATCTCCAGCGATATAGCAAAAAAAAAAAAAAAAAAAAAAATTAGAAGGGGGAATTTTTATAGTGTCCCAAAGGTTCAACAGTCAAAGCCGCTGCCCCGAGTAGCGATGGGCTGTTCCTTCTGCTGGAGGGATTCTTGGTACGGTGTACTCACGGAGAGGCCGCAAGTAGTACAGTACGAGCTGGGAAATTATGTGTTGATTTTGCGTGTGATAACGTAAATCGGGCTAGCCCCATTTATCGATCTTTTCGTTTAAAGTTCCTCCATTTCAGCTCAGGAGGGTCTGAAAATCATTCGCCGCGGGGAACTAAACATGGCCAAGGGCAGAGTAAGGCTTCGCTCTCCTTTTTACAGATCTTTTCCGTGCAGGCGGGTATCAGGATTTCTTTCTCTCCCACGCGCTGGCGTGGATTTTCCTCTCCATCCTCCAGGGGTGGGAGTGAGGTGGGGGTGTCGGCGGGGTGGCCCCATTCCACTCTCGGCGTTGGGGCTTCGCCGCCTTCGGTGCGGCTTTGTGCTGGACGTGTACAAACTGCAGCCCTGGGGGTGCGTGGGACCCAGCGCTCCTCATCTCCCCGTTTTGAGGGAATCCTCGACGCCTTATGTGCCATTTTACAGCCGTGCCCAAACACTTCGATGATGATATTGGCGATACTGAGTCGCCCCGAGAGACCTCCCCGCGCTCCGGGGCGGCATCTTCCCGGGAGAAGCGAGATGGCAGGCTGGGAGGTGGCGGGTTGGGTGTGAAAAGCAAGCGGATAAATCCCCCAAGTTCATAAAAAATATCTCCTGAATATCCAAGTTATTTATGTCTCAGCCATGAATCTTGTCGCCAGAGTTAATGCGTTTTTTTACGACTCACTTAAAAGGGGGATAAATCTGGATTTTAATTACGTGCGGGTTCTAATCACGACGTTGTGAAAAGGAATTCGGGATTACAAGCAGCTCTCACCGTCTCTCCCCCAACCCCGTCCACCTGGGGCGCGCCGGGCGTGGGGCCGCGGCCGGGCCGGCGGGAGGCAGGGCTCGCCCCGCGGCTCGGTGAAGACTTCCCAGCTGCTGCCCCGCTATCGGGCTGGGCCGGGCTCCCGGCATCCTCCACCGGTCCTTGGTTCTCGCCGCGGAGAGGCGAGAGGAGCAGGAGAGTGGAGGGGCGCCCCTCCGTCCCCTTGGCAGGTTTGGTTTCAGAGGGCAGCAAAACAATGGGCTCGGGTGTCTTCTGGGTATTTATAGACTTAACCTGAGCAGCGGAAAGGTCACGGGGGGCCCGGGCGTTGCCTCCCTTGATGTCTATATTGTTTACCGTCGTTTACGGCGGTGGCATTCGTCGGCCCTTCCCTCCGCCGCGCTAAGGGCCCAGGGACAGACCGAGGCAGAGCCGAGCGCGCTCCTTTCCCTGTGGGCGCGTTTCCCCCAACAGAAGCACGGCTGCTCCCCTAGGGGGTCGGGGTCGCTTCACTGTGAGAGGAGAGCAGGCGCTTCAGAGGCAGAACAAAACGGTGCGACTAAAAAGATGGAATTTTTCGGCTTCGGGACGGTCCTTTTCCTCGCAAAGAAACACGCGAATCAAGTTTGTAAACGAATTTTGGCAGTGCAGTCCTTGTATCACACATCCTATCGGCATTTTTGATTGCATAAATTAAAAGTGGCCATATCGCTTAAAAAAATCCCAAACCACCTGAAAACAAACTAACAAACACCCAAACAACAAACTAAACCAAAAGAAAACAAGGCATTGTTGGGAGTTTAATTTTTCGTTCCCTATGTTTATCTGAATCTACATTAGGGAACTATCGTAAGGTTTTGCAACGAGAGAAAACAATAAGGCACGCATTTTAAGACCTACAACGTGTTTATTACAGCTGCTTATCCATAAGATTAAGATCCGAGAGCTTGACAAAGCCTTCTGTGGCTGTCAAGAGTAAAGCCTCCATCTCTTTTACTGAGGCACGTTCTCCTGCCTCTCCCGGCAGGTTGCTCGGGTGTCCATCCCAATCCCGCTCCGCCGCAGGGCTTCTGCTCCTCCTCGCCCCCGGGCAAACCCCCTCCACCGGCGGGAGTGCGGAAGCCACGCAGTCCGTCCACCTTCCGGAGAGGCAAACAGATTTTAACAGCAGGAGAAATGCGATTGATCATATGTGACCTGTCTTTATTTTTTTGTTCCATACCCCCGCTTCTGAACGCTCATATTGATGAAGTCCCGTTCTTTGAGCAGTGGCTGTTACAGCCGCGAATAGGGAGCGACCTAACTTGATTTTTCGCTTCAGCTTTTGTTTGAGTGCTCGGTGGATGGGACTAGGATTTCAAGTGCTGGCAGAGAACGTTTTCTCGTCTCTTCCCTGAGGTAGGGCGCACTGGTTTACATCGCCCTTTGCATGGTCCTCAAGGCTCGCCAATGAGCAATGCTCTGTAACAACGAGGTGTAAGAGAGAGTGTCAGCTTTGGCTTGGGACTGGGAGTTATGGATGAGAAGTCTTTCTAACAAATTTGTGTATGACTGGGATTGTATGAATTCATTTCACCTGTTGAATCATCAGTTTTCCTCTTTAAGAGAGGATACAGAGCTCAGATCCGTTGGTCCCTTGTGTACATGATGGAAGGAAATGCAAAAATCTGACCCTCCTAATGCCTCTGCTCCCCCCATGCTCCAGCCGCAGAGCTAATGTTCTAGCCCTTCTCAGAGGAGACAGTCGCAGGAGGCAGATGGAGCTGTCCAGATGAGAGCCAGAAGAGCCTGTGGGGGCTCGGGAAAGGGTTGTCTTAGTTAAGTTCATACAACTCTGACCTTGGAGCCAGGGGAGACCGAGAGCGAGAAGGATTTGTCCCTGCGATAACATGCGTCTTACTGACTTGGTGAACTCCTGCTGCTGGGTTTGTGAAACTCTTCCTGCAGAGAGGTAAATTGCTCACACTATATTAAGAGGGCAGGTAATAGAAAAATAGAGACAAGCCTTACAGTGCAGCAGAGCATTAGAAAAAGCACAGCGTGGCAAAAAACTTTCCCCTCTCTTTCATACGTATTTCAAATCTGCAGCATCTTTTACCCAGGTTTATTCCATCTGTTGGGAAGGGGAAAACTGCTATTTCAAAAGATGTTTCTTACTTTTGACAAGAACTTCAGGAGAATCCAAAAAGCTTCTGTTACAAGCAAAAGTCAAGTAATTCCTTACAAACCATCAATCACTTCTCCCTCCTCCCATATGGGACTGAGTGCTTATATCAAATATCAGCCTAGCTATCCTCTCCTCAGGCAGAAGTGTTCTGCTTTATCTGTATCTGTCTTCAAGGAAAACTGATATTTTTTTCAGATGGAAAGTTGAAAGATGTCTTCCAAGAGTGCTACATCCAGGAAAGAGCATTTGCATTATTTTACAACACAGTCGGCACCAGTTGAGTCACTTCTTTTCACACAGATCACTGTGTGAACAGATTCTGTTCCTATTGTAATCAGCTGGATTCTTGTATGAATCTTAGGTCTCCAAAGATTAAAACTTTTTTTTTAACCTATCTTTTTTCCTGCCTTCTTATCTAGATTAATAAGCTTACACTAGTTTAAATAGCGCACTAAAATCAGTCTGAGAGTATTCAGAAAATTCCTGGATATATTGAGACAGGATCATATGGCATTTATATCAGTTCCTTTTGCAAGTAAAATCCATTCAATTGTTATTTAAATCACCCCATATTGAGATCTGTACTTTACACTGATGATGTAAAATCAAGTTCAATGAAAAAAGCTTAACTTTTCTAAAACTAACAATGTTTCAGAGAACAACAGAGTTTCTGGGAGAGGCTGAGCCTTTTAGTGCCTTCTGATGTAATTACAGGATTTTATGCGAACTCTTAGCTCTCTGACAGTTCAATTATTTTGCAATAATGGGATGGGAAGTTATGTTTAAATTCTGACAGCAAAAGGAGGGTGGGTATACATGCAAATGGGCAGTATTTGTCAGCCTGGGAGCTGTGTGGCTCCATTGGGAAGAGCAGCTGTGAGCACCTGGGTGTATAGGAAAAGGCAGGCAACTGGGATCTTCCCAGTGCTCCAGTTCCTAATCTCGGCCAGAATAGCTCTGCATAGCAGGACGTTGAAAGATTTGGCTTTTATGGCTTTTTATTTGAACCAGTGTTTCCACAGGGAGTGTACCATCCAGCAATGCTGAGACATTTTTGTTTCCAGAGGAAAAAAAGGTGTAGCTTTTTGTTGCTTATATCCAGTACTGTTTAAAATAGATTATTATTGCAACCTTAATGCCTGTGAAATATCTGCTGTCTCAAAAATACAGTCCTGTTGCATTTCTTGTGTTAAAAGCTGTTGCATGCTCTGGTGAGAAGTTCTAGGGAAAGATAACATAGTGGTATGGTAAAATTAAATTGAAATATCTTTAAAAGCAGATTAAGAATTTTTAAAACTCTGAAAGGAAACATAGTGCCAGCTCAAATTCAAGCAACAATATTCGTGCCAGGGGCGTCTTTCAATTGCATATTCTACAAGGTCAGAAAACAATGAATCAGTAAATCAATCCAAGAAGTGACAAAAGCACTTGTTACAATAATATTTACAATAATATTTCCATATACCCTTTGCTTAATTGAGCTATTGATCTGACTGTATTTTGAAAGATGGTGAAAGGACTGTCTGAGTCAGTCCCCTGTGACAGTGGGTTGTCTGATGTTTGCTGCGTATTTGCAAATGCAACCTTACAGAAGTTGGAGGGAAGGATTCACCTAGCAAATATCTTAGACCAGAACATACCAATTTGCAGCAATAGAGCATTTTTGAGGATTTTTCATTTTGAGATGCAGTAGAAAAGAAGTGAAGATTGTGAGGGTTCATTTAGATTGAGTTTAATAAAAGCTTTTTTTTTTTACTTCACTGAGAATCAGAAAAACTTAGGATTTGGCCAGCCTTTAAATATTATTTTTGTATCATCAAACTACCTAAAGTTTTTGAGTTATGCAACCATTTTAAAATTTGCAGTTAAAAAAAATAAGGCATTTTTATTTATATATAGGACTCAAATAAAGCATTTGGCCATTCAAAACTGCTTTTCAATTTTTCTTCTTCTAAAAATCAAAGTTGTTTGCCAAGTTCTGTAGGATTTCATGAAGTTTGCTTTTCTCCAAAGCTGGTTTTCGTTGTTGATTCACTATATATATATATAGATGCATATATATATATATATATATATATATAAAATATTCAGCTAAACTCTTGCACGGTAGAACTCAACCCTTTTCATAGTGGATGGTTTCACTTCACTGTCTCTGCACCTCTTCATTCTTCTCAAGACTTTTGCTTTCTTGGAAGGAAATCTTCCAGTATCGTTAAATGGACATTCTCAGCTATGTCTACATGTGTAGCTCTTGGAAAAGAGCTTAGGAAGAAATTATTGCCAACCACCTTTAAAAGAACCAATTTAGAGTTTCTAAAGAGTACTTAACCAACTGGTTAAAAACTGACACAAATCATATTAATAATCAGCACATTTATATGAACACAGCCACAGCAAAAATTGTTTGAAAATCAGTGGGCCAGAGCACACAGAATAGTTATGAATGACTTACAGTTCTTTGACTTCACTCAGGGACTGGATGCACTCTTGGCTAGCATTGACATTTTTCCCATGACCAATGAATTAACAAACCCAAGCCTCTTCTTTTAGGAGCTTCAGGAAATGGAGAACTCCCTGATCAGAAACCTACCCTAAAACTAAGGGGAAAATTGAAGACACCACAGTGTCTTTGCTTTTAATAAGAGTGAAGAACTATGCATTGTATACTTCCTAAGAAGCTACACTAGTAATAGCAAAATCCTTAAAGAAGATACCAGCAGATGCCATCATCTGTGAGGATGCCCATGCACATAAAATAATTCTAATGAGAACATGTTATAACATTTAGAAATTCATGGTGCATATGATGAGAAGGTTAGGGAGTCTTCAAAAATAGGTTCTTTTTGATTTATCCCTGAAATGCCTGTAGTTTTGTAAATTTGAGTTTGCAAGGAAGAAGGGACCTTGGAAATAGATGGAAAAATTGACAGATAGACTTTTTTTTTTTTTTCACCTAATCACTGCACTGGATTGCCCTCAATCCTTCTCTAAGGATCCTATTAAAAGATCAGTTATTAAATGTTCCTAGCTCTTATTGTCTTCACATTTGACCACTTTTACAAGCATCACTTCATTTGATGAAGAAATTATCCCAGTGCTGCTCTGTCATCCCTCTTTCATCTTTAAACATGGATGCACTTTGCACAGAAAAATATTCCAAATTTATTTTTGTTGTGCTTTAAGCAGTCTTTCTTGTCAGGGTGAAAAAATAGTAGAAGAAGACCTGATGAGCATTCCCTTGTACTCTCTCAGACCTTAACGGAAATACTCTCACTGGCTTTTTTGAAAGCAAACTTCATCCTTGAGGTTCTGCTAGACTCTGCTGCTGCCTTAACTTGTGATATAATACCATGCAAGAATTGGGATTGGCAATCTTAAATTTTTAGTTGACATATCCTCTTGTGAAATTGTGTATTGCCCCTGAGTTGGTTCTTTTATTTAATAAAGACTTTGGAAGTGTCCTATGACATTGCATAAACCAGTAGCATGAAGGCTGCTGGAAGCACACTTGGGAGGCAGCTGCTAAAGGAGGGCCTGATTCTGTGAGACGCCAAGTATCTGCATTTTATGGTGCTGATTTTCAAGGGTGCAGCTTTTGTGACCTTATTTTCAGTGGTGTTAAGAACTTGTAATCGCCATGGAGATCTTGGCCTCTCACTTGATTTCTGCTCTGGGATACCCTAAACAGACAGCCACGACCAGAAGGTAGCCTTCCTCTCAGCACAACTGTCAGGACTGGAATAATTTTGGCTTATATATGGGGGTTTCTTTTTTGTGCCAGTCTGTAGGAGTTAAATAATCATGATGGTGAGGTTAATGCCTGGGAGATCACTTTTATGCTATAGATGGATCATGTTTGCTCTTCAGATTTGCTGCAAATGCCTGATGGTGTGAAAACTATTAGGTTGGATCAGATACAGGTTTCTGAATTATGCCCTTCTTCACAATTTCTAAGTGCTCCTGCCCTTTCATTGTGTAATAAAATAAAACAGTGCTCCATACAAGGCAACAAGGCTGTTATTTTTAAACTGAAAAGTAGGCTTTTTCTTAAGAAAGCTTAATCTTTTTTACACCAGAAGGTTGTAGGAAGCTAGGAAAATATAAAATACAGCCCATGACTGTGGGTGCCTAATGGTTTTTTATTTTGCTCTGGAATTTAAAAGATAAATAGAAGATTTATTATTGTAGGATTTGAGGGTTTCCTGTGCCAAGCTCCTTGGATCAAATAAAAAAAAGTCTTCATTTACCATCAAACAACCCCAGCAAACTCTCCATCTGCCTAGTGGCAAGCCAGGCGCGTTATTCGCTTCAATGCTGGGGAGTGTTAGCCACATAAGACTGTAACATCACAGTTCTGTTATGCAGGGTCCCAGCAACTCTGACAGAGTGGCAGAGAACCTACACTGCCCCATTAGAGACTGCTTGGATTATTCTGTACATAGTAATTCTGTTTACTCCATAACTCAGGAAATTGTGCCTGGGCTGGGGAAAGGGAGGGCAGCTGTGGAAGTGCCTAGCAGTGTGCTGTAACAGAAATGGACAATAATTAATAGTTTTTGTGAAAATATAGGCATATAATGGAACTTCAGGAAGATAAACCCCCTCATTCTGCTTCTTGGAATGAAAGATTCGATTATGAATTGGCTGTTTATTAAGAGTGTTTCAAGACTGATTGCTTAAGTTACATTAAGATGCTGAGCTTCATTTTTCTGGAGTAATTTGGGAATAACTGATTTAGAAAAAGTGGAAAGAGGCTGGACTAAGTCCATGTGGGGCACACAAGCAAGTAATCCAGTATGGTTACAGCCCTTAACAGAAAAGCAGTTCAAACTCAAAGGAGCATGGAAAATGTCTGGGGCATTTTCTGGCTCTGTTCTTTTGCAATGTCAGATGCCCTGCCCCGGTCAGTCGTGCTCTCAGACACCTGCTGGACTGGAATGTCTGTGGGCTTCTGTAGGTGCTGACTCGTCCTTGGGCTGAGAAAGCATAGTAAAATAGTACATCAAGAATAAGAGGGCTGTAGCTCAGCCTGGATGAGGACTGGGTGCCCCATTTTGCTCTGAGGGGCTCACTCGACCAGGACAGGGGACATAATGCAGCGGGGAATGCACTAGGTTAATGTTGTGTTTACAGAGTTACATGTGCACATTATCCTCCTGGGAATTAAGTGAAATCAGGCAAAATCAGGAAGACATGAGTTAATAGGGGTAAAGGAGTAGAAAACCAGGCAGAAAGGGGAATCACAATTGGGAAGGCAGAGGAGAATGAGGCAGGAAAGGGAGTAGTTCAGGCCTTCATTTCCTACCCACCAGCTGCTCTCGGCATGAGAAGAAATTAGAAACTGTTTTCAGACTTTCTCCCTGCATCTGGGTACCTTCCTGGTTCATTTGCCCCCTGCCCCCCCTGCCCCCAGAATAATGAATAACATGGTTCCTATAAATGAAATATACTCTTCAAAATGGTTTCTGAAGGCAACTTAGTACATTATATGAGTAAATGTAATAATTTGGTGTAGCTTAGATATGTAAGAGGGGGGAAACAGTAAACCTCTCAAATAAGCAGAAGTTTTCATGAAAAAGAGCAGGGTTTCTTCCCATGGTCCTTGTTCTCCATGGTTTAATGCAAAAAAGTCAGGAATTTCAGGAAAAATTATAAAGCTCTTCTAGAGGAAATATTTTCTCTTACAGCAAACTCCACAGGAATTTTTAGAACATTATTTAAAATCCTATTTGCAACTTTTACCACTTTATTCAGGCCTGCAGCCTTTTTATAGTCTATAGATGTTACATGTGGAGTTGTCTATTTTATTATGCAGTTGCACTGGATGTACATTATTGATTTCCATTGCATATAAACATCATATGTTTCAGTGCTTTATGGTATTAATATTTAAATTTTCAGTATACAGAAGTTTTTTACATTCCTGAGAGACTATGTTAGTCATTATTGCAATGAGTGTAGTTATTTATTCTATAGGTATACCTATAGGCAATTTCTAATTACTAATTAAATAATGCGTAGCACATTTCTTATTGTTAAGGACATAATTAAACTCAATTTATGATTATCAAGTACTACAGACAATTCAATCTTCCCCCTCTCCTCGGAATTTCTACTTATTATTTTTTTTGTGTGTGTTTTTCCTGGGGGCATGGGTGGAGGGAAGAGGGAGGCAGATTTTTTTAAAAACGTCTGTCTGGCTAGGACCCCATAACTTAAATCAAGAGTCACAAATAGTAGCAATAGTTTCTTGTTACAATTATTTGTAGTGGAATGAGAATATTTATTTGTGAGCTCACCCTCCATCATTTCATTTATGAATATTCAAACATCTACTGAGTATTCATTAAAATGCTTGATAGTCTTGAATTAAAATATAAGTAATTACATCTCAGATAGTTGCTATTTGCTGTAGCATTTATACAGTGATGTTTGCCGTGCAGATAAATGGGAAGAAAAAGCTTGTTATTATGGTCATCGAATGAAGCGTATAGCAGTTATTTTGTATTTCTTTCCTGAAAATTGTGCGGGTTTTTTCAATCTTTTTTTTTTTTCTATTTCTGCTTCCTTTTTTATTTTATTCCAAGTTCACAGTCGTAGTATTTTTTTACTTGTCTGAGTCATGACTTTTCTCCTGTATGTCAGGATGCTTGTTCAGCTCTATTTCTAAAGCAAGAGGTGATTCATTGTTGGCCCTTGGGCCGTTGCACGTACTTAGACTGTTGACTCTTTGTGACAGCCTGATGATCTCCCCTGCTTACATTTAACAGTACAGCAGAGCATCAATTGACATCCAGGGCTTCAGGACACTACAGTTGCACAAAGAATAATATTTTGAAGGTGTTGCTGGTTACTCGCCATCCTTTTATAAGACAACACTCACATCAACTGTTTACGCTGTGGCTGGCTAGTTTTTCTCCCATGTACATACTAAGATGTGATTTTCATTGCGTATGCCAGACTTTGCTTCTTTGAGCACAGCAGGTCAAATGCTCATAACTCTTCCCCCGTACCTCCACCATAGGGGAAAAAGGGACTTCAACCAGGGTTTGTCATTATTTTACTTGTGGTCTGAGTTTGACATAATTTAATAATAAATTCAAAAGCATGGTCGATGATATTTGAGTAGGAACTCAAATTTCAGCACAGTGGAAACCCTAAATGAAGAAATAATGAAAGTAGAGTTATGTGAGGTAGAACAGAGGTCTTGTTTTGTTTCAGTGCACAATCAATTACAGGTGAAATTGCCATTTATAAAGGAATATTTTGTAAAAAAAAAAAAAAGAAATTCCTGAGCTATGTTTCCTCATCCTCTGCCTAAGATGTTGGGGAAAAAACCCCTTTCTTCTTGTATATTTTAACAATAAACAAGGGAATAGAAAGCAGTAATTTCTTTTTTGCAAAGGCAGAGGAATCTGAAGCTGAAGGCTTAGTTTGCAGAGTTTGTAGGGCAATTAAAAATAACAGGATTCCCAATTCAAATGATTGGCTCAAAATGCAACCTTATTTAGGAAGGAAAGCACAGGAATAAGTCAGTGATTGAGTTTCTTGCACAAGGAATTTGCCAAATTGGAGATCTAACATTCCCATTTTCTTCAATTAAATTTTGACTACCCTCACACAAATAAAAAAGTTATTTTTTTTTTTACAAGGACATGACTTTCAAAAGCTATTTTAAATTATTTTTTCTTTGTTTCACTTCAGAAGAGTGTGCAGATACCTATTTGGGACCAAATTCAGCAAGCAGCTGAGAACTCTAGCCCATTTTGTTACAGTATTTTAAAAAAAGCATAACAGTGACAATGACATATATGAAGTATTTAATACTCCCCATTTTAATAAATATAATTCTCCCTCTCTCTTTTTGCTTTTGTTCTAGGATTTCTTTTGTTTAAGAACTGAGGATTTTTTTTCAGGGAAGACTTTCCAGCTCTTCTTAACAGCTCAGAAAAAGTGACTGTTTAATATTCATTAGAGTTCTAATTCCATTTTGCTTGCTATACACTTCCTTCACATTGTCTACATGTATAAGTCTCTTTCTCTATAGGTAGATTTATCACATGTACATGTATATATTATATATATAATACATATTATTACATATATGTGTTATATATGATATTATACTAATATTTTTTCTTTTTTATAGGAATGTAGCATTATCTTTTCCTAAGGCCACTAAAACACCAAATTTAAACATTTCGCATATTTTAAGGATTTTAGAAATACCAGTCTTCTCTGTTCCTATTTTGCAGTTACAGTTTTTTATGGCAACTAGTATTAGATACCAATGCTACATTTGGGGGCTAAAAATAAGAGAATCGTGCTCTGCAAGAGGTTTCATGCATTTGATGATGAAAGCTCCTTTCATTTTACAATGAAATTTTCACACCTGGTTTTGTATAGAGCAGAAAAAAAAGGCCTTGCTTTTTAATGGGAGAAGCATTGTTTTATGTATTGATTTATCCAATTAAGTTTGCAGCAAGTACCTAATGTTCATAAGTTGAGTCTTTGCTGTCTTTGGTGAAAACCATTCAAAACCAAGAGCATTCCCTTCTACCCAGCAGATATATTTGTGGCAGCAAGGTTTTTGCTCCGGGGCAAAAGCAGATTTGAAATCCTCTTTTAGAAGGGCAATTCAAAAAATTCACTGTGTTAAACAGAAGTGCAAGAAGCTCTTTTAATGAAAGACAGATTGTAAGCATTTGCCTAAGATTATCATGCTGCTAAACTGAAGCAGAGCAGCCGAAATTCCTGCATCATTTACATCCCATGAGCAAGGCGAGGGCAAAAGCTGGAGGGAAAATATTTGATAATATGGGAGCAAACAGCTGTGAGCAAGAAAAAGCTGCACTTTCAGTTGCTGAATCTCTTAGGAAAAGAAAATAATAGTTTAGTCAAAGCCAAACGAAGCAAGCCCTGGGCTGTGTGATGTCATTAATCATTACAAGGACACTCTCAACATGGATTTAAAAAAGAAAGATCAGTTCTGATGTCCTCCAGTTTCTTCTCTCTTTAAATACTCTGACTGGCACTTAAAATGTATAAAACTTTAATTTTTGTTTCTGGGATCTTTCCCTCTTTACGTTTGCAAAGATGGTTTCTGTTAGACAGTTTCCTCCTTTCTATCTGAGGCCCTGATCCTGCCAAAATGTATTCATGTCCTTTATTGCAGTGAGTCTCCCATCCAAACCCCTCCCAGCAGGAAAGGTGAGCTCACATTTATGTGTTTGTAGGAGCAGCGCCTAATTGTAGGGGAAATGGGAACTGTACAGAGTTCTGTCTGTGGCACAAAATAAACAATAGAGAATATGGAGTAAAAGGTATTTCTTTAATACTTCAATTATAAAAGCAATAGAATTAATCTGTAACTTCAGTAAGAGATACACCCTTCAGAGAGAAATGTAATTTTTCATGTTATAAGTATATAGTTTTAAGCAGAAATAGCTATTAAAATAGCATATCTTGAAATTATTTTACTTGTGAGGTGAGGAATCAGATTCTTTATTTTCATCCTATATCTTCCTTTCAATGTAAAACTGTCAAGCTTTCCACTGAACTCCAGTGGGACTTTCATTTTATTTCCCTCATGCATGATCTTATTTCGCACATTAAGCAATTCTGATGGTGGAACTTTAGTTTAGTCCACTCAGAAATTGCAGTATTTATTAAATCATTTTGTATGGTCATAACAAAAGACAGAATGTTGAAAAAAATTAAATAGTGACCCCTTATATGTCCTTATTCAGAAAAACAGTCTCACTGAAGTTTCTGTGAGCCAAAAAGTAGATCGGATGCAATTTAAGCATTTACTTGAACCTAAAAGCCTAACCAGCATTTAAAAATGGTTGAGGGACAAAAAAGAATGAGCTTAATTTATTTACATGCCTTCCAAGATACTATCAAGTTTTAAAGTATGGTATTGCCATGCATGACCGTAATTGAAAAATCTAGTCTAGCCATAACATGGTACCTTTACCTTGTGCTCGAGCTGGTTGAGATAAAGACTGCAAGCCTGCTGTCATCTTACAAAGCTTGGTAAAGTTACTATACAAACTGCTATTGGACCTAACATGAAGAATGGCAATGATAGAGGACTGACATGTTAGGTGAGAAATTATCTTTTTTTCTGGCTATCAGCCTGAGGTAAAAGTTATGGAAGGGTGTTTTGCTATTACTCAGTTTTTGGACTGCAGCTGCAGGGAAGTTACGACAAAGAGAGGTAATCTTTATTTCTTGTTCTCTCTTCTTGCACACTGGTGCAGCTGTTTTACTGAGAGCCATTTGCAGAGCACAGGCAAGATGTCATTATTTAGATCTTGTATAATAGAATACGAAGGACCACATAGCATCACTCCAGGAATATTTTATAATTTTTTTCCACTCCAAAGGCCTAGTTTTGCTCTTCCACCGGGCTCTGAACTCTTCATTGCTTTTAAAGAGTGTTTCAGAGAGAGAAACAAGCTTCTTGCAAGAAACTGTTCAAATGACTTGCATCACGTCCTGATGCCATCAGAAATGTTAGTTCCTCCTACCCCTTCCGCAGTGTTTGTATCCTGTTGTTCACCAACATTTTCATCTCCATACACGTTTCCTTTAATACTCCATAGCATCCCAATTTCAGTCCTGACTTTTCTACTACAGCCAGGCACAGGAAAGCATTTTTTTCATCTGGCTCCTGTCTCAGGATATTCTGCTGGGATGAGCACATGGAGCAAGTAGCCAAGAGAGCCTCTTCACTGAGGGTGCTAATTTGTTTAGTCATTCATTTGCACAAAATGTGAATTGTAATTCATTTGAGACCTCTATCCCTTTGTCAAAGCTGTTTGAAGATGACAAATGAGTCAGTTTGGATCAGAATATTAAGGGGAAAAGGAAAATTAATCAGCTGATGGTCTTCTGCGAGCCTAATTTCCTAAGAAATACAGATAAAATGTTTGATACATAGAGAGACAATCTATCCCCTTACTTTGTATAACCCAGTGTTCAAAAGAGGTGCTTTAGGCTAGAGTTATTTTATGTGCTTATGAAAGGATGATGAAAAAATAATTCTTCACACATTTTTTGTCATTTGTATAGCTTCATTCTTCAACTTTCAGACCCAAGTGCCACTTAAGGAAACAAACCCAACTACACAATGCTTATGCACATGCTGCTAAGAGGCACTGATTCTCTGTGCCCTTTTATTCCTGACATGGGTCTTTTAAACAATGTTTCCTCTTCTTTCCCACAATATTTGATAAGGAGAGAGCTAACAAAAATCAGTATATTACAATTAGTAAACAAATTATCCCCTAAAGGTACAAAACTATAAGTTTAGACATTGCAGATTCACACAGATGTCCATAAGGTCCAGACTTCTTTGTCACCTTGGTTTAAGGGATACTGGGCTTCATTTTTCCAGAAGGCAATACTGTAACAGTGCCTTAATGCTGATTGTGATAAACTGATCAGGAGCATTTTTCCAGAGATTGCTCTGTCTCAGCCACTGCTCCTTCTCTCAGACTGTTTTAGAAGCCCTGACAACTCAGAATGAAATGTTTCCCCTTATTTGGTAAATGGTAACATTTTTTCTAATGATAATTAATACAGAATTAAGCTTTCGTAATTTTTTCATTGGTTTGATATAAATAGTTACACCCTCTGAGTGCAAATTTCCCTGACAGAGAACCTAGATTAAGAACCCATTTACCAACTAAGACTAATTTAAAACTCATATTAAGGGTTTAGTATAGTTTCTTGGCTCTTGTGTGGAAGACTGGATATGAATTTCATCAGAATATATATAGATACAACATTCCTCCTTTGTATCACCATCTGCTCACCACCTCTGATTCTCTAGCTGAGCTTCAGGGTCTGTACTAATGTCAGCGGAAGCTTTAAAATCTGCCATTAAAATAGCAACAACATCAGAGATCTGCTGTTAAAATAACAGCAACAACATCCCTCTGTGGGATGCTAGGGAACACACAACTATGGACAGGCCTGATCCAGCATTCCTTTCCTGCCCTGGGAGGTTTTTAGAGGGAGGGAAAAAAAGAAAAGAAAGAACTCACAGGCTGACTCCATTTGTGTATAGATAGATGGAAATGTGGAACTACTTTCTCCCATTGTCCTTCTAGCTGAACACTGGGGAGAGAGTGGAACAATGCATGGAAATACCATGGAGGGAACGTAAAGGGATGCTCAGCAGATGAATTCAATACAAACAGAGCTAAAGCCACTGATAATGGTAATTTATACATTTTCCAAATGACTTTCCATATAACTGTGACTGAGCCAGCTTCTACACATATTGCAATTAATGGTAGCAGTTAATTACAGTTAATAGGAACAGTCCTTATATCGGATAGCAGTGGGACTGAATTTATGGGTCGTGTGTGAAACACCCTGAATACACAAGTACAGTTGTGAGCAAGAAAATAATATGTGAAAACAAAAATAGTAAATAAACATTGAATGTCTGGCAAATTTTTGGTTGATTTTAGAGGAAAAACTTTGAGCAATGTCATCTGGTTTGGTCCATTAGTTGTTCTTTTTTCAGAGGGTCTAGGTGGCCAGTGATATAGAAGTTGAGACATATTCCTGGATATCATCTCAGCACATGCACATGTCTAATGAATTCACATCACATTCATCAGCGCAGCTTCTTAGCACTTTTTCATTTGTTAGTCTAGCAGAACTTCAGAGACGGCGTCATTCCTGACACAAAAATAAGATTGTGGTGGCTAGTATGAAAGAATAAGATGATCAGACTGATCAGTAATATATCTTGAGAGGTTTTACTTTTTATATTTTGATGCTGCTTCGATAAAAAAATAGTCTGAAACGTAACAATGAGCTTTTCCAAACAGAGAGAAACTAAGGGCTTTAAAAATTGCCTTTTCTTCACAGAAGAATAATTTAGGGCTGAGGAATTAAGCTAACCATAACAAAAGAATAAAAAAAAGGACAAATTTGCAAGACAGAAAATGCATTTGGACAATTTCTTATCTTGAAAAGTATGTGAATGACCACTTGCAATGGATGTTAACAGTGTAAAATCAATGTGCTGTTTTAGGTGCTTGGAGTGGGATAGAACAAAGGACAACTTTGGTGCAACAAAACTTGTAAATCTCATCTTTCACTAAAGAAACCTACTATACTCAATTTACATATAGAAGTAGAAGGAGGTTTGCTGATTTTGATGCAACTATTTGCTGAAGAGCTAGGCAGAAAAACAATTCTGTGTGTTATGGTGCAATCACTGCAAACTGTGATGCTCACTGGAGGAAGCATAAAGAATACAGTCTGGAGCACCAAGAGTATTAAGAATCAGCAGTATGTCAATGAAGTGACTGTGTTGTATATGTTAGTGATAATTGATAACTCATCAGAACAGCTATTGCATGGTATTAATAGATACTTGCAGTTTCATGGGATTGGAGGAATACACACAGAATTAATTAACAAAGAGCAGCACAAAATGGCAGCGTGACAAACAATCAATTAATGTTTCAACAATGGTGAAGCATGGTGGGAATACCATCTTTGTACACAAATTTGTTTCCTCTTGTGTTGTACAGGATTTTTTGTCTTGCTTCCCTTGTGCATTCAGAGAGTGCTATTGGTTAACATCAGATGAAGGTGTGAACTGCTCGTGTCTCTGCTGTCAGAAGGAAAAAGCCTGCTGCATTTTGTTTTAATCTAAACTGTGCGAGTCTGTCAGCAAGACTATGGGGAAACGAACAGGACACCAAAACAGGAGGGGAAAAGAAGAGATCTCCATGAGATAAGGGAACCCAATTTATTATTTTTAATGACAGGCATATGGAAGAGACACGTATACCACAGTAGTAACAAGAAACAGTCTACCATTTAATAACTGCAGAAGATAGCATTTATTTTTATGGCAGGTCAAGAGCCCAATCCGCAAAACAGATGAAACTTTGCTTTCATGAGCTCAGCAGGCCAAACCCGTACCATGCAAGCCACGACTGCAGTTGGACTGGCCTTTGAAGTTAGTTGTATCTGACTTTGCAGTATCATGCACATGAAGCCCAAGAACATTACAGGAAAAAATCTTAAAAAAATTACCGTAAAGGGAAGTAGCATACAGGGAAAAAAAAAAAAGACAAAATCCACATTCTTGTGGCTATAAATCAGTTCCAGTGACCTGAGTGAATTTTCCCTTGTTGATACTATGTGAGGCTGACCCAGAAAGACAGAAGTATGAATATACAGTAGCTACTCAGCCAAAACAGCAGTGAGATGAGCATTATCTATATAATTTCAGATAAATTCCTTTTATTTTTGTTCAACAAAGGTAAGAATTGCACAGTGCAAGCCATACAGAGGTCAGACTACTCTGCATGTCTTCTGTGTGACTTTGACTGCCTGTCAGTAACCTACAAGAACTTGAGATGTGGATTCAAGGCTTGAATTTGATTTCGTACACCTAGAGCCTTTTACTTCCTTGGTCTATTAAGATCTCTCTGTAGGATCTCTCCTAGTCACTCTGGGTTTTGCAGAGAAGCAAATTGGGATGAAAAGCACAGAAGAAGTTTCCTGGTTAGACACATGTTTTCTGTCAAGGATGTACCTGTCTGACTAGGAAGAAATAACAATTTATTTGGGTATATCAACTCTTCTCCTTGCTTATTCCTGGCTGCTTTCAGTTATTTTCTGTTCAGTTGATTTCTTACTATATCTGCCCCAGCTATCCAGCTCCTCCCTTTTGTTTCAGAATCCTATTTCTTTGCTTTTCCCTAGAAAACTCACCATGCTTAGACTATCTTGCCTACAGGACCATTACTCTGATAATTCTCTCCAGATGTTGTCTGGTACATGATCATCAGGCCAGACACTTCCTAACCTATTTACCTTACATTAAAAAAACACAAAACCAAAAACAAAACGAAAGACAATGTTCTGTTTAAACAACTAAAAAAACCCAGTCCAAACACAGCTAGGACATGCAGAAATTTCAAACCAATATATTCGAGATGCACAAAAACATTAGCATGATACAAGTCACTTAATGGAAGAACTATGCTTGTTAACAAATGTAAAAAAAATAGCATGAATGTGCAATATGTAAATAATCAGTATTACTCATAAAAAATGTAATGGCTAGGAATTTGGGCTTACTACCTGCTGAATTTCTGCCTTCTGTGTAAGTAAACAATAGAAACTGGATGCAAAAACACTTTTTCCTCTTCTGACTAATTTTTAAAAGTGTGAACTGATGGCCTTCTCCATCTGGTATCAAGGTGTCTCAGAATTAACAGGCTGCATCTTTAAGGAGGAAAAGAGAGGGCAGTTCAAGGATGAGACTCAATATTTTCCAGGTTTGATCATTCCACATTAAGTGTCTCCCAGCAAGAGGGATATCATCTCTTCCTTCTGCACCAAGTGAACTCCATGCAAGGGGCAGGCAGTAGGAAGCCCAGCAGGTCCAAGGGAATATTGTATATCCAAGGATATACAAGGACTATGGTCAAGTCCTCTCAGAACATTTGTGCCTGACCCAATCCAGGATGACAGGAAAGGAGCTTGCAACTCCAGAGGTTCTCCAGTAGAAAAAGTCACCACCACAGAATATACACTGAATTGCTACTGAGACAGATACATAGATAGAACTTTATTAAAGTTGGTTTTGAGCAAATCACGCCTGGAAGCTCATGTGTTCTCTCTCTCATTCCCTATGCTGATGTATCTATTTCTTCATTAAAATTGCACGTTTTAGAAGTTATTCCATTTTTTGTTGCGTTCATCTACATCAGTTGCTCAAAAGCGCAAAAAGGTCAGATGAGAGCTCTTACATGATAACTGCTGATTGCTATTGCTGAAAGAAGAGAAGACTTTTTAAATTATCACAAATTTTTAAATAATATTTGGTATCCGCCTCTGAAAGGTTTAATCTAAATGGATGTCAGCTGTCATAATGCAAATAGAAATATACATTGGATTAAGTGAAGAATTCTTTATTTTTAAGATTACCAAGACGGTAAAGAGAGAAAGATGAAGGGAAAAGAGTGTTTTCCTATTTATCTCAAGGAACGCCAAGTAAAGAAGTGGCTTTATTTTTTTTCTTTTGTCCTTAATCTCCTTCTTATGCAGCACTCGTCTCAGAAATTTTCTCACACCATTCTCATTCTGTATTAGCCTACAAATATGGCTTTGTCCTGAAATATAAAGCATCCTTCAGCCGAATCCTTTTTTCAGCTGAGCTCTGTAACAATGTGCTAGCCTTTCAGGCCTGTAAGATTTCCCATTGTGGGAGGCCTTAATAGTATGGAACTGTTTGGTTGTGGCTCTGTCTATTGCCAGATGAAATTAATGACAACAGCTTTTCAAGTCTTTAAAGTGCTTTCTGGTACACACACAAATATGTGGTGAAACAGGAAAAGAATGTGAGGGAGTATTTTCATTTTCACAATTTTTTTCTAGCCCATCTGAGAAATCCCTGATCTTACTCCATTTCTTAAAGTTCCTGAGCACTTGGGACATACAAGTATTTAATCGAATCTTTAATCTATGGTAATTACGTATCTGAGCTTATTTTGAAAATGCAGAAATCCCACACTTTCCTTCCCTCTTGACTAATAATTCTATGTGTAGAAGCTGAGTTGTATCTCCACTGCTTATGAGGCATCCTGTGCTGAATGTTTCCCAGAGTTAGCACAGGTCCTGCCTCTGATCTGTCCTTCAGTTGCTTAATTTTGAGAATTCTCCTTAAATCCTCATGGCCAAAATGAACAGCTTTCAGCTACCAGCAGGACCTCATCAACTGTCTTCCCCTTGAAGACATTAGATTCACTAACAGATTCTCTATAGAGAGTAAGTTTCAGTCCTCAACATATCTTCAGAATCATACTTTTAGTGCCGTGACTTTAAGTTCCTGTTACTTAATTATTTCTACATCCAGTGACTAGAAGCCTAACCTGTATAATTTTCAAATTTGCAATAATTTGCATTTTAAAATTTTAATTGATTTATTTCTTCTGGAAGAGAAAGTACCTTTTCATTGCACATGATATTGGTAAATATGTCTAAGGACATTGTATTTGTTCATAAACCCATCTGTTTCTGCTGCTGCCGTATTTACATTCAGACTTTCTGTGATAGAACTCACTTCCTCCTTTTAAGTGGGTTACCCAAGAATTCTCTCTACATATATGTATGTAAAATTTTTCTTTTTGGTTTTGTGGGAAAGAAGTCCTTAAAGCAGTTTAAAAGTTGTTGGCTTTTGGAGAGCTGACCTGCAACAAATAAAACCTTTTTGTCTCAAATCACCCAGCATCTCTTCTCAGCATGTTACCAGATGTCCTTTGCTGTCCCTTTTGAAGAAACTGCTCTATTATACATTTTTTAAAAAGCCTGTCCACCATCTTTCCCTTATATAATGTTTTGGTCTATGCATTTTTAGGTTGGTTCTGTTCAACAGATTTGCAGAAATCCAGTCCCTTCAATCCCTGTGGATTTATGCATATTTTAACAAAACCTTTCAGTAACTTTCTGCTTATCTCAGACTGAAAGGGATCACCAGGCTTTTCCTTAACTGGTTCTTGATTTTTTAAGATGGAAAGCTTTACTGGTACCTTCACCACTTATCCTTGCCTTTCAAGCTACCCACAGAGGTTTCTGAACCCAATGAGTTTCCTGGGGTATTTTTAGATAACTCTGAAAAAGCTATAGATATTTCTTTTGCCCTATGTTCTAGGCAAAGTTCCTTCCAGTCAATACAATTTCTTTTAAATTTCACTCTTTCAAAATTTGGTACGGGGGTGAGGATACTGAATGATTACATCCAGAGAGATCAAAGTAACTGTATTTAGCAGGTCACTAGTGATAGGGAACACATCAGTGCCTGAATATGCATCACAACAGTAAGAGCATCCCCTGAGTTAAGAGCTTACTACCTTTTGAACATAACCAGCATCTAACAAGGTGATTAGCTTTAAGTTACCTTCTTATCTGCAAATCCTGATCAATTTACTCTACCAAGAACTGGATTCATGTACTGACTACAATTTTCTCTTTTGTTCTAAATTTTATTAAAATTCTTAAAAAAAAGAAAGGGAAATGAAAGAAGCTTGTCCCTGCATGGAACAGTATGGAGTATACACTCTTTTAAGTTACCATTTTAGAAGCCTTTGATCAGAATATATCTGCCATCTTCAAACACCAAGCTTTTAGGATGAAAAGGAGGTATTTGACTAATAAAACTGCCACCTCTGCTCCTGGTGACCTGATGAACAGTACGGTGTATATTCTCATATTGCATCTCAAGAAGTTTTCATGTTGGTCTGCAAAGGAGCTTCTTGTAATTGCACAGTTGTGTTTTTCACTTTTAAAATTTTCTTTTAAATGTTTGTAAAACTTGTTGACCTAAACTGGTCAATCATTTAGCCTTTTAAAGACATAATTTGAATTGGTTTATCTGTTCTGCTGACTTTCCAGCTGTTGCTTTTCCAACATTTAAACTTACAGGCTGTTATTCTAGTCCTTTCAGCTGATACTCTCATAAACAATTCGATACTGCCTGCTGCAATAGCTGAAGACAGCTCTTGAATAGATGGATATGACAGTAAATTTGCAGCAAAGCCTGTGAGAATAATATAATGTTTGCATCAGGTTCTGAATTAGGTTGCTTTGCTGTTCTCTTTTGTATCCTGGAGTATTTACTGTTCTAACCTATCCTATACTCTTCTCAACAGGCTCATATGGAAAGAACAGGGAGAGGTATAGATAGACCAGATGACAAAACTTTGAATAACTTTTCGGGCTTCTACACTTAGTTTGTTTTGTTGCTACCTGTGTTTCATACTATACCACTGCCCTAACACTCATTCAGTTAACTTTAGCCATTCTGAATTTCTCCAGTCTTAAATAACTTGTTGCTAGACTTTCGGATATTCAAGCTCTGCTGTGTCCTGTGCCCTTTGGAGCACAAATGCAACTTCAAATGACTAGAAATTACTCGTTAACAGAAGGCACTGACCACTAAAGTGGAAGGCACTTGCAAAATGGAGAGAGATGCTGGGAGAGCAGGGAAGGGAAGACATAAATGTTTGAGAAGGTCTTCTGGCCTGACCAGGGAGCTAATTGCTGTCCTGCCTGACAGCCTACACACAAAGCAGCTGTTTGCCTGCCAATCTGTGCAAATCATTCAAATAAAAAGAAAGACAAGGTTTAAAACACTGTCTGAACCCGAATGGCAACATGCCATTCTCAAGGTGGTGCCTCTGCATGCCATGGACCTGCTGCTGAGAGGACGGTGTCCACTATGAGTTTTATTTCATGCGTATGGAGGGGGCCACACCATTTGGGGTAATGTGGCAGCACAGGAGTGTTTGGGTGTCCCCAAAGCTTTTGCTCTCTTTGAAAGTCAAGGCAAGGAAGGCACCCTGCCTCGCTAGAGAGATTTCTGCTGCCCAGACGGGGGAAGTGCTGCTTGTTATTAAGTCTCTTGAAACTGTGAGCAGTTGTGAAAGCATGTTTAAAAGCATGATATGCTCTACAGTGATATCCTGGGCTCATAAGAGATTTTGAAGGGGTTTAAAGAGGAAATCAGACTTGATCAAGAGAGCTTGAAGATGGTAATTTAAAAGGGGAACTCTATATTGTCTGAGAGTTTTGCTTTCCTGTGTATTGATTTTTCTGTGATTCTGAACTAAAAAAATGCATTAGGATATTAAAACCAGAACTTCTGGAATATGGTTTGGATGAAATCACGAAGTGAGAGAATCTGGCAAATTTGCCTATGCAAAGCCCAGTGTAAGCTTTTCCTTGAAAAGTCACATCAAAGCCATAAACATTGCAAGATGTCAAGCATGACAAATGTACAAGCAGAAATACCTCTCCTTGTTCTTTCCATCTGAGCCTATTGAGGAGTGTATAGGATAGGCTAGAACCGTAAACACTCCAGAATGCAAAAAAAAATAGCAAAGCAACCTAATTCAGAACCTAATGCAAACATTATATTGCTCTCACAGGCTTTGCTGCAAATTTACTGTCATATCCATCTATTCAAGAGCTGTCTTCAGCAGGGAAGTGGGTGCAGATAGTGCTCCTGATAACACCTCTCCTGTCAACAGATCTCTGGATTCATGCCACTGGCAGGGGAGATTGAAGGGCATTATGGAATTTGGTCCATCTGCATTGGAGGAAGAAGTTGCTTTGCTTCTTAGATTTTTTCAGCTTTATTTCTGATTCAAATTGCCTCTGGTTTTGAAGCTCAGAGGAGCTAAGTAGGATAGACAGCTGATGTTTGCATCCTCTTTGTAGTGAAACCTAGCAAGACCTTTTGTCTTTCTGGCTTTAATAACACTCTTTCCCAACAGTAGATGGTTTTTTTCAATGCAAATAAAAGCATTTATACTTTAACTCTGCAGATCACGTTTTCCACTAGCAGCAGAGATATGCTGTAAACCACAAGGAGTTTAGACTGAATACCCTTCTGGTGGTCTTTGTAGGGTTTTCTTCATATTATGCTGATTAGCTAGAGTATTTTACAATTTTCTATCAGTAAATGATATTAGCATCTTGTATTTTATTTTACATTGTAAAGTGGTATTCACCATTCCTACATTTGCAATCACATGGCATTAGAGAAAATACACATGTTGAACTTCTATTTGTTTATTTTATTATTAAGAGGATAAAAGCCTCACGTAGAAAATGGGCTGCGAAATGCCCTTGAAGCCATCATCATTATCCAAAAAACAAATTTTTCCTTGTTCAGTGCTGTAATATAAAAGCCTCTAAGTTCAATTAACACAAGGACTAAAAGATCTACTTCCTCTTAATGAGATCGTCTGAGATGCCTGTAGCTTAACGTTTCCTTGTGTGGAGCAAGGAATAATCTTTGGCGTTAACAACTTCCTTGGTTACTTTGATGAAAATCCACAAAGACTCACCTACCTTCTAATCATGATAAGTAACAGCAGCATAGATATATGGAGTTTAAGGACCAAAGAAACCATTAGATTGTCCCATTACCTTTCCATCTCTCAGAATTGCAACATCTTAGTAAACTTTTTATTTGGCTAAAGATTATCTTCTAGAAAAGCACACAGGCTTCATCTGAAAGGTTCAGAAGCTGGAGAATTCAGCACCACCTGCAGCAGGAGATATCACTCCACTGCTAAGAACGTGTGTCTTCTTTCCCTCAGAAAAGGTCTTCAGTTTCCAGCATTGGTTCTTGTCATGCCTTCTTCCAAGAAATTAAAGAATTCTCTTATATTTAATGTTTTATTGTATGCATATTCCTGCACTGTAATAAACTCACCCTGTCTTCCTTTCGTATATGAAGTAGGCAGAGGTCCTTGCATCTTCCTCTATAACATTTTTCTCCAATCAGAAGTAATTTTGCTGTTTCTTTTTGCTGTCTCATTGAACTTTTAAATATCCTTTAAAAAGTATGTGTACAGGGCTGTATTCAGTATTCCACTAGTAGTACCTCTACTTTTAAAAACTTTGAAAATCTAGATTAAAACTACCTCAAATACCACTTAATACTCCCCAGTTTAAACACAATTGTTTGGTTTTCTTACACTGGGAATGTGTAATGCTCTTGTTGTATGGTATTCTTGTCACTGTGACACCCCATCCCTTTTCAGACACACCACTGTTCAAAACACAATCCTCAGTTTGTAGGTTTGGCTCCCATTCTTTGTTCCTAAATACACAACTTTGCATTTGCCTTCTTTAGCATACCCTGTTTAACAAGATTTATGTTTCATTGAAATATGTGATATAGCTTTATTTATATCTTTATTCTTTGGCTATTTTATGAATGGGATCCCTTCCCAGCTTTTGTATTTTTCTTGCCCAGAAGAAATATCAGACTCATCAGCAGAGCTCCTCTGTTTATCCCATTCATTTAATACTGACACTGTTCTAGTCTTTTAGTGTTTCCCTGCATTTCCAAGATACTTCAAGACCATCACAGCAGGCCAGAGATCTCTTCAGCCAAGTCTTTTAGAATTGTTATGCACAAGTGGCCTTGGTCTGCCAACTTGACTATGCTTACTCCTAGGGGACTGATCTGAATTTATGTAGCATCCTCCTCTGTTACTAATAAATATAAATGTTGTTCAGCATTCTTACATGGTGTTGTCTTACTTCTGAGACCTAGGCATGAGTAATTGTTGTTTTGTACTTATATTAATATATCTGAGTGCATTGATCCTATTAATTCAGCATTCTTAGTTTTATAGGCTACAAGCTAATATTTATTGCTGGGTTTTGATGAAGAATTTTATGCTGTAAATTCCCTGACACATTTAGCACTTACTAATGCAGACTCTCTTGCTGATTTTGGCTCGACCCAGTCAGATCATTTAAAACTCTAGCCAAAATTGCCTCCTTTACTTGTTGCTTCTTGTACGCTTTGTGTTCCTATGGACCCCTACTCTTTTCCTCCAGAATTTTATTGGGACATTGAAATGAGTTGTTTCTAAATATACATACCCACGGACTTTTAACCATCTTTCAGGTCAGGCTTGAGAACACAATTCGACCCTTTAACTGTTAACCACAAAACGTGTTAATCTTTTGTGTCGCGTGTCCCCGCCCCCCCCAAACTATTTTTATGAAAACAATTATCTCCACGGAAGTACTCACACCTGCTATCAGGAAGCCTTGGTGCATGCTAGTGGTTTGCTGTAATACTAGAATTGCAGCTGCTTCAGGACTGGGGGTTCTCGGTCCTGCTGTCATTCATGCAGACACAGGGCCTTCACTCTTTGGTCCTGTGACCTGGGCTTGGTGGCTACCAGGTCACCCCTGTTGTATGTCAGGGTGCTGCCTCCATCTTCATGACCTGGAGGAGATTCTGATATTTGCTCAGTTCATAGAACAAAACATCATTTCCATATGTTTGAATTCTTCCTGAGCCTGTTCTTCCCACCCGCAACTGGGAATCAGACTAGTGCTACAGTTGCATACATTTAAACATTTATGAGAGGGAACCATTTTTCCTCAAGTCAGTGTTAGAAGAAAATGACAGGTGAAAGGAAGAAATGGGGGCACATTCACTTACAACCAACAACCACCTGAATGATGCATGGTAATTTCTGCTCAACCCCCTGCAAAAAAAAAAAAAAAAGAAATGGTCAACATAAATTATTTTTGACATACAAGCCTCCAGAGGCTGGAATACTGGAAAATTGCAACTACTCAGTGTAGAGAGAAAAGATAAATACCACCAAATGAATAGGAGACCAACGGTGAATTTTTAGTTCTAGCAATACAAAACCAGGGAGACAAATTTAAGAAAAAAATGCCTGCTAATGTAGCAGAGATCAAAACTGAACTGAGGACTCCAAGTATGTCTGCTGTAAAAAGCACGAAACATGCATAAAATACAGAATAGAGGTTTTTTACCACATGAAATGATTCAAAATGTTGGCATATTACTGTGTGAAATATTGTATTATGTGAATTGTTACACAGCACCATTATCTCTAATCCTAAAACAAAAATCTCCAAGTCTCCCTCTTTTCCTCAAGGCCTGTAGGTTAGAACAAGAACTGGACATTTTGCAGAGGGGTATTTCCATTCCATTCAGATTTGGTTCAAATTAACAACGACTCATGTTCATTTAAGGTTTCTTTAGGCTTGTCCCATGAGCACACTGCTTTGGTGGGCAGACTCCAGCCATACAACTCCTTCACTGTGCCATGGGAAGGAGCTTGGAAAGATGCAGCCGTATCTTGTTTTTCCTAGGGGAAGACAAGAATTGGAGAAGGAGAAAACCTGTGGTACCAGAGCTTCTCTTGAATTTTTTAGTTTGAACTGGACATGTGTCCACACATGTGAATATACATGCATTTGCATTTGCACAGAACAATGAAATATAGGGAAACAAATGTCTTTTCCGAGATTGTTTCCTTAAAAAGTATTAGCTAATTTATACAAAAATCCTGGGTATCTATTCTTTAGAGATGAAGTAAGTGAAATCAGGTCAAGGTCATCCTAATTCTCAGTAGGAATTTCAACTTAAGTAGTTTATGGCATTTTAGAAAATCCACTTTAAATTCCCAGCTTTGCTGGTTTAGTATAGTTTTCCTGAACATCTCTGTATAGATAGTGTCTTGAAGAATTCCTGTAAAGGTGGTAGGTTTTAAAGCAGTATGGATATTTTTTTCAGTTTTCTTGAATCATTGAATCATAGAATCAACCGGGTTGCAAAGACCTCTGAGATCATCAAGTCCAACCCTTGATCCAACACTGCTGTGGTTACTAGACGATGGCACTAAGTGCCACATCCAATCTCATCTTAAAAACCTCCAGAGACGGTGAATCCACCACCTCCCTGGGCAGCCCATTCCAATGTCTGATTACTCTCTCTGTAAAAACTTTCTAATATCCAGCCTTGAGACTGGCTTAAAATATAAGATAAGGTAAAGTGAAATAATTTGCTTTTTACCTAGTTTGGAGACTTCACTGTAAGGTTTAGTGCTGACTTGCTTAGTAACATTGCTTAAATAATTCTTTCTATTAGAATCTTTCTAAAGCCCAGGAAGGAGTTCTTTAAACACCGACAACACCCAGGCAAGTTTCTGGTGATAAAAGTGGAGCTAATATAAGCAAGATGGAAATCTACTAAGACTGCATGGAGCTGGAGGAAGGAGGTTGAGACATTGTGCAGAAAGCAGGATGCATTTGGAAGTGCAGTTTGCTGTCCTGATAAAGGAGGAGAGGCATGAAAACCACTGTAATTAACATGCTCAGAAGTTTTCATGATGAAAAAAAAAGGTCTTCATGGAAAGAAAAATGACATCATCATAAAAATAATGGAAAGCTCAGGGTTGGGAAGACTGAAGTGCAAAACTACTTCTGCACAAGCAAAGCATAAGGAAGGCATAGTTCAGGTCACAATGACCGTAGAAATTAATTACAGAGCAAAACCAAACCTGAACTGGAAAGATTTTCTGTACCAAGTATACCAGTGGTTGCTTATGGCTCTAAATTGGAAGTCAGTTTTAGCTAATATGTTGCTAATTTTTTCCTGCTCTGTTAAAATGTTTTTCATATTCTGGTGTGCTGAAAATATCTTTGAATAGGACCTTACAAATATATGAACTTCTACCACAAACCGTGCAGGCGGTGGTAAAGAATGTTGGAGAAAATTGCTTTTGGCCTGAGGGACACAGAAGACAATGAGAAGTTTCTTTAAAAAACAAAAAAACAAAAACCAATCTAGTCTGCATTTTGTTGTGGAGCAGACCATAGGATCTGGTTATGGGAACCATCCCACACAGAAACCCAGCCACCATCTCTTGTTCTAGATTTGCGTTGTGCAGCTAAAGATGAATCAGTATTTTCTGTGGTATTGATGGGGAAAAAGAAGTGTAAGTGAGCAAACTATCACATACTGCTCTACAAGAGGAGGACGGCTTCACTCCTTCAGTTTTCCAAGACAAAGTAAATGACTGGAAGTCTTCTGTCCTCTAGAAGTGGAAAAAATCCAGGAAAAGCTTGCCCATCACCTTAGAGCTAGGGAAAACAGTGTCATGCTGGAAAAAAAAAGAAACTAGAAGTTTATAGCTAGGCTGTGCAGTATATTGCCCACATATGATTTTCAGAACAGAACGCTTTTCTGTCAGTGTTCACAGAATAGCTATTATTGGCCTTTAATAGGAGCAAATGCAATTTAGAATAACTGTTGTGTAGAAACTAAATGTGCAGAGTCTTAAACCCAGATTTCAGGTCCTGGTCTGAACAGTTGAGTCAAGCAGTAGGCAGGGGAGTGGTGTGGAAGGAGTGGAGGGAAGGAAACCCTAGGAACTACCTTGAACCTTCTCCACAGCGTGCCCACAGCTGAGCAGCTGAGCAGGCCCTGTGGGCAGCAGTGTCTCTGTTTATCCTCCTCACCACCTTTGTCTGCTTTTCCACAGGGCCCCACGCAGCTCTGGGTGGTGGAAGCCTCTGTTTGGGCTCCTTTGTACTGAGCAAGCGCAGTGATGATACTGGGTGGGGATTTTTGCCCATGAGTCATGAAACATGACATTTACAATTCACCAAGTCCTTTTGCAATTAGATTTTTCTTTCTGAATACCTCTTATGGCATTCTTTCTTTTTGTTCATTTTCTGCTCTGATTTGCTCTTTCCATTTGGTAATATTCTTCAAGCAGCGTTTTGTCAGCCTGGTCAACAGTTGCTTTCTCTGTCTTTTGTATGGCTAAGGACTTCATCCAATGCTTTGTGTCTTTTGCTGTTTTTCATCCAGGCACTCTCCAGCATTTTAGGGAAGGTGAACTCCCCACCTTGCACACACTAGCCATCATACATAGACCCGAGGCTTCTCTTTGGAGGCTGAAAATTTAAAAATGAGGGAAAAAAACCTTCTTAAAAACAACTTCCTCAATCAATAAATCAAGGCACACATTTTTAAAAACTGCCTGTGGGTGTTTTTGGAGGAAAAGCCTGAATTGCTGTGTGTGTGTATTTGGTTTGCATGGTGTTTTATAGATTTCTCAGTGTTTGCCTTAAAAAGATGTTTTAATTGAATGCAATCTCAAAAACTCTACAGGCAGAACAGTGGTTAGACATTAAATCCTAATTTATGTATCAACTGCCTTTGCATGCAGTCAGATAAACCACAGTTACAAATATTTGTATGGCCAACACACTGTACATTGCTCAGAATCCAGACCACAGGGTTTACCTTTGAAATTCTCCCACTTTCAAAAAAAAAAAAAAGAAAAAAAAAAGATGAGGTGAAGCTGTTGTTATGAATTGAAATGCCTGCTGTAAACTGTGCCATGCTTCTGCCTTGAAGCCCTTAAGTGCAGCTTCTTAATGACATTGCTCCAGCTGCAGGAATCTGCTCAGTGAAAGAGGAGGAGGAGAAGGAGAACGGCTGCTGGCCATTTTTGTTTTCTAGTGTGCATGGGTCGAAGAAAGAAGAATCCCTCATGGGACTTGATTTAGATGGTTTTGGCAGCTGTAAATTACTCACAGCATGCAGCAGTTTGTGCTACGAGATATTTTCAGTTCCGTTGAAATCTCATGCTAAAAAAAACCAGCCTCGCTAAACCCGAACAAAAATAAGGCAGTGGGACAGGAGATTGCTGCAGATGACTTTCAGCTGGCTTATGCCTGCCTGCTCCATCGGAGGAGTTTTAAGGAGCTAGATTCAACACTTAGGGAATTTTGAAGAAACAACGGTGAATAACACTGAAATATTGTTTTTCACCCGTAATGGCTAAGACAGAGCTTTTCTTTAGACTTTGCATTGCATAAGGGTATACTTACAGGTGGTATTGTTTGTTTGTCTTAAGATAATGCTACAGTACAGGTTTTTAGAGGAGTTGAGTTAGTACATTCTAAAAGCTTGTTTACTTCTGTGGTTATATCCTGACATTTAAGAGTGAATCTTAGTCAGAGAGCAAAACTGCTACCTATAAATTCTACCTTTACAAATAAACAAACAAATAAACAAAGACCTGTGCTAAAATTAAAAATCTCTTGTAATCTTAGGAGCACTGTGTGCAAATACCTCTATTTTATGGAGGGCTGAGATTATTTTCCATTAAGAAAGGTGTTGCTGGAATTGAAAGAATAGCGTCTGTTTCACTGGAGGGGAACCTCTTGGAAGCAGCTCAGCTTGGGTCTCAAAGCCCAGGCCAGCTTGCAAGGTTAGACTTCCCCACAAAATCAAGAGAAACAATTGAGAAATTGAATGGATTTGACCTAGAGATGATTGAAGAGTGGGCAACGTAGGTGTCTTTGGTGACACGTAGGTTTTTTGGAGCAGTTGTGCTTTGTCAGGACATTTTACGTTGTAACAGGCATGGGGCCATACAGTCTTTCCACACCAAATGGAGCCTGTAGCAGAGCGGGGCAGCTGCAAAATCAAGTTATGGTGAAATGGGAACAAGAGCTGCTCACCTTTTTTTCCACTGGCTGGATCATTCCAACATCTGTTCTTACTCCACAGCTCTGCCCGGTATCTACATTATTTTTCTGTTTCCTGTATCATTGTGTATAGTACAGAGTAAAGTATTTTAGTAAGTGGGAAAATGCAAGACACTTCAGAAAAATATATGGGCATTTTAATATTGACATTTTTGCAATTGTTGGTATGAAAAGGATTATAATCATCAAAATGAAACAGAGAATGAGACATATTTTCAGATATGAAACAATAATAATAGCTCTTTGATACAATTCTATTTTTAATGGCATTTTTTGGAGAAAAATTATTTCATCAGGAGGTTTTGACCCACTTCAGTCGTACTTTCATTTTGCCATCACTTTCTCAGGTGGAGTAGAACAGCAAAGACTCAAAAAAATGCTGGTACCTTGTATTACTAAATTACTGTCCAGTGCTCTTGCTGCCTTCCTTCCCTCGGTGGGTCCTTCACTGCAGATATAAATGCACACATAACCACACACCCAGCCCCATGGCTAGGCTGTGGGCAGCCAGCTAGATTTAGGTCTTGCTTGATGACAAGAACTTTGAGTCGTGGAACATCTGCTCCCACCTCTATCTTCCTCTCTGCACTCCCAGGCAGGAGGGGAAGCATTTCAGGAAAAAAGCTACTTGATCCCTGAGGGATTCTTCTGCAGGCTGAACAAAAAGCCAAAGTTGAAATTGCATGTGAAGTATTCATCCCACATTTTACAGTTGGGACCAGGACAAGACTTCCAAAGCTAGTTTGGTATTGTGAGTTATGGTGGCTATGCAGTGTGAACAAGGTCATTGTGGTCCACAGTTCCATGGTTCAGCGCTGTGCTGCAGGTGCATAGATATTTAAAGAGGATTTTAGGCATCCTGCATGTTTCAGTCACAATCCCTGTTTTACACAGGCTCCTAAATATTTCTGCTGCTGAGAGTCCGCATATGGTGCAAGAGGACGGCATGTGTAGAGGGGTCATGATTGCCCTGTAGCCTGGTCAGACACCATGATTACAGTCTTCTCCTCAAGAAACTGATGTTAGAGGACCATGGGACCCAGCCAAGCCTTCTGCTGGCTGTGCCTCAACCTCCTGGATCTAGAGATATTGGTGGATGAGGAAACAGGGAAAAAAAGAACACGGACTGCAATAAATTCTGTAGTTAATATTCATTTTGTGTAAGGCATCTTGACCTGCCCTCTCTCTATCAGGGGAATTTTGATGGCCATGCATAATGTTTTCTCCTGTTCCTCTGCTGGATTAACAGCTGCAAAAACTGGAGCAGCTCAGCAGTTTTAATCCCTGGGTTCCTGTGTGTGCTTTCTGGTATTGGAGGCCTCTGTTGATAGAGAAGGGACAAGTCATACCTCTAGGGCCAAATGATATGACAGTGGTTATGTGATGTCATCTGTTGTCTTGTATATTATCTTTGCATGTTTTCCAAATCAATCCATAATTGCTTCTATGTGACCTTCCACAGGACAATATGGAAAGTCCTGGCTTTGGCTGTCTGTTTTAGTCCATTCCAAGATCCTCTGCAAGAGCATGTGAATTTGAGATGGTGATGTAGGAATATTTTCTCTAGTGTATTATGCTGCAGAGCTCATACTCCTTTATTTTTCTGTCTGAGCTATACCTGTGCAGAAAGAAAGCACAGTGGAGAACAATTAAAAATCTCTAGTATCACTGTAAATGAGGAAAAATGCTATTGAAGTAGATAATGTAACTGCTGTGATTGAGGTGAGGATTACTTTGTACTGAATTGAAAGCACACAGAGAAATACACTGGTGGGTTAAGATTCAATATTAGAGGAGTTTCATAGATTTCCTCCATAATCCAGCATATGTGGCTTTGTCCCCACCTGCATGTGCTTTTCTGTTTCATGCAATCTGGGCATCTCACAGATGTATAGAAATTATACCTAAGGAGCACTGGGAAGGTGTTCAAACCATTTAGCGTGTCAGAGTAATTTCTGAATTACAGCTTGACTTGCATTTTCCATTATCTGTTTTCTCTGTATGTTTTTCATTCATGTTTTTATGTCTTTCTAATGTTCTTTTAATGTCTTTATGTTTATTTAGCTTTATTAGTTCCTCCATGTTTTTTTAAAACTGTGCTTTTATAGATCTTTACTGTCTTTTCTTCTTCTAATCTCTTCTCCCACTGATTTCTTCAGCTTTTTTTCCATTCTCCTTCTCCTGTGCTTTCTCCCCTTTCTTACTACTGCAACCTACAGTGTTTCTACCTGTTTCCCCTGAAAACATCTGGACTCAGGATGGTCTGAAGAGTTTTGGGATGAATATGAGCCAACAGGTCTTTCAGGAAATCTTACAGTTGAAGCCTTAATTTTAGTAAATAGAAAGTATTGTAGCCTTCCCTGTGACAGGAGAGGTGGCTCCTGAGTGTTCACATTAGCTTTCAAGCAACACAGGAAATTCCTGAGAATATTTTCAGTAATTTAATTTCTTAGTAAGTCTGCAGTCACTGAATTATTTTGTGTATGTGTGGGCATATTTTCTCTTTTTGCTTTATTTTCCCCCTATTCCTTTATTTCATCAAGCCCTTGGCCTTTTTTTTTTAATTTTCTTTGCCTCTTTCTTAAATTAGTTCTCTCCCCATAACCTCACCACATCATCTATTTCCACCCACTATGTCCTTCTAGGTTCTTTTCATCTTGCTTCTTCTACTCTTTTTCTCTTCATTTTCTTCTTGCTGTTATCATCCCTAACAGACTTTATTTGCTACATCTATAACTATTGGGAGCAAGGAGCCTTAGGCCTCACAGGGTCTATGACATTAAAAATTAAAATCTGGAGTGTTTGGCACAGGTCTGGAGGTTAACTTTTCTGAGACAGTAACTGGTGTGAACCTAAAATTCACCTGTGTTTCTCCTACAGTGTTCCCTGCTGGATGCTCTAACTTTAGGAGCAGAGCAAGGAAACTGCCTGTTGTGTCTGTTTACTCCTCTAAACACTCAGGTAGTGCGCAGCCTTAGAAAGCATCAATGACTGCCACTTGCTACTGCCTATGGTAAGGAAATAGGGAAGAGTGTGAAGGGATACAGAATGGGAGAAGGGATTTGCTGACCAGGTTCCTCCTGTCTGTAGCTGCTTTCATATTTCTTTTCTCTTGGAGCCTGTCTTCCTCATTCCACACCCTGTGCAGGATGTCCTTTTTCAGTGAAATACGTGGGTACAAAAGCTATTGAACTGGTACTAGCATTAACAAGATGAAATTGTTTTTAGACTGTATGGTGGATCTACCTGCTATAAAGCTGAGTGGTGCTGTAAGCAATAATTTGAGATAGTCTGTGCAAGTCCTCAGGCATTGTCAGTGAGCCCAACTTCTAGGTGAGGGGTTTGTGCTTATACAGGAAGGCTTCCTGGCCAATGGTGAATATTAATGGATTTACTGCTGCCCTGAGGTAGCAACTGTGAATTAATGATGAGCAATTCTCAAAATTCAGTTTGGTCTTCCCCAGGATGCTTTAGCACAGCTGAACACAGGCACAGGGAAATACTCCTGGCAGTGGCTTGAGGACATTGTATGTAAGTAGATGTGTGTGTCTTTGCTCCTGCACATGTGTAACACTTGTGCAAATGCCCTAAAACCAACCTTGGTCTAAAATAAGTAAGAAATTGCTTGAGCTCATTGAAGAAACTGGAATAGAATAGTTTTCTGTCAGAAATTCTGCATAGAATCGATTTAAATTGCATGAGGAAAATGAAGCATTTATTGGGATATTGGGATCTGTACTAAAACAATCAGTGCTACCACAGAGGTTTTTGCTTTCTGGTGGTTTGAACTATCAAGGCAACCATGCTGCCTTATAAAGTTTAAAAGCCCTGTTCATTCTTAGACATACTGTGCTGGCCTGTTGACTAATTTCTATGAACTGTAATATGCTTTTTACTCAAGAGCTGTATGTTTCTGGCAGATTCTTTTGAGTGCTTTTCAAACCTTTGAAATAAAAAGTTGAGGAATATTTGAGTACATAAATAAATGGGAGGAAATCACATGCAGTAAACCACTGGGTGTACATAGACAGTCTAAGGATTGTGAAAGAAATCAAGTGTGAAAAAGCAATGATACCGTAAAAGAGTTATAATAAAATCAGAAAAAACAGTGGGTCAGATGCTAAGCAGCATGAAGGCTGCTTTGCTCCACTCCAGCAGCTCAGTATAGCAGTTAAACAAACGTTTTAGCTGGAAGTACACATACTATAGTTCCTCTGAAGCTGAGTGCTGTGCCACTCTCACTCTGAGGGTGAAAGAGTAGCACACAGCCCTTGCACCAACAGTCTGCAGAACTCATTTAGTGGGTCAGTGTGTGGGGATGGGACAGAAGCAGTATTCACTGCCTGCAGGTTTCCTGCTCAGTTCTGTGCCAATTCCCAAGCTTCTCTGCCCAGTCCAGTTTACAGCAAGAGTGGGGGAACCACAAAGTGATGTTGAATGCTGTGGAGCATCTCCTGACTTAATTGATATAAAACTGGGAAGTTATTCTTCTCTTATAAATACATTGCCTCCTGTAAGGAAATACTGTTTTTTAAGCATTACAGGAATGTCATAGGAAATTAGGCCTTAAAAGCAAAAAATACATGGAAAAGTTTGTGAGGGTGGTCTCAGTATCCCCTAGTGCCTATGCATTACAGTGTGACCCCAGTGCCACCATTTGTCAACTAATGAGACAAAGTGGTGTACTTTTTGCAGCTCATCTCCTTCATTCACAGGTGCTGGGGTGCATGTGTGTTCATGGAAATTATGCATAAACTAGACTGTTTATGTAGTCTAAACTGTTTAGCTAAACTCCTAGACTACAGGAGTTTTAACTACAGGGACATGGTTATGCCAGAGCATTTTCCCCTTCTGATGACATTGATTAGTGGGTGACTGTGATGAGCTGGGCCATACAGTAACTGTTGCCAGGACTTTCAAATGGGTCTGGTGGGGATAAGTCTGAAAAAAGGATTGAAGGGAGAAGATTGATCTGTTTGTGTAAATGTTTCCTCATGTGTGTGAAAGATGCCGTAGGAGAAGTCACAAAGATGCTTGGTGAGGATTGTAGCACTCTGGAAATAGCTGCTGGTGCTGAGAGCCTTTCAATAACTTCAGTGGGTATGGAGGGACACAGTAAAGGTCTATCAGGTTTTTGAGAGGAGGTGTTAATTTTTTGTATGATGTGCCAGAAAAAGGGAAGAGAGTAGAGGAATACGGTCCAGCAGAGAGGTCAGGTGGGACCATTGGAATAAAATGAGAAGTTTATCCTTGCAGTGGTGTTTTACACAAATGTAACTGTGGAAAGACTGTGTTAGATTACATAAAAAATGATTTAGCAGTGAACAACATGCCAGTACTGACAAATCTTATAATTACTGGTGCTTACGAATCTTACAGATTATGGCTGAGCCCATGAGTGATGGCACTAATACCTCTGTGATAATATATTTAAGAGGGAAAAAAATCATTGAGCAGAAGAAATTGTGGCCAGAGAAGAGTGTAGTGAGAATATGTGAGAGAAACAGCCCTGCAGTTATCAAGGTCAGTGAAGAAGGAGGGGGAGAAGGTACTTCAGGTGCTGGAGTGGAGATTCCACTGAAGCCCGTGGTGAAGACCACAGTGAAGCAGGTTGTCCCTATGCAGCCCATGGAGGTCCACAGGGGAGCAGAGATTCACCTGCAGTCTGTGGAGAACCCCACACCAGAGCAGGTGGATGCCTGAGAGAAGGCCATAATCCTGTGGGGAGCCCGGGCAGAACCTGTGGACCCATGGAGAGAGAAGCCTATGCTGGAGTGGGTTTATTGGCAGGACTTGTGACCCTGTGAGGACCCACGCTGAGCAGCCTGTTCCTGAAGGACTGCACCCTGTGGAAAGAGACCCGTGCTGGAGCAATTCACGAAGAACTGCAGCCTATGATAAGGACTCACGTTGGAGAACTTTGTGAAGGACTGTCTCCCACAGGAGACACTCTGTACTAGAGCAGGGAATGGACTCCTCTCCCCCAGGAGGAAGCAGTGGCAGAAACATATGTTGAACTGATCATAACCCCCATTCCCATATCCCTTCCCTGTTGTACATCTGACAACACTTGCTGCTGTATAATGGGTTATGTGCAGGGTAGCAAGGGAACAGCATGATGCCACATTTGGAGGTGCAGCACACCTGGCTGGTTGCAGGAGACATGTGCTGGTGCATGCGCCCTGTGTTACATGCAGGAGGGAACCATGGTCTTCCCAGGGATGAGGGATCATTGCTCTTTGTTGCAGCCTTTCCAGAAGGAGGGGATTGTTGTGGGTCAGGTTTCAATGTGGGGGACAGCATGTGCCTCCTGGTTGTGCTGTGGAATGGGAGACACTCTGCCACCTGTCCCTCCAGAGAGTGCTCAGTGACCTCTTGCTGCTTGAAACACAAGGGGCCTGAGAAGAACAAGTTTTGGAGGTGTGAGGCTGGATGAGTGGGTGGGGTGGAGGCAGTTGGGACACCATAGTTTAACCTAGCAATATCCTACACAGGATACTTGTTCTGTACTCAGAGGGCTTCTCTGCACAGGAAATTCATATTGAATATTTGTTTGATTGCCAATCAGTGTAAGATATTCTTTATTCAAGAAAAACCACAAAGTCATGCTTGCTGCCTAAATAACCCTGTAAGTCCATGTGGAGATGCCTTCCTGAATTTAGAAACACCACAGTTATTACACAAGGCATGTCTCATGGATCTGACCTTCCCAGTTCCTTCCACTAAGTAAACAGTGGAATTGGTTATTCTCTAGCTGTGTCTTCCTTGCAAGAAAGGCACATTTTTCAGAGTGAAATACATAAAAGTCAGTTTGCTGTCTTTCTGTGAAATATTCAATATAATGAGCTTGTAAGGGACTTGCCTTTGTTGCAGAGAGAGTTAGGGAGAGGCAGGGGATGTAATAGATGCAATGTGGGACTTGCTTTGCTGCTTTCTGGGGAAAACACATTGCTCCTATTTTCCAGTGAGGCCAACAAAGTTCATTAGTTTACATTTCTGTAAATATCCTGACCTGTTTTAGTAGCAGAGAGGCAAGGGTGGCTACAAAACTAGCATTTTCCAAAGACATCTTGAGATTCAGCCATGGAAATAGCCATTTAATTCCAGCCAAACACTTTTATTTTATTATTTTATTTTATTTTATTTTAATTTTGTTTCATTTTTTTAAAATTTTGTTTTGTTTTTTGTCTCTGTGCCTCAATGGAACTTGCCAGCAACTGTACAGTGCTGTTAGGAAGGAGTGTCGTGAGACATACTGTCTGCTCAGAGAAAGGCTTTTAGTGCTAATTTCTTTACCCCTAAACACCATAAAATTTAAGTAAAAACCACAGTCTCAGGAGTAATAAAACAGATTCCCAGTCAGGATTTTGGGTGCGTTAAGTAACCAAGAGTGTCCTGTTGAAGCACCTCTGCATTTCCTTATTATGTTAATATTTTTCTCCATCATGAAATGTAAGTTGGCAAGAAAGCTGCTGAGAGGGGTTAATAGGTCCATACTTACCTGATGCACTGAGGAGGAAATGAGCTCATCTGCTCAGCAAATCAGACCTGCAGTCAGAAAGCAAAACTGTCTGACATGAGCCATGGAAATGGAGGGAAAGAATTGTGTGGCATTGAGGACGTTCCCCTGGCTCATTGTCATTCTTTCTGCTGGTGCATTTTGTGAGAAGGTGTAAGGTTGTGATGCTTCTTGGACTGTCTTCTCTTTACAGCATTTGGTGCCAAGAAGCCACTTCCAATAAGCTATCTTAATCCCCAGCCTCTTCTTCCTTCTTTCTTACTCTATATATTTGTTTAACTTCTGTTTTAGCCTCGTCCTTTCCCTCCCTCTCCTTCTCTGCCTTCCATAACACATCTCACTGAAGACCAGCCCAGCTGCTTCTCAGACCCTGCTGGGCTCCAGGCTGGAAGGGGTGGGTCACAGCTTCACTTTGAAGCATCGCCGTGGGGCTTCGAAACTGTACTGGGAGAGGAAATTGCTGCCTCCTCCTGTAACCACATGGTCAAGCTTAGCAGCATCAGAGACAAGCACGGGCTGCTTTTCACATCAAATTTTACCACACAAGAAGAAGGTGATAGAAGTATGATTGAAGGGAAAGTTGGGAGAGGGGGAGGAAAGTATGTTCTTTTGAAACTGTCTTTTTCTTCTCCTCTTTTCCCACACGAGGACGGGTGGATGTCTTATTAGTTCAGTGCTTCTTTCCAAGCATCTCATGCTGTAGGTTGGGATGGGCTGAAAGGAAGTTTTGAGCCACAGATGGCAGCATGTCAGCAGTAAGGAGGGCATGGGAGGATGCACAAGAGCACCAGAGATAATAAATAAAATTATGAAATACTATGTTTGGAAGAATAATAAGGGATATACTATTTGGCTGCTTGTGCTCTTATACTCTGCTCTTAATGAAACACCAGTGATGGATTAAACTCTGCTTTTCCTCTGCGTTCTTCTTGAGCTGAGCAGTAAGAAAAATCTTCAGCAGCGTCTTGGAAGAATGTGAGGAATCCTCTGGATATCAGGAAAGTCACACATTTTTTCATTAAGACCTTAGAGATATGCTTCATTAAGACATTAGAGATATGCTAAATGATAACAAGTACTAATAGGACTGGCAGGCACTGAATTCTTGGTGTGTTGGTGTCCATATTGGTCTTTCCATCTCTAGGCTCTAGTTTGAATGATTTTGACTTTCCATTCTGTGCATTTTCTGCAATAGTACACCATCAGCTTTCTCTGTGCCACAGTTGTTTGTGATAGAAACCCCTAAGTGTGGTAGGAATGTCTCAATATGCAAGTTCTAATGTTGGATGGCAGAGTGAGGTTGAACAGGGCATTTTGGGAGACGTATGGAGACTGCAGATTCAATGTGCTATCGCATATCTGTTGATATTATTTTAAACTCACATCAAGAAGGCTAAAATAGAAGTTAATGGTGATGTAAAGTCTTGTTTTCTACTTAAAAAATATATGGAATATTGGCATTCTTACTTGTAGTTGTGATTGAAAATTTTGAGAATTTTGCAGATTTCCCTTCCACATGAAAATGTTCATCCTCATCTTCTAACAAGAAGTTCCAAAGTAATTCAGTAGAATTTCTTCTTTGCATCTGCAATAAGATACAGCAAGCCATTCTTTCCACTGTCAAAACCCCTAATTTTTTACAGAAAAGATGGTTGGAAAAAAACCCTCAATAAACTCAAAATGTGCATATAATTTTCCAAGTGTAGTACATGCTTTTAAAGGTTTCAAAAGAATGAGTTACAAAACAGTTTAGTTCTGCATGGTTGAAAATGTGTGAGTATTCATACACAGAAAATTACTAGCTCTGTTTTTGATGGCCCTAGAGGGTGCTATATGAGGTCACAGAAGCCAACCAGTTTCTGAGGTCACCACAGATGCATTGACATTACCCATGGGGGAATCGGGCAAACCTGAGGCTTTTGCAACTTCAGTGCCTCCAGACTGTGCACTTTTTAGCATATTTTGCTGTAAGGTAGAGTTTCCTGAGAACATCACAGTGGGGCATCCCATTGTTTCCAGTGTGCTGAACTGAGAGTCAGGCAGGCACAAGCATTCTGAATTAAAGTATTTTGCATAAAATATGAAACACAAACGATTAGAAGTTTTTGCCCATATTTTCCTTGAATATATAATTTAGATTAGATGTGAATGAGAGAAGCTAAGGAAAACGGACCAGAAATTTCTGATATTCAGAAATGCTAAATTATGCAAGTATCAGTTTTAGTGTTAAGCAGTGGTGTGTTTTTAAGTTAACAGACATCTGGACATGATTCTCCATTTCCTTTTATCAGTTTTATTCTGGCATGACTTCTAACCAGAAAGTGGAAAAGTGAGTCTCATAGCAGTAAGGCACACATACAGGTATGACTGAAAAATAGAGAGATTTATATCTGCATGCACATTGTGTGCTACACCTGTGAAGTGTTTATGTCAAGAGCCATTCATGCTATGTTATTCAGAAGGACTAAATATGTGCTTCTAGAGTAAGTGCAAGTGATTCTTTGCATTTCCCCGTGTGTGACTGTAAATGCCACATTAAAAGCATATACTTCTTTCAGTGAAGTGAAAAGGGTTAGGCACCTCTTCAGTGGTTGTATAGATGAAGTGTTTGTGAGTTTTGTAAAGATGAATGAAGTTCATGGAGTTATTACAGTTAACTGTGATCGCCAGATGTTGGAATATGTGTGTGAATGCGTGCTGGTGCATCTGTTGTTTGGATAATAGGATATACACGTGTGGGACAACTGTGGAGTGTAGGTGTTATCACACTCTGGACCAGAGCTTCAGCAGGCGTAAATCAGGGTGGCTCAGTGGAAGGCAACAAAATCCAGCAGTGTGTGCTTCCTGGAACCAGCGTGTGTGATTGCATGTAGGGACTTTGACGTGTGGGATTGCGGTTGGCAAAGTGTGTCAGGATGTGACTTTGGGAGCTTGAGCTGAAGACAGTTACTAAAAGAAAAGAAAAAAAGCCAAGCCACAAATACACATCTAAGGAGCACGGATGTTAAGGAAAAAGGAAAGAATACATGCACTGATCCTTCACGCTAAGTCAAGAGTTTTGTGCTACTTTTCCTCTGTGGAAGTACATGAAAGCCAAGGAATTTTAGAATAATTTCGGGGGGGGGGGGGAATTCCATTTATGGCTTGGCATGTGTGTATGATATTTCAGATTTCAAATCAAATTGTGTTTATATGACACAGTTGCCTTTCATAGCACAGGCTTGATTGAAGTTCCTAACACATCTTTTCCTGGTCCATGCACCATACACTTGTAATGCAGTGCTGTAACCTATTCAGTTTCTCATGGTTCTGTCCCCCATGAACCAATACCAACTCTATCCCCCATTTTGTTGCTTTTAAAAATATCTTTTTATGTTTCTGGCTTGGTCTTGAAACACTAGAAGCTAAAAAACACTAGCACCGCACTCAGATCCTTTTGGAGAATCTTTTCTCTCAACCCTACCTGTATGGCTACATAGTCAGAGGCAGGAAAGTTGGCCAATTTGGAAGCAAGTCAGTTTTGTGTGAAGCAAACAAAAGGAAGAATGTGTTTATCACTTGTGAAAAATACCCCAGGCTCATTGTTTAGTAAAAATGTCTGGTTACTCTGCAGAGGTGATCAAAACAGCAAATGGAACATTAGGTTGTGAGAAATTTAATGGAAAGTACCATAAAAAATACTGTAATTTCTGCTATGTAAGCCAGTGGTAGATCACTGATTTAAAACTCAAATGTATTTTTAGGAATTCAATCCCATACATATATTTATGTATCTTTGCTTGTGTACGCATGCATGTAACAAAAATAGGACAGATTCTGCAAGCAAGCAATTAAAATGTTTAGAGTCAAGAAGAAGCTTTGTTATGAATAAAATCTGAAAGGATTTGGGTTACAGTCAAGAAGTTTAGGTAGAGGAGAATCAAAATAGTGTAAGGGGAGATAGTCTTCCAAAGTCTGGCTCAGAAAGGGGTGTGGGAGGTCTGAAAGACAGCTTGGCTAATGTAGCATGTGGAGGAAAAAAATGTACTCTAATGATTTGTTGAACTATTACAAACCCAAACATCAGTTCAACAGGACTGGCCTGATAATTACTGTTTTCCCAAAAGAAAATGGTAGATTGTGAATGAAACGAACAATTTAAACTTGAAACTTCGGCTTAATGGAGATGCATTTTTTCTTGTGAAACCATTCCCATGGAAATTTTCTAATGATTTCCTTTTGAAATAGTTGCATTAAAAAGGAGATACATAAAGTAGTATTTATCTTGTTATAACACTGTAGTAAATGGACAGTCATACCATAAAGGCAATGCACTTTAAAGTGAAAAAGTACTTTTTGCCTTCTTGTGTGCACAGTTAAATGGTGGAACTCACTGCCACATGACAGCAGTACCAAGAGTTCAGAAGGACTCAGGAAAGAGTTGGACTCTTTCCTCCATCTGGCTCCCTGATACTGCTGTCATGATAACCTCCATGGTATAGGGAAATATATATAATGTCTCTTTCCCTGTGTTTTGTAGGCCAAAAAATATCAGCTAAATATTAATGTACTTAAAATATTAAGATTCATTTGTTTGAGCTTCATTTGTTTGAGTTGTTTATGCCTACAAAAAGGTCAATATTTTCTGGACTTCGCAGGCATTATAAATTTCCCAACAATTTCACATTGATTTGAGACAGAATAGATACCTCTGCAGCATTAATCTTGCGTCATGTTTTCCTTTTTTTATGAATGCTTTTTTTTTCCTATCTGGCAGAGAGCAGTCCAAGCCACAAAATCCAGAAACAGACTGTCCCAGAGTTGGTGCCCGTTTCCGTCAGGGAAGGGCCTGCCACAGAGCTGGGATCTAGTTTCAAACTCCTGCACAATTTGTGGTTATTTAGAGCCAACATTTTCATTTGGGTTGGTCTCTAAATATTTGTTGTATGGTTTTATTTATAAGAATAATGACTCCATGTTTACAGGCTACAGTATATAATGTATCTAATGCCTGGTCTCTTATTTTTTTTAGTTTTCCTAACTTTCAAGAGCATTTCCACTCTTAATTTTACACAAACCCTTGGACATGGGCCAGACAAATTCTTTGTAGTCTGTACAGTTCAGGATCTTGGCCAGATTAAAGTTGTCATCAATTTCACCTCCTTCTTCTAATAACATCCCACTTTCCCCCTATTACTTCTCATGTTTTTAAAGGTTGCTGTTCTCTGTGTTCTACTGCATTTTTTTCAGTATTATGGTCTTTTATTTTTAATTCTCATTTAACCGAATATTATTTTTCTGCATGCTCTTTTAAAGCCCTGTACTATTTTAAGTATGGGCTTTCTAAATATTTGCTACTGAGCAGTCTTTTTGTGAGGCTGTGCTGGTGATTCCTTGTCCTAAGTCAATTCTGACTGACAGCTGCAGAGAATCTCCTCAGGGAATTTTAGGAATTTCTTGGTTTCCTCTACACTTAGATTTCAAATTGCATTTTCCACAAAGCTAGTCTGACATACTGAAGACCCAAGCTATTTTTGTTTTCCAGAAAACAATAATACAACATCAAACTCTGAGTCCAAGTTTTGTTATTTCAGTGGATTTTGTTCTCCTGAAATGTGATTGGACAGAAGCCTCTAGTGGGAAAAATTATGCTTATAAGCTACTTTTAAACAAAAGCCCCACAGATTGGAAAGTTTATAGGACAGGTTTTTTGTTGACATCTATTTGATGAGATATTTTTAGTTATGATAGGTAGTCTAAAGCATGGATTGATGAATTGCAGGTAGTTTTCCTGAGGGATAGGATTTCATATGAAGTCTACAAAAAAATCCTATGCTGTGACACTACTCAGAACACTCTTGGCCACCTAGCTTACGCTTCTGTAATGAAAATTTGTATTTACCAAGGATGAGTTCAGAGCCCAGCACTCAACATCTCCCTTTTCAGTCGAGGCAGCTCAGGACTGGAGCTGATATCTTGAATATCTAGTCCTAAACTGTGTGTTGGCATAATGTGTACATTTTCTTTTTCTTGGCATTCTTAAAAAGTTACAATAGATTGTGAGATAAAAACCCTATTTTAAAGTTTAACTGTGGCTGATATTCTTTCTTCTGGCTGGAGCAAAAGTCAACTTTTAAGGGCAAACCCCCAGGATTAAGTATACTAGTAAGTGCCAGCTGCTTTGTACTTCTTTGCCAATACCAAGAAGCCATAAACCCAATTTAACTTGCTAGTTAAACCAGGTTTACAGCTGTTTTGCATTGCTGGAGTGGAGCAGAGCAGCTGGAGCATACCAATGAATCAGAGTGATTTTTATTTTGCTGGGTCTTATGTCTCTCTGTTGAGTCTTACATAGAATAAAACAGTGTAAGAATAAGTCAGTTCTTGGCAGCGCATAGTCAACTTGATGCAAGATTTGCATTTACAGTCAAAGCCAGTATGGTTTTTTTTTGTCTTCTGTTTGTTTTTATATTTTCCTACTGGTTGTGTTTGCCATGGGGATATAGATGTGTAACAACACTACTGGCCTTATACTCAGTGTTAGTTTTGGTAGGAGCAGCCTTTTTTTAATGTATCTTACATGCTTTTTTGGTCTTACAAAAACACCTTATAAAACTATATTTCAGGAGGATGAAGAAGCCTTAGAAGTTAAAGTGCCAGAGCAATCCTTCAGAATCAACTAGTCTCCTATTGATTTCACTTGTGACTGTTATCAGGTCTCTTCATTTGTCTATGCCACATTTCCCTATCTCTACATCTTCTGGTTTTGTCTTTTTGGGTCTTGTTGATGTTAATGTAATTTTGTCCTGCTATGGTTTCACAAAAAGGTCTTAGGCTGGAAATTAATTATTTGAATGCTTCTTTTTGCTGCCTGAGATTGCAATATAGCAGGAGTATAGAGGAAGTTCTTGGTTTGGAAAAGCTTGTATTGTCTCCATATCAGTAAAATCCTGATATTGGTTGCAACTTGCAGTCACAAATATAATAATAATGAATATTATTGGGGGATAGAATAGATGATTTTTTAAAGGTTCCTTTGAGCCTTAATCATTCTATAGCTCTATTATCTGTGGTAAACAGGTTATAAATTCTAGCTGTATGAAGTTGATAATGGGCCTAGTGCTGGAAGAAGGGATGATTAAGGTAGTAGGGTATATGAGTGAATGGAAAAGTTCAGGGGGATAAAATAATATATGAGAACACCTGCAGAACTATCTTTGTGTTATTTGTTGTGTATAGTAGGTCCATATGGTTACAATCACCAAGTGTATAGAAACCTTTGCCTACAGCAAGAGCAATTGCTGGATCATCTGTGCAAAACATACCATGCTAATTTGAACGTCTCTGTTGAACTCCAAACTTCTCTGCAGTTTGCTTCACCTCTGCTGCTCCTGCCGTCTTTGCCACAGCCAGACTTCTCATGTATTTTTGAAGTTACTGAAGTTTTTTTTTAGCTTTTGCCCAAGTATTAGTAATCAGGGGAAAACTGTTGTGTACCTGAAGTAGTTGCACCAGCAGCTGACTCACCACAGTCAGATGAATTTCCCCTTTTTCGAAGTGCTTGGACTTAGTGAGTTTCTGTTCTTTCACTTTCATACGGTTGTGACATTTTGTCTCAAGATTTCAGTATGGTCACACTGCTATGTGCATGGTTTTTATGCTGCTGATTTTGTGGGGTGGCAGTAAGCCAGTTTGAAAATTAGAAATCTGAAAAGAACCTTGAGATCTGTCTGCAACCAGCAGCAAAACAAGGTATCAGCTCTGCTAATTTCTGCTGAGTTGATAAGAGAAAACCATCCGAAAACCCCCCAAAGTCCTCCAAATTTTCTTAGCCCTTACGTGTTCAGGATTTTGTACCTTCTTTTTAGTTGGCAGGTCCTAATGGCCAGCAAGTCAACTGCAGGGGAGAGTGAAGGACCACCTGTTGCACTAAATGTTCACAAACCTTGCAAACAAAAATAAACAGTAAAAAACCAAACCCTTAACAGCTTGTAACAGCTGCCACATTCCACCCAAGAGAAATCTTTACGCTAATGGAATCTGACAGGATCTACATTAGATATCTACATGTATACAAAAAAAAAAAAAAGAGAAGAAAAAGCAATGAGAGGAAGAAAATAAATCTGTTGGGCTCCTCTGGTTAGGTGGTGTTTCATGTATAAAGGGTTTTTGTCATTGTTTTCACTCCTGTAATTTACATTCTTTGATAGTGTGGAGTAAAACATTTGTTGAGTTCATGAGCTGCATGGTATGGCCAAGGACTAAACTGAGCTCTTTTTATTTTATTGGTTAAATAAGGGGAGCATTATCCTTGCTGTGCTCCAGCTGCAGTGAAAATTCTGCTGAAGATTCATGTATGAATTTGCTTAGAAAATTAATGTCTTTTAACATTTCACATGCTGGTTTGCCTCTTGTACCAGATTGATGAAAACCCAAGGAATTTACATGAGGAACACTAGCCCGTTGAGTAGTAGAAAGAATTCAGGCAGTAGCACCTCACTGATTTGTGTAAGAAGGTTCTGATACCAGGAGAAATGGTATTGTTGCAGGATATTGTCCATTATCTTGGGACATTCAGTGGGGATACTGACCTCAGAGTCACCACACTTGTGAGAATGGTGTTTACTTCCTATCTGCCAAAAAAAGCCTGGGAATTTGAGGATGAAAAGAAACTATGAGTTGAGGATTTCCAGGGTGATCTGGAGATGGTAGAAATGGGAAAGGGGTTAATAAATAAAGGTTGTGGCTCTCCTTCCACTTCCATAATAACAATAAAAACCCCTCCAAAAGTCTGTAAAGTCAATGGGATGATATCAGCATAAATTCAGTGAGAGGGGGCTTAAGCCTCTGATATTTAATTTTCTGCAGCGTGCAGTTCTGCTTAATTTCCAGGGATCCCCAAGGCTCCAGCCACATGCCCAGTTTGAAAAGTTGTCCAGGAAATGCTGGAATGATGTAGGGACAGCATCTAGCCAAGTGCCATCTGTTGGCCATTTACCATACTGCTTCAGAGGACACATTGAATTTCTGAGTGCCTGAACCAAGCACAAGTGATGTGGCCTAAACCAGCCTCTTTAGATTCAAATCTACAGTTTGGTGCCTCATTTTAGAAGGAGGACTCCATAATGGAAGGTTTTCCCTAGGTCCAGTCTCTTTAGACTCTCAGTGTAGTTTAGCTTTATTTTAGGTTGAACATTAGGAAGAATTTCTTCACAGAAAGGGTGATTAGATATTGGAATGGACTGCCCAGGGAAGTGGTGGAGTCACTGTTCCGGGAGGTGTCTAAGGAAAGATTGGATGTGGCACTTAATGCCATGGTCTAGTTACATGGGGTGGTGATCAGTCGTAGGTTGGACTTGATGATCTCAGAGGTCTTTTCCAACCTAGTGAATTCTGTGATTCTATGACCTCAGAGAAGATGTAAGACTTCTGGTTCAGCACATAAGCAGATATATAGAAAGGTCTTACTGTGATATTTGAAGCATCCTCTTCCTTTTTGTTGAAGGACAAAGTGATTAACCATCCCTAGGAAGACATAAGCATAGTGACCTCTATCTGTCTTGTGGCCACAGAACCTCAGCAAGTATCTTGTATTATCTTGAATCACCTTGTGTCTAGGACATCGGTTTTGAGTGTAGTACTGGTCTCTATGTAACAATCCTACATTGGTAATTTTGTGCTACTCCTTTAGAAGTACTGACCTATTAAGGCTTCAGCCCAACTTGGAAGTCTGTGGGAGACATAAAGGAGTCCCTGTCCAAAATGGATTGGGAGCAATACATCCTGAACCTTTCTAGTGTCCTACAGAATTTCTACATTGTACTGGCAGATTGTCTAAATAATTGACAGAGCTTTCTGGAAACATCCTTTGAGCAAAATGTCCACTGTCCAGTGATACCACCTAGGGCTCTCACAAAAGATAAATGCTTCCTGGTGACACTTGGGACTGGAAGTTTCTCTTATACTATCAGCCAAAGACTTTGTGTCCATACCACTGCAGCAAAATGGATTTTCCAGAAATGTTTCTATGTGGCAAGAGATGGGGCTGGTGGTTCCACAGGTGGTATCTTCACCGCCTGCATCTTCTTGACTGTTGCCCTCTGCACTGATGTGCAAGCTTACTCCTGCAGACACTGTCTCTCAGAAACACTGTAAACCTGAGACTCAGCCTCCATGACCTCAGGGTTCTTAAAGGCATTTGTTTGGTATGGAAGGAATTTTAGATGGTATGATTTAATCACACTTTTAGCACAGATTGTTACTTTTTGTCTCCTTAGGTTTCCCTTGCAGACAGAGATATCTCTTTCTTTTTTTAAGTGCAGAGAATATGTGTAAATAGCCATTTTATTCCTTCACTGAGGTTGCTTGTACTTATGTGATCAATGAGGACACTCAAGAATAGTGCTTCTGAATCTTGTTTGAAATCCACAGAGCTCTTCCTGAGCCTTTTGGTGGAGTGTGTCGCATCACTTTATTCTGCTGTTAATCATCTATATAATACTGATGCCACTTTGTCAAAAATCAGACTCAAGACATAAACACATTGCTTTGCAGAATGTATTGTGAATTAATTGGATATAATGTGGGCATGCACCCTGTTTCAAAATAACACTGCTATTTGCAAAATTTCATCTTAGCCCTACAATATGAGAATGAGGGCTGTATATAAACACCATACCTACCTAACACATTCATGAGATATTTTTGCAAAGAAATGGCTCCCTGACCAAATATGACAGCCTGGACTTGTCAAACTAGTTGAACCTCACTTTTTTGTTTGTTTGCTTGTTTTTTGAGCAAGCCTTTTTCTTCTTCTCCCCCATAGAGGTTGTTGTGTGCTCTTTTCTGCAGTTTGCTTCAATCGCTTTCCTTGGTAGCATATTCCATATGTTTGCTATCACCTTTTTTTGTTCTTCTGTAGCCTAGAGCATTTTATTCACCAAAAGCTGCATGTTTATCTTCTCAGGAAATATCATTCTTCAAAAAAAAGTTTTATAGGAGCAAATAAAACATTTCCAAAACAGTGCTGTCAAATAACAAAATAAAAACCTGTTCATTGTTTTTGATGAAAAAGATGTTAAAATGAAAAAAAAAAGTGTTGTTTAAAAATAACCAACTCTTCAATAGTAGTGTGGGACAATATTCAATTAAATGTAATGTAGATTTCCAGTAAGCCCATCTAATCCTAGATTGAAACTATGGATTGAATGAATTTTTTTCATTTCTATCTTTAATCTATATTTTTTACTTCATCCCCTGCATTGCTTGCTACTACTTTTATTTTATGCTGAGGGTCCTTTTTTCAGCTGTTTCTAAAACTTTACAAAAATACCAGATATCATGTTGGAAACCCAAAGCCCCAAATCACAACAAACCATAAATATATTTGTGTTATATATATATACACCTTATAAAAGGGCATTGTACTATTCTTTAGCACTTTCTGTATTGACTTCCCTCTTCCCTCCTTTTAACACTCACAGTAGGTAGAACTGGAGCATCTTACCTGACTTCTTTACTTTGCAGATTCAGAGCAGAGCACTGGGTCAGACACAGAGGTACTGACAGAAAGGACATCCTGCTCATTTGGCTCCCATTCCGACCTTACATCTGGTGGCTCAGGCCCTCAGCCTCCTCCACCTTCATCCATGGAAGAGATCCAGGTAGAGCTGCAGTGTGCTGACCTCTGGAAAAGATTTCATGACATTGGGACAGAGATGATCATCACAAAAGCAGGCAGGTAAGACATCTCTGGTTTTCTATCTAGTTAAAAAAGAAATCATAACTAAACAAAGTAAAAAAAAAATTTTTTTTGGAGAAAGAAACTTTTCTTTTTCCTTCTTGATGAGCCAAAGGAACAAATACACAGGAAAAATTAAATGACTGTCAGAGTTTCAGAGCTGTATCTCCTACTAGTTTTCTTAAGACAAGTAAAGTTGTTTCATATTACTACTTGAATAAGTGGCTACAAAGGAGAACTCACAGCTGCAGGAAACTGTTGAGAATGGTCTTTTCTTTGAATAAGTAAACCAGGAAACGATCATTGTATTGTTGGCTGTACTGAATTTAAAATGAGTTATGCATTTGGGGGTGAGCCATTTGAGTTTCCTTTCAAGTTTCCATAGCACTTCAAGAGCCAGTTGATTTAATCTCAAATACAGTGAAATTCAAACTCACCTTTGCACCAAATGAATGTCTTCCTGCAGTTCTACATAGATAAAGTGTTAATGATGTCCTGTATAAAAAATGTGGAGGCTTAATGTTTTCCTTGGCTATTGCAGCTGATACTATGTCAGCTGAGATTAGGAAGAGCCACTAATAAGCGAGATTCTTTTAGAAAGAAAAACCCACTCTGCCATGCTGTTAGCCAAGGGAAAGATCTTCATTGCCACCTACTATTAAAAAATAGCTAGACGTCTGTTTGCCAAAACAAAACCTGAAGCTAGTTGTACATTTCTAGATCCCCCAAACTAGGATTTTTAGCCACGTTTGCGTTAACAGTCTGTTCCTCACCTCCACCTAATGAGGTTTTAATTCCTATTGACGGAGCGAAGGAGAATGTCAGCACCACGGAGAGATCCCGCCACGGCGAGCAGATCCCGTGATTGCCCTGGGAGCTGTCCCGACCCTGCCTCAGGGATGCAGAAGAGATTTCCTCTCAAGTTTTGGGGAAAACCCACGGTGTTCTATTGTTTATAGTGTTGTTTTATATCTATGCTTTCAGAATTTTCCAGAGCAGCTAGACTTGTTGTTTTCTGTTCTTGTGAAGTTAGTGCTATTGCTCTGTAGCCCCAGGAAGTCCAGATAATTTGAAAAAGTTATATTGAACATATAACCCAGATGATCACCCAAAAAGATTATCAGAGCCAGATTAGCTACCGGTGTTAGATATACGATCTCTGTGGTGCAGGAATCATCTTGCATCAGTACAGGGTGGGCTGCTGGTTTTGCCTTTCTCTCTCAAATGGAAGAGGCAAAGTAACAGGAATTATATCACTTACTATTGTGCAACACCTTTTCTCTGGAGGTGTCAAAGCAAACACAGAGAAAATTCATTATTATCCCCTTTTCATTGGGGGTGAAATCAAGACCTAAACAGATTAGGTGATCTGTCCAGCATCATTAAATATGGCACTGGAAGAACCAACTTCCTTGCTTCTGACTTGATTATCCTGGTGCCTGGACCATGCTGTTTCAGAAACGTAAAATAATACATTATTACCTGTTGGATTAACTATATTCAATTCTCTTATGATACATAGAGTAGATAGACTAAAGAGCAGTATGAATATCTCAAAGCCTACCAACACTAGATCAAACTAAAATGCCCAGAACTTAGTGGTACGAAGATGATCTCATCAGCTCACACTTTTCTGAATGAAGTAGCTGACCTTTCTGACATCTTAAAAAGCCATACCCTGATCATAGGATGCTTTTCTTTTTTTTTTTAAGTCGTCAAAAAAGTTGAAACATCAATGCCACTGGAATTTTGCGAATAGTTCAATGCAACTTTTCACAGAAGCCTTGACATCATTGGCAGGGATCCTGGAAAAGGAAGGGTTGTGGAATAAAAACCACGGTAAAACATTCTGGGGAGAGATATAATGAAATTAAATACTTTGGAAGAGTTTGGTCAGGCTGATGTACATATAAAAAAAAAGATTCTGTAGTTCCTTAAAAGTTTTTAGGAAAATACACAGAATTAAATGTGCTTCTGGGTTTGTTTTTTCTCCTTTTTTTTTTTTTTTTAAACAACTCCTATTTGGAAATTTTCATCAGCTTTCCTTGAGCTGTAAACTCTTATTTGTTGATTGGAACTATGTATTTTGACACTTTTGATCGAAAACTATTGTTCTGATATATATGAATTGCAGTGTTTAATGTCAGCAATGGTTCTTGGAATTTGCAATTTCATGTTACCTTTCAGACAAATATGTCTTCCCGCATTGCGTATCACCATATCAAACAATAGATATCTATCCCTAATTCCACAGTAATAAGAGAAAGCTGATTAAGAATTATTGTGAGGTGTACATAGTTCCTTCCATATGGGTACATGATGGAGCTGAACTACAACTCCAGAGAACCACCATGCCAGGAAAAACAAGCCCCATTTAGTAAAGAAGCATTGCAAAGTCAAACATTCAAATTCACTTCCCTCATCTGATCTTTTTCTCTTTGTTTCAACTTGGCCCCAAGCAAAAAAAGCAAAAATTGTTTTGATTTTCTTAGATTTTGGCTCATGTTTTGGAAGAGAGGTCTCTATTCTTCGGTCAAAGTCTTGGTCTGCATCTTCTGATGAAATACCTCCTTTCTTATTCATGCATCTGTCAGAAGTGTTTAATAGCACATGTGAAGAAAGACAGACACACTAACTTTATTTAAGGAGTCCAAAGCAATAGATATTTTGATAATTTTTAGAAGGAAATAGACATAGGAAAACCTGTATGGACTGTAAAGAAACTTCTCTTTCCAAGATTTTTTTCCTATAACACCATTAATAATATTCTCAAGTGTCTTTGCAAGCTCCAGTTTGGATAATTTTTCCACTTATGGAAGACCATGTATCACTTACATGTCTTACTGTGCAAATCACAAATTCTTTATAATCCTAAATAATATTCTTTCTCCTTGAAAGGAGATGCTTACTTGACTTCTGATGGCCAACTGTCTCATCACTGGCTACCCACAGAAAATCTATGTAGCTGTAGCTACTAAATATATGGGTTTTTTCTGCTTGATGATATTCTTCTCCAGAAGTGATGATAATAATATTGTAGGGGTTTGGTTGGTTGTGGTTTTTTTTTTCCTGTTGACTATATTTGTAGGTTGACTGTTGCAAAGTAAAATGAAGAGTTGGGCAGTTTGTTTAGGTAATATGCCTGTTTATTGAGGATGGACCTTACAGATATGATAACATTTACTAATGAGATGTTTAACTTCTCTGGTTAAACGTTTTTCTTTCAGAAGAAGATGTGTTAGTGATGGGTGAGAGCTGATTCAGGTAGTCCTGTTTCTCCATGTGGGATGCATGATACATGATACATCTCATAGATTAGTATGTATAATTTCTGGAAAAAATAACAGAGCTCATGTTCTTTCCTCAAGATTTCCTACTACTTATTGAAATTGTGAGAGATGCACAGGGTAATTTGCATCTGCTTCCTTCCCCACAGAAGATTTTGCTCTTATTGCTTTCTCTTTGGAAACCCTGTTTGAATCCTCTAAGACCTTCTTGGTTTGGAAGCCATTATAATTACAGACTCAGTTGCCTAGAACTACAGCTGCTCCTTAATTTTCTGTGACCTGTAAGGCACTGCTTGGTTCCTGCTTGACCACACAACGTCTTTCTGTTTTGCTATGTAATGCTAGTTTCTAACCTACGTTCTCATTTCAAACATATTTCTGGAGCTATATCCTGACTACGTCAGGCTGACTACACTTTTTGTCTTTCAGACTCCCACTCTTACTCATATTTAATTCTGCTTTGTTTTTTCTTTTCTTGATGCTATATTTACAGATGTCTTTTTTTGTCTATTTTCATAACTTATTCCAGTCCTCTTATGACTTTTCCTTTCTTCCCTTTCATTGTTATTCAAATTTTAATCGGATGCTTATAACAAGACACCTTTGTTCCTTGTGCAAAAGATGCAAATGGCTGTCATCTGCAGCGTGTTCAAATCTGCAATCACCTTTATCTCCCATTTTGTTTGAAAGGCAATCTTAGACCCTGTATAAAATAATATAAATTCAGTTTAAGCACTGAGCCATACTGATTTGAGCAACTAGACCTAACTCTTTTAATCTACCCTCCTTTACTAACAATGATCATGCTTGTACCCTGGCAATATCAACAGAAGAATTTGAATCTCTCCCGTCATCTCTACAATCCCTGTCTAAAGTTTATGGCCATCTGAGTTGCAGGGGTAACTGTTAACTGATGCATAGAAGTACTGCCCAAAGTGGGAAACAATGTGCACTTATTCCTGCAGGAATACACTATAAAGAGTGCTTGGAGTCCTTCTCTGGGAGGGAATGGCTGCCTACTGTGTATGGAGTTGGTTACATGAGTGTGACCATGCATACCAGCACATCCACATTGCTCTGGGAACTCAGGTTTTACCTGTCACAGAGCCAGGATCTCATCTCGACAACAGGGGAAATTATCTCGTGTGTCGTATCACAGTTATCATATCCACACCGCAGGATGGCTCAAACCAAAGTGCTGAGGCCAGGCTTGGTAATTAGAGTGGAAAAAGCCAGAAGCGAGTGGAACTTGTGAACTTGTGACCTTGTCCTCTCCTGACTCCTGTATGCAAAATGGTATTTTGCATGGAGTTTCCTTGCCTCCCTAAAATCATGAGTCTGAATTGTTTGAAACAAGTACTTAGGGCTGTTTACATTACCAAGCATTATTTTTCATTTCCAGTGCTCTTCAGTTAGTGACAGTAGCAGGGATTTTGTATTGAAGCTCTATTGATGCTGAAGGGGCCCATGGAGAGGACTTCTCAGAGCAAGGGCTGGCAGGCTATAGCTACCAAACTGCTGCTTAAAGGTCCTGGTCCAGTGGGTCAGATAAGCTTTCTCCAGCTTCCAGAAAAATATCCCCTTTGGGAGCAACTGAGAAGATCTGCTAATCTCCCTCTCCCTCATAAACAATAAATCCTTTTGCTCCCAAGCCCTGCCCTCAGCTTTTCCTCTCAAAACAAACATCTCCTCTACATGATCCCATACTGCAGAGAGAAACAGAAAGGCATTCCTCTGTTACCTTGCCTTGCCCTGCCTTGCCTTGCATTACCTTTCTTTCCCTCACACATTACGTTTGTTTTTTTATAAAGAAATATAATTTGGCATCAGTCTTAAATGCAAGGAAATATATGAAATAGCAATGATAACTTCAGGCTGCCCTGTAAACTCACATACACTGTAAACACTGTACACACTAAATCTGCAAACTTAAACCAGATTATTTTGCAGAGTTTCTCTATTGGACTTTTTTATGTCTGGAAAATGATTACTGTGTTACTGTCAATAGACAAATTGTCTTTTGCTACAATTGAAGAGCACAGCCCTTCATTTTAGGGTTTGTATTTAACAGATGTCACCCTTATGAAAATCTAATCTTATTTAAGTTTCTAATTTAAGGGTTAAAAACTGAAGTTTTATTCCATTGGAGGAAAAAATCCAGTTTGGAGATACACCTGTTACACCTGATATACCTTCTTTGAACAATTTTCACAGAGGAATATCAAACTCTATTTTTTATGTTAAATGAAAATTTTAAACAACAACAACAAAAATACTATGCTAGTTGTCAAAATCCAACTACTTCTTTCTTTTGCTGAAAGTTCACAAACATGGTTCTTAATATCAGTACACTACAGTGTTGGATAATACTGATCACGTTTTAGAGATGTTTATATATCATTAGTTTTCTTCACATTTGATGTTCATAAACCTCACTTTCATCATGAAAGAATACAGAAATTGAGTAGATTGAGATACATGGTTGTTACTAAAATGCTTTTTAAAACACTTGTAAGTGGTCCTAAAGTAATTTAATAACTTATTTCATATCACATCGTATTTCTCCTAAAAGGGTACTGTGTGTAAGTTCACAGTCTAAGTTTAGGAAGACTTGTTTTCCTGCTGAGTGGTAAAGCTAACATATAAATAACTTGATCATCCCAAACTGCTGCTGATATAAAACCTCTTCCTAAAATATATCAGATGTCATCAGATGTTCCCAATGAAAACAGACAGCCTTCATGTCTGTAGCTGTTGGCTATAAAGCTAGCTGATACCTGTCTAGATGAAAGATTCTTGACTGTTTATTCACATCATATTCATAAGCCATATTCAAATGGCCTGAATTCCTTCCAAACCTTTGAGCCCCTTGTCTTCTATAAGGTTGGTGCCTCTGGGGGACCAAGAGCCAACCAAGAGCCAACCAAAAGGAAACGGAGAGAACAAGGACTTTACCAGGATTATACATGGTACATCCCTAAGTCACCACTGTTTGCCTCTGCCTTTTCCATTTTCCCCTTTCCATGTAGCAGTGCTGCTGGAGACCTGCTGTGACAGTTCCAGGCCACATCCTTATTGCAAAGAAACCTAAGTTACTTTTACACCCACAGAAGAAGAAAAACAGTAATAATTTACAAAACTTTAAAAGTTCACTTAAACCTTAGAGAAAGCAGTGGGATCAGCCGAGCTCTCTCTGATCATTTTAGAGATTAGCCTCTAAGCCTGCTGAATGGTCTGCGGTAATCTTTTACAAGGTATTTCATCAGCAACAACCCCACAGGCTATACTGCAACTTTACACGGGGCTGCAGATTTGGAGGGAGCTTCTTGGGACACACAGAGTGTTCAATTTTCCCAATACAGTGTGTAGTCTTGGACCCAAAGAGACTCAGATTTAATCCTGCATTTCTCATCAACCCTCTGAAACATGACCTACCTCTTTAGCTGCTCCCAAGCCACCTCTCTCTAATTAAGGAGAGCTGGACTGTAAAATGCCACATCCTGTACCCACTTGGCTTGGCAGATTTAATGAGCTATTGTGGTAGAAACAAGGTAATGCCCTCAAGCCACCAAAGGCTAATCCATTATTCTTCTCCCCCCCCTCCCCCAAGTCATTTCACTAGTAAACTCACACCATCAGCTGCACTAATCTGCTTTGTCCTTGAAGGGTTTCTGCAGATGATTTTTCTGACAGTTTTATGTCTCTCATAACTTGGGTTAGCTGTGCTGTGGTGCTCTCCCCACCCCCCAAGAGAAAGGCCCTTTTCCAAAGCAGTTGCAGTTGCTAATAGATCAGAAATTATCTTCTGAGTGTGGTCTGAAATGAAAGAGCTGTGGGTAAGGTAAAGGCTGAACACCAACCTCCTCCTTCTCACTCTCTTCTGCTAGTGGGTCTATGTGGCTTGGATGGGAAAGAATAAAATATCTTGTCATGTCACATCCCTGCAGTGAAAAGTGTAAGAGACATGTTTGGAGGTGTTGACACAAAATTTCCTGTTTTCTCCCTCCTCCAGGCTATGTCCACTAGTAATACCTTGAGAAACAGAAATTCTGGGAGAATTAAATCTTCTTCTCTGATGTTTCACTGCTTCTCACTAAATAGAAAGGAAAGTGTCATGATGGTTTCTGGGGATGGCTCCTGGAAAAAGAGGACAACGTTTCTTGTACACTTTTCCACTATTTTGGCATTATGATTTTAAATTCCCCTTTAATATCCTCCTTCCATCCAAACCTTCATTCCATAAGGATATGCCTACTTGTCAGAGAAGTAGAATGTAATTTTGTATGAGCATGCAATACTTTCAGAGTGTCTCCTACCAAACCTTTGCATTTTCTAGGTAGAAGTCATGCAATTGAGTAACACCATCCTATAGGACCTCTACTCAAGTTTTTCTCAGATAAGGGCTAAGAAGCTAGTTGAGTAGAGCTCAGGTTTGAGTTAACAGCCAGTGAAACAACGCAGGATTTCTTTCAGTGCTCTGCTCTGCTGCTTGATTTAGTCTGCACTTCATGCAGTTCTGCTCCTCAGATTTCACGAAGACGTGAAAATATCACATTACTTACAAATATAATATGGCACAAGGAATTCCCTTAGTGTGCTGTTTGAGGGAGGTATAGAACAGATATTGGTCTACTGGCCACCATAAAGTTTTTAAGAATGAGAAATTATGCCATAGCCACACTATCACTGACATCTTCAAGGTTAAAATTGTTCTGATCTGTTCTCTTCTGAAATTATTGCTTTGCTACAAACACTTCCAGAGCAGTGACTAGTGTACAGCAGAACCAGACCTGAGCTCAGACAAGAGAAAAGCTGGGAATTGATTCTTCTTGGCGTATAGTTTCATAATTTGCCTATCAGGAGAAAATGCTTAATAGAGACCTGGCATAGAAAGACAACATTGCACAAAATACTACCTAAAAATGCCTTAGAGAGGACAATCTCTGTAAAGTATAGTAGAATTGTCTGCTATGAACTGGAAACAGAGTGCTTGACTGTGAGTATTTATTATTACTTACAGGTTGTTATCCTGCCACTCCTTTTTCTAAGTGGGAAAAATTTGAAGATTCAAACCACTACCAGCACAGTCTTTTCTACCCACACCAAGTCCAGAGGAGTCATAGCAAGTACTGGGCTGTGTAAAATAGCATACTCCTGGTGTCAGAAAGAGGTATAAGGACCCACTTCAGCATCCTTATTCACCATTTCCCCCCCTTATTTCTACTCTTATTTTCCTAGGAGAATGTTTCCAGCCATGAGGGTGAAAATTACAGGCTTGGATCCCCACCAGCAGTATTATATTGCCATGGACATTGTCCCTGTGGATAACAAGAGATACAGGTAAGCTTTTTAAGTGCAGAGGTAGGAACCTTATAATAACTTACTGTTAATGACAGCCTAGCAAGGACACCTGCCATTATACACCATTGCAAAGGTCTGCTGGAGGAGACCATGTTGATTTATATCAACGTGGTTGATTTGACCAGAATCATGAGACACAAATCCAGAGGTTTAATATAGTCTCTTTGGATCTAAATCTTTTTCTTTTCAAATAGCAGTTTTTAATTGAGGAGTTCCCTGTCATGCATTTCCTAATTGACTTGATTCACTACAACTTTCTGAGGGAACTGATAACTGGAGTTATCAATGGGGAGTCTACAGTCTCTAAAACTACTTCACCAAGCAGAAAGGAATGGGCAAGCAGCCCCTGAACTAAGATAGGAACCTCAGGTCTGGCCTGAACTGAATTGGGTGATTTAAATTTTAAAAGCATTCACTGTCCAGCACAGCAGCCACAGTGAATATTGGTCCCTGACCCAGAGTGTGGAGTCATTGAGAAACACTCCACCACTGAGTTGAAAGACAGGAAGAGGTTTCTCTGATATTAATGGGCTTCTGACCCTTAAATGTACTCTGGAAAACTCATGGTCCCCTACATCCCAGAAAACTATCCAGACAGAGGTGATTTATGTATTCTTATTAAAAGACCCCTTTTCCCCTAACAGTCTTGACTGAACCAGATTTCAGGGATTTGGAATTGACCCTATGCTTCAAATGCTAAATACTACATTTTTGCTCTCAAATTGTGCAGAGTGTTTCTCAGGAAAATGCTTTTCCTGGGGAAGCATCAAGACAGTGTTTGATACTCACCTGGATGGGTTTTTTTCTTTCTTTGAGTGTGGTTCTGACAACATTAACATTGAAAATAAATATATTGTCTTACCCTTTGTTTCTGTCCATTGAGCAAACTAGCAATGAAAGGAACAGACCTTTCTTTTCTTTTCATTTCTTGTGAAAATACAGGAAATTAGTCACTCTTTGTAGGTAAAGACTGAAACAGCTTAGCAGAGCTGAGTAGAGACCCAATGAGGGGCAGCACAGGGCAGAATTAGAGGTGTTAGCAGGACTCTTTGTGAAATGCCTTAGATGGAACTAGCTGCAGGACAGAAAAAAAAGTGTCTAGGCAAAGCTGTGGTAGAAAAATTTATGGCATATATAGGATGGCTAGATCAGGAACACAAAAGATCACAGAAGGTCAGGAAAACAAAAATAATTTTTTTCCTTTAGTCCCAATGTATGTAATACCATATGGAATTGGTTTTAGCAATTGTTCTAGTGGTATCTATTGGCTGTTGCCCTTTCTAGGTGAAGCCACGTGTTTTGCAAAGTCTGGTATGGGATCCAGTGCCGATTTCCAGAAATTACAGGGTATTTATTAATATTTTCAGAGAGGACTTTGTTTATCCATATTTTCCAGCCTCTTACTCTGGCTCAGAGAGGGTTAAGGAGTTGAGAAGGCACATGTGGTAGAGTTTTACTGGCAAAATAACTGCAAGGCGGTTTTAATAAGGAATCAAGTCTGAACAAGTGGCTCAGGGATAATCTGGCTTTCATTTAGAAGGTAGGAGGTTGCAATAAAGCACATTCTCCCCTGACTGCAAATGAGAGCTTGAGTTGCATGCGGTAGGGTGGCAGGGGAGGAGGAGCTCTGGACATATTCCTACAGTGAGTGAGTGACAACTTCCCTTAGGTCTACCTTTCCTTTTTCAGGTATGTGTATCATAGCTCCAAGTGGATGGTGGCTGGCAATGCTGACTCTCCAGTACCCCCAAGGGTTTACATCCACCCTGACTCACTGGCTTCTGGAGACACCTGGATGAGACAGGTGGTCAGTTTTGACAAGCTCAAGCTGACCAACAACGAGCTTGATGATCAAGGCCATGTAAGTTAGAAGTTAATTGTGGTGCCTGCTGTCCCAGCCTTGCTCCTCTCAGTCTTGAAAGGGTGCTGCTGCTGCTTTGATGCTCCTCTGTCTTGTCCAGCACATGTCTGTAGCTGCTCTCCAGTTATGGAGCTTTTTCCCTATTTCAGTGCTTTTCCTCAAACTGTTGCCTGACCCTATAAAGCAATAAAGCAACTTTCTCTCTGCACTCAGCACAAACTTTGTCTCATACATGCTTGTAAGAAAAGGGTAGTTTTCGTCATATTAGCTCTTACTCCATCCCTTCTTTTTTGTACATCTGGATGTGGTGTAAAATATTTGGGAAAGAAAAAAAGTCCTTTTCCTTTTGTTTTCTCTTCAGATAATCTTACATTCAATGCATAAATACCAGCCTCGTGTTCATGTCATCCGCAAGGATTTCAGCAGTGATCTTTCTCCTACAAAGCCAGTTCCTTCAGGAGATGGGGTGAAAACTTTTAACTTCCCTGAGACAGTTTTCACCACAGTGACAGCCTACCAAAATCAACAGGTAAAGATGTGTGCCTTCAGGCTCCTTTTATGTTGTGTGGTCATAAAAATGTCAGTGTGCTCTTTGTGATTGAGACCTTTTCTTCTCTACCAAACAAAGCTAAAGAAGAGTGTACACTTTACAGGCTAAAAAAGAAAATGCTTGCTCTGGGGTAGTGTGTAGATTTCAAGTATCTAGTCAGAAAACCACCTTGGAGATAAGATGGCTGTATCTTTTTCTGTAATGTAAGTAGGTGAGATCAATCATAAAGAGATGTATTGTGTTCAAATTTCCTTGCTGTCTCATGGTACAAATTACTGTGTCTTGTCCCTGTTATAATTTTAAGGTAGTACAACTAGTCCAGATCTGTTGTCTCAGAAAGAAAACACATAGTTGGGGTTTTTATAGCAGCGAAGGAAAAACTTTTAAAGAAGTGCAATCTCATCAGTTTGTTGACAAAATAAGTCTTTGAACGCCTGTATTGCATATGAACTGAAATCCTCGTGCATAAATGTCCTAAGGTAAGGAGTCAAGTTAGGCCCCTGAGCTTTAGGAAAGAAAACTTTCAGCTCTTCTAGAAGTTAGTCAATATGATCCCCTTCGAGACTGCCCTCAGGAACAAGGGATAAAACAGATATGGCAGATTTTTAAGGAAGTCTTCTATATAGCCAAGAGTTAGCAATTCCCTGGAGCAAGAAATCGAGCAAAGAACTCAAGGGACAGGCATAGCTGAGTAGGGACTTCAGGCTAAAGGGAAAGAAGCAAATGCATGGGTGATGGAAACAAGGTCAGGTAACCTGGGAAGAGTAAGGAGATTAAGTATGATTGTGTAGGGATCGGGTGAGGAAGGCCAAGGCAAAGCTGGAACTGAACCTGGAAAAAATAATAAGGGTTTCTACAGGTATCTTAACCAGCAAAGGAAGGTTCAAGAAGGTGTACCTCTCCAATAAACAATGCTGGAAAACTGGTAACAACAAAGGAGGAGAAAGCTGAGGTACTTAACTTTTTTGCATTAGTCTTCAGTGGCACCTCTCTTCCAACCTCTTGAGTGGGTGGACAGCAGGCTGGGACTGGGGAAAAAAAATGCTTCCCGCTGTAAATAAAGATCAGAAGAAAAAGCTTTGGGTGACCAAGTTGTGGCCTTCCAGTACCTGAAGGGAGCATACAAGAAAGATGTAGAGATATTTTTTATAAGGGTGTGTAGTGACAGGACAAGGGGGAATAGATTCAAACTAAAAGAGTAGGTTTAGATAGGATATTAGGAAAAAAATTCTTTACTGTGGTGAGGGTGGTGAGGCACTGGGACAGGTTGCCCAAGAGAAGCTGTGGATGCCCCATCCCTGGTGGTGTTCAAAGCCGGGTTGGGTGGGGCTCTGATTGTACACATTTGCTCTCCCTTCTCCTCCAGTGGCCAGTGAAATATTGTGTCCTACTCTTTGATGAGGTGTCCTGCTTCATCGCTTCTTCAGGCACATTCATTGCACATACTGACAGCTCCTTGTATCCACCCATTCTTTTTGTAGTCTCTTTATGTATTGCTCCTCTGCCAGCTGCCCTTGCCTCAGAGATTCTCATTAGCCTTCACAGCACCTCTGTCATGCTTTGGGTTCAGGGAGTTTGCCTTCTCTTGTTTGCCTACACATACTCCCTGTTTTACTCTCAGGTGAGAGGAACATCCCATTTCCCTTTCCTGCCATTCTCCTCCTCACTGGGGTATGGGTTGTGATGGCATTAAAAGGGCTGCATAAGGTAATTTTTTTCCCCAGCTATGTGAAACAGAATGTCAGTTATTGAAGATTTTTGCTGCGTTAATAGTGTGTCCACTTAGAGAGTGCAAGTTACTGTTGTAAAACTAGAATGAGGGTACAAACCCACTTGGAATAAAAATAATATACTATCAAACTGTTAGGGCAATAGATTATAGTTTCCTGCCATGAATTGCAGAGGAGTTTTGAATGGAAAAAAGCTGGTGAAAAAAAATTATGAAGTTAGTATTTTTTCCATGGCAACAACTGTGCTTGTGGAGAATGACTTCATGAACTCAGTGGATGTCATTATATTCAGTATTTTTGGACTGAGGGACAGACACATATTAAATTAGCTTAAGGCAGATTGTAATATTTAAACAATTTCTAACAATTGTGAATTGTAACAATTTAGTGAAATGTCATAGAGTTGGGGGTTTTTTGCAACATACGTGTTGACAATGCTCCCATGATTGCTTCTTTTTCTTCCCATTATTACTAACTTTTTTTCTCAGTCTGGTCCCCTCAAACTGACTTAAATAAGGATCTGAAATGGATCAAAAATATTGGAACATGATGGTGGGTTTTCTGTAATTGCAGTATGGGAAATTTCCTACCCCTCTCAGCCAAATGCATATACTCCAAAAACTTTAGCTGTAACCAGACATGAAAAGAGGATAGAGAAGGAGAAGAAATGAGAGGAAATAAGCCTGTCATTTTTCCTTCATGACCAGACCTATAAGACATAATTACACAGGTAAGGGAGGTGCTAAGGGAGGGATCCCTGTCACGGACTGGTACCATAAGCTGCCTCACTCTAAATAAGCACTGAAGTTTCTGTCTCTCTGAATTCCAAGCATTTGGGGATTTTGTCCAGAAAAATTTTGGGGACACAATCACATTTTTATAATACCAGTAAGGAGATTCTAGTGGGCTGGAGAAACCTTTTCATTAAACCCAAATTTAAATCCCCTGAATCTGCCGGCATGCCCTCCAGTGGCTGTAAAACTTTGTCTTACCGGGAGAAGTGTCTCTGGAAACAATTGTAAAATGTTAGCAAATCCACCACAGGGATTCCCTCTGCTGTAATTCCATCCTCTACAGAACATATCTGTGTCTGTACACACAAGTCCCAGGACAGCTGCAAAGTCAGGCTAGCGGAAATTAAGTTCACAAATTAAGCTTCTGCAAAAATAGGAGCTGCATTCCAGATCTGAGGTTCATATTCAGAGTAAAGGCTTGGTTCTGACAGAAGCAAAACACCTGCAAATCCACTTCAGATCAGACTGTATTAAACTAGTCCCTTCTGAGCAGTTTCAGCAAAAAAACTCAAATTTGATAGGGTCTGGAGATCTCACTCTCCTTTCACTCCAGAGATAGAATCTCCAGGACAAGGTGAGGCGGGCAGAGGAAAGCTCTTGTGCTACATCAGGTTGTGGAATAGCCAACAGTGAGTACAATACCACGGACTGCAAGGTCAAAATCCTCATGCTATTTTTCATATTTACCAATATGGAATTCGTGCTTAAAAATAAAGCATGAAGGAAGATCCCCCCCAAAGCAGTTAGTCTGGCTGCCCCTTCCTTTATTTAAAGGAGCAAAAAAAAAAAAAAAAAGAAAAAGAAAAAATATTTCAGACTGGAAAACTCTTGAGGAGCCACCTAGATGCTGACCAGGACAGCAGCAACCTGTACGTGTGACCGGGTGGCCAGCTGCCATTTTTCGAGGCTGTAGCCTGTGCTTTGCTAGGCCTTTCCTCCTTAGCATTGTCTGAAGGTTCATGAGCGCATCCAGCTGCTGGATATCTACAGTGTTAAGGCTGGGATAACTCAGATACCAGCCAAACATGAGCAGTATGCCTGCTTCCCAAACCACGTGGACATTGACAAATTAGAGCTCCTGGGGCTTTGCGTCTGGGTCCAAGGTGTGCTTCTCCTTCAGGAACAACTTCTCAGCCCCAGTGCTGTGCCAGGTTTCCTAATACTGCCATGGTTTCTGTCTCTGGTGCCATTCTCTTGTAAGCAGATAGTGTATTCATGGATAATGGAAGGGCAACTTTAACAGAAGTCTGGGGAAATAAGTATGGAAAATCACTGTACAGGTGGCTTGGGTGAGAGTGATAATCATCCGTAATTTTCATTTGTTTAAAGAGAAAAATTTGAAGACATCAACTAATTCTCTTTTTCTTCCTTTTAGATCACCAGATTAAAAATTGACAGAAACCCCTTTGCTAAAGGTTTCAGAGATTCTGGGAGAAACAGGTAACAGGAACTTGTTTGTGTTTCCTCACTGATCTCTTCCCTCCTTTCCCTGATGAGTGCACAGGGCATGTGTCTAAGGTTGAGGAAGGCATCTTGTGTTCATAATTACGTTTTACAGGAGAAATTTGCTGTAGAATAGTTCTTAGAGGAATTAGAAGGACTGTTTTATTTTACCTAAACAGATTTAATGTGTAATGATGGCTTCTTTAGGAAATACTTCCCAGATTAAACAGCTAGACTGATCCCATTTCTTTTCAGAAGTCTCCTCCAGTGCTGCTCCTACCTCTGTTTGGATTCTGCAGTCCCAAACCCTGACAAAGGGGTTTAGATATTCTTAGACAACATATCTGTAAAGACAGCTTATCACTTTCCTGCTTGATAACATTTTTTTCTGTGACTGTATTTTTTTGTTGCTGTATGTTTAGTTCTCTCTTTGCTTCTACCTTAGTATCCCTTCTGTTATTTTGTATATGTGTTTTGCTGGTGGGTTTTTTCCTTTTTTTTATGTCCTGGAAAATTAATTTATTTATGCTCATTTCTATGATTTTCATGTTTTAAAACATTCTTTAGCATCTCTGATAAGTTGTTAGTAAACTGTTCATGTATTGCTGATGTGGTACCATGATATCTAAAGAATTAGGTAAAATTAATGAACTTCTAGAGATACTGTAGTTTCCTATTTTTTTTTTTGTTATTAAAATGAAGAACACAGAAAAATGAGGGATTGCAGACTGTAAAACAGACAAATAGGTCACAATCTAACACTGTGCAAAATAATAGCTTATTCTTTGTTATATGTAGAGCTGGCTGAAGGGCATTTTTTAATTTTAATTTTCATAGGAAATGCCAAAACTTAGAGTGCAAATGCTTGCTTTACATTAGAAGAAAAAATGACTTTGTGATAGGTTTGCAGGATAAAAGTGCAAAAATGTTCTCGTTTCAAACAATTCCTGTTTTTCTGAAGTGTTGTCAGATTATTTCACTTTGACTGTGGCGCTTGATTTTTGCCAGGATTTTTATGAAAAGATTAAAGAAAACACCTTGAGCGTTATTTAGAAAAAAAAGTATTTTAACAGGTAATAGTTAAACAGGAACTTTAATCAAAAACCCCTATTGTGATAGTAAAAGACATTACAGAGTTATCAAAAAACAAAAAGAAAATCAAACCAAAGTTTCAACTTTTTCTGGCATTCATGAATCCTGAAGAATTTGCAGCCTATCTGAGTATTTCGGATCTAAATGACGTGGGTATCCTTTCAATCAGTGTGACAAAGGCTTTAAACATTAATTTTATTATAGAATTAGACATATATGAGTACATTACAAGAAGCCTAGGGTTGTAAAGCAAGATTCTGCAAGCCGGAGTGAAAGTCATGTGCATAACCCTCATTTGCTGTTCCCATGGGCACTGTAATTCAGTTTTTACTTGCATGCTCCTGTTGTGTGTGTTCCCCAGGACCACTACGTCCTTATAGTTCGCTAAGCACAGTGTTCAGTCCCTGTGTTTTCCACCACACATTGTAATGCTACACGCTCTATGGTCACAGACACCTAACCGACCTAGAGATTTCCTAGCTCAGTTCCTCTGTTCTCATCTTACAGAAGCTATGCAAAAAGATGTTACCGCTCTCATTTAATCCCCACTGGGAGCATCAGTTCTCCTCGAGGCATATGTGACTTTTACTCTGCTCTCCTCTCCTGTGTGTGGGAAGTAGGATGTGCCCCAGGTACAAGATCTGTGTGCAGAGATACAGCTGCACTGGGGGCTGGGTTTGGAAGAGGATTGATGCAGTTCCAGGTACATGGTGGGCTATATTAACATGGAAGGCATTAATAAGGTCCTAGCTCAGTGAATTTGGACAGTTTCCTGAAAAAGTTGGGAATTACTGATCTTTGTAGCTCATTGATTTAAGAAAGGGCAGGAAATTGCTACACGGCTGCAGCTGTGGGGAGGGCTCAGTAAGGCTTTCTGCTGATGTAAAGAGGAATTAAAATCTTTAAGGTATTACACATCAAAGAGAGCAGCCTGAGGCTTTAGGAAGAAAAAAACAGGCAAAGGTATTTGCAAGCATATATAGCAGTCAGGCGCCTGCCTCACAAGCAGTGGTCTGGCTAAGGTTGCACTGCTGTTGTCAGCTAGTGGAGGACATTAACGCTCAGCTGCTCCCTTTCAAGAGGACACATGCATAGACGTACACATAGGAGGGAGAAAAACATTCAGGTCTAAGCTGTGTGGGGAGAGGACTCTCCAAATGGGACTTCTCTTAACCATGCTGGATGGCTCTTCCCCTTGTGAGTTTGTCATTTCATCAGGATTACTGGTCAGCTGGATTAGCAGTCATGATGCTCTGCAAATTCCCACACCCTCAAACATCATTCACATATCCTTCCCACAACTTCGGTCAACTGCAGTGCATCAGACTGGCTGGAGAATGTCCCACTGAAAATGTAGGCCTTCTTTGAAAAAGAAACAGGTTAGTTTGAAGAAGGGGCCATTTGTGAAGCAGGCAATTGAATAGTATATGTCCAAGAGGTTTTAAGGTTTTTAGAAGGTCTTAAGGAAAAAAAAAAAGGTGTGGCAGCAGCAGGAGACACAGAATTCTGAGGCAGCTCCAGGACATCATATCCCAGTGACATAGGGATACTGAATCAGAGCCATGGTTAGAGTTTGCCAGCAAATGATGGAGGAAAGAATCCCCCTGGGAAAAGCAGAGCATATTGGGAAAAAAGGAACTCTTAGGCCACTTCTTCTCTAGGACATTACCTTTCTGCTTTGTGTGGAGATTCTTCCATTAAATGGTGGTAGATATTTTCCCCTCCAGTTATTTATTCTTTTATTGTTTCATTGTTGTTTCCTGCTGCAGAAATTGTGAACTGGGTTTTTTTAAAAATAGTTTCCCTTTTAAATCTTTTGCTTCCATCAGCTCACAGCCTTCCCCTACGTTTCCTTATGACTGTGGTCTCACTTCATTACTACAAGAGATTGCTAAAACCCTGTTGCTCTGGGGACACCCCATCATGATGTAAATGCTTGTATCCATATGGAGGAGCAATCTTTTCCCAGATTCTTTCTTAGATCTCTTTCAGTTATTTGCATGAATGTCTCCCTTCATAGCTCACTGCCTCAGTCTTTAAGCTGGGAGAAGGAGCAGTGATGGGTTTCAGAGGGAAGGATAGAAACAGCTCAGCAGCTAGACAATGTTTTGCAGTCTTTGAGCACTCAAACCGTGTTAAGTAATGGTGTTCAGCCATCTAGCCATTTGCCTTGTTGGATTAGGAATTTAGCCTGTGTTTGAAGGCTGAGTCTTGGTTCCTACTTCTTAGAGATTCCCTCTACCTGATTTTTGGTCCCTCTTCACTTTTTGGAAAGGCACGTGAAGCATCTGTAAAAATGCAACAAGAGAAGCTTCTGGTGGTGAAAGGACACCTATGTAATGGAGGTACAAGTCAAGTTATTACTTGGTTTCTTTCCTGAACTTCGAGGGATTGAGAAACTAGAGTTTTTGAGATATAGAGCTCAACTAGCCAAATGTTTGGGTAGCAAGGGTGCAGGTTTAATGCCACAGAGCCTATTTTTGGAGACCAAGCAAAGTTGATTTGACAGTGGGATGCTTGCAGGACCTTCTTATCCAGGAGGAAGCCAGAAGGGACAACAGTCAGGAAACTCAGCAGGGTGATGGAAGATAAAAAACTCTAGGCTGAAGGCAAATAACAGCACTTGACTTCCAGATGTGGGCAGCTGAAGTGAATACAAGTTGTTTCTGCTGGAAATGCTCTTTGAGTTTTGTCTAGGATAAGAAAGCCAGGAGGACACTTGGAGCCAATAGTTTGGCTTCCCCAGTGAACAATGAAATGATGACCTGAATCCTGCATGCAGTGGGAATGGCAAGATCAGCCATATGGGATGGATTATGGAAGTGCACAGATAGGTCCTTTCATTTTTCAGACAATGGAACTGTTTCATTTATTGCCTATTATTAAAACTTTATAGCACTAAAAATAAAAGAATGAATGAAAAAGAGAGAGTAAATTTTGGATACCTTTTAAAGGACTGACCTTATTAAAAAAAAAAAAAAAAGCTGGCAGTGAGTCCTCTTCTGATACTTTTGCTTTTTACTTCCTTCATAAAGATGGTGTGAGAGGGGAGGGTTTATGGACTGATAGATAGTTTGAAGTTAATTTTTCAGTGCGGCTCTTTGGAAGAGAAAATAAATGCCACATGGATTATGTTCAGCACACTTGGTACCAGCAGCCCTCACCAAAGCTCCCCCCATATTACTGAGATTTCAGGAATGCTGCAAACAATTATTTTTTTGTCAGCATTTATTGCTGTCCCAAAAGGTCTCTTCATTGGCCAGGGGGGGTTTCTTTTCTTTGTTAGGGGGTGGAACACACACACACATAATAGCACTCCAGTATTTCTGCTGACTAGGAGAGCACACCAATGTCATAAATTGCTACATAAGACACAGTTATTAGAGTTGACAGGGATTAAATTTCTTGATTCCCACCTCACCACCTCAACATTTTCTTTCAAAAGTAGGAATACATCACAGACAGAAGAAAGGCTGGGGACACGGTTGTAAAATCAGTCACACAAAGGTGGTGTGCCTTCTCATCAAAAGCTGTTTTTTAGCATGGCTGCATGTTCTTCTTTTGCAAGACTCCATACACAGGGTGGTAGGTGCCTAGCAGGTTAGCACATGAAGCTGCTGTCTCATGGATCTTGTCTTATGCATGGAAGGATGTGAAAGTTTGGTAAGGATGTGTTCTTCTTAGATACTATTTCAAAAACACCCACAATATTTTTTCTGCACAAAGTGAAAGAGGCCCCCAAAAACATAAACCAAAGAAAAAAAACCCCAAACAAACCATACACCAATGGGAAAAAAATTTTTTTCTAGTATATAGGGACTTAAATTTATGCATAGGAGAACTGTACATAACTTTGAGCTCTGTTATCCACATACTCAGAGAGGATGTTTTGTAATGCATGTTCCACACGTGTTCTGGAGGAGTAAAGGTCTCACATTAGTGGCAGAAAGAGCCAGCTGTGGAGTTTGGCATCCATTCTTCAGGTATCTGCTTCTGCCACGCTGCCCTCGGCATTTCAGGGCAATCTGTGAGTCCAGCAAAGCCACAGTGTTGTTTCCAACAGTTGCAGTGTGGAAAGGGAAGGGTGAGAGGAGCTGTGTCCACAGCAAAGGCGTTGTTGTAGAACTCCTCTCCTGGAGCAGGAGGAGGTGGGTCTCTGGAGGCATCTTTCCTTTCCCTGACATACAGGCAGGAATAAAAGCTGGTACTCTCAGTGCTGCCAATTACCCTCTATCAGGTCACAGACACAGTGGAGTCTAAACCTTGAAAGCAGTGTATTATTCCCGATTTACTGTTTTATTTCTTCCTTTTATTATCTCCTGACTATCCTATTTTTTCCTTTTCAAATTACATGGTACCTGTGAGAACTGTATTGATACAGTGGAAGGTGGTAGATGCAGAGCTAGAAACTTAGAATGAGTCAATTGCTGAGCAGATAATGATGTAGTCTCCAGGGAGAGGCAGTGGTAATAGCATTAACCTGCTTTTACTGTCTCCCTGAGCCACCTCCCATTAGGGTTTGGATTTTACTGGAAGGGAGTTATGAGAGCAGAGCTAGAAGTCTGATGCTGGAGATCTAATGACTGAACCAGACTGTGTGTCCACTTGTTTTAGTGAGCTGGCCTCCTTGCTTCCTCACATGATCCTGTGGAAGACACAGGGCAGCTGAATTAGCAAAGCTGGAACTTTCAGTCTGCATTTTTGGATATATTACGTGGTTTTAATCACCAAGGCAGGTCCTTTCAATGGCAGGTCTAGTTGCATTGCAAGTTGCTCAGGACTTTTTTTGCCCCTGGATATATGGTACCAGAAAGTCCTCCCTTCATGTTTGGGCCAGGGAGCATTTCATGAGGCTGCAAAAAAGGTGCTGTTCTCTTCCCAGCTGTGAGAGTGGAGAAGCAGATGGAGTCTGAAAATGTGTGACTTTCACACACAGGGAGCAGAGGAAATCCTGGGCATGATATCGGTAGTTGAAGGGTAGCTTTTGCACACAGAGCCCAGCTTAGCAGATGGGTTCAAATTCTGCACTGCCTTGTTGTCTCTGAGCTCTATGAGCTGGCAGAGGCCACTGTATTAACCAAATAGTTTTGTTGTAATGTGCTCAGCACTAGTGTGAGACTGCTATGCAGATATGTCTTCTGTTTCTACTTCTAACAGCTTAGCAGCTAATAAACACCATGCAACAACCTCTCTTCTAAACCTCCTCTTAAAATACAGAGTTTAGTTTGCCAACTCCAATGTATTTAAAGCATCCAAGCTTCCGGGGAGACTTTGGAAAGTTAACCGAGTGAGTGAAGGCACGTGCAGAAAGACATTTTCAGAAGCAAAAGGCAGCTCCAGTGTCAGCTCAACATCTGATGAGAGGCTCTGGGGATGTTAGTGCCTTTTGCGTTGAAAGGGGATATGTTCTTGCATTTGACGAAGAATCTCTAGTGGTGTACAGTCAGGGCAAGGGCTAAAACCTACTGCTGGAAAAGAGGCAGGGGAAAGTGAGGAATGGGGAACAGAGCAGTGTGCAGCTTCCACAGAGGAGAGCCTTTCCTGGGAAGAAACTCCAGGGGTTTATCTCGTAAGGAACATAGAGTCTTTTCCTGATAATGCGCCTGTGTCCTCACTGAGGCTGTGGAGCTAAGAGACTTCCAGCAGAGCTAGCATTTTTTGGTGAAAATAAGAATAAATCTGAGACCCCCGCCCTTCAAGAAGAAAAGTTCTCACCAAATTTTTTGGTGTTTTCTTTTTGTTATGTCTTTGTGGTGAGTTAAGGACCCAAAGCAGAGATGTCACTGATCATTTTTAAAGAGCATCTTATGCATTTCTAGGCAAAGTCCAAAACCAAGAAGATTCCCTTTATGATGGCTTCCCATAGCACTTCAGAACAGTGTCCAGAAGTAGGAAGTGGCAGGAAAAGGCAATTCACAAAATCTCTGGTTCTGTAGGCTGAATCCCAGACCTCCTTTGTTTGCATGACAGCTTACATCCATCAAGTGTGGAGGCCCAGTCAATGATAAAGTGTGCCTTGAGGAACTGACAGGCATGTGTCTCCTGTAAAGCAGACACAAGGCTTGAGATTCTTTTTATAAAGGAAAAAGGCATTGAGAGACTGTTTGACGCTTTTGAAATCCTGGGTTGGGGAAATTTTATTTTACTTTGGTGCCCAGCACTTGTGCGGGAAGACTTGAGGAATTCACAGATGCCAAGGTGACCTTTCAGTAGCCGCTGGCAGCCTGTCAAAAAAAGTCAGAGCCTTCTTTCCGCAGTGCCTATGCCCTCAGCTGACTGACATTCTTATTCTCTCCTTGTTTTATTTTCTTTGCATAGGACGGGGCTGGAGGCCATTATGGAGACCTACGCCTTCTGGAGGCCCCCCGTGCGCACTCTCACCTTTGAAGACTTCACCACCATGCAGAAGCAGCAAGGTGAGCATACAAAGGGAATGCAAAGAGCTGTAGAAAGAGCAGGAGAAGAGGGCATAAGAGCAGCAACACACTTTGCTGTGTGTCCAGTGACTGGAATGGGGATGTCACATACATCATTGAGCTCTTGACTATAATGAAAGGACACAGAGTAGAGAGGTAGATGGAAATGGTGGACAGGCCATGCCTTATGAGGTGCAAAAGAACCACTTGATCTCCCTGGTCTTCTGAGCGCTGGAACTAGAGTCCTAAGAGCTAGAAGGAGGAGCAGGAAGGAGTGTAGGGTTAAGTGAAGCAGCCTAACAACACAGCATGAGTTAAGTGTGAAGAGGGCACAGAGAGACTGAGGAAATGCTCAAGCATGTCAGACACGTTGTTCTCCATTTACGGTTAACATTTACTATTTGTATGGAAACACAAGGGAAATGGGATTGTGTCCTATGGAAGTTTTAGGAGACCAAGAATATGCCCCCCTTCAGGATCGTGGTACCTTGATTTCAGAACTCGGTGGCCTTGCTGGAGAGACTTTCTGTTAGTAAGAATGTGGGAAGAATTATTGGATAGCCAAGTGTTATCCACTTGCTCATGCAGTGTCTTTTCATAGCTTCTGCCCTTTACATCTCTCACTTGTTAAGTAGGGCTTTCATCTCTAGTTTCAGACTGTGTTGCTATTTTGCTTTTTGCAGGGGTAGACCTTTCCCATTCACTTTATTGCCGCTATATCTAGTTAAAAACACAGTGATCATTGAGAATGGAGGTATCAAGGCAGCCTCATACTTTTTTTCATTCCAACATACATGCAAGAAAATAAACAATTCAAAATGGTGTTTAAATGTGACACCAGTGAGGTTAAACAATCAAAACCAAATGCCTGCCCTGTGCAGCAGATTCTCCAGCCTCTCACACTTTAGCTTGACATCACCCCCAAGAATTCCCTCCAGACCTTGAATCCATCTGAGGATGATATGGTCTCCTCCAGAGGCAGGGAAGCCATGGTGGCTGTTGGGGCTGCCCATCACCAGGGCAGAATAAGAAGAGTAGGACAGTGCAGGACTGTCTTCTTGCTGACTGTCCCCTACCTCAGTTCCACGTGCAACACCCCAGAGCCTAGGTCACCTGCTGAATCATGTTTCTGATGGCATAGCATCAGAGAAGGATAGAGCACACTCCAGTCAGCTGTGTGAGACTCCCCATGTCTTTACATGGTCTTTACATGGCCACCCAACTGGGCACAACTTGGGGCAGGAGAGATTTTGCACAAGCTCAGGGGCTTGTGTGGAGGAGCACTTATAGTGGGAGATGTGGTCAGAGATGGGTTAAAGAAGGCACTCAGGAGTGTTTTCATCACTCACCTAAATAGAAACATAACAGCTTCTCCTCCTGGTCACAGCCACTGAAGCAGACTCTCTCCAATGTCTCACTCCCTATTTGGGCTCAACCCCTCCCCTCCCCTCGGTTATCAGATAACATCCTAGTGGCAAGTCCAGCAATTGCTTACGTGGTAAGGTAATACTAGGAAAGGAAAATATTTAATGTATTTTTAGCTTGCTATAATATAGTTTGGCAGCTGAAAAACCAGGAAGCAAGCCAGTACCCTGTGACCAGCTGGCTCTGTGCAGACCACCACCACTGCACCACAGACCTCTAGGCTTAGGGCAGCCTGTAACTAAAATTGTGTTCACAGGTCGATCTCAAAAACTTAATAACTCATTACAAAAAAGTGCTGAGCTCTGCATTTGACCATGTCAAATGAGCTCAAGATAATGAATCAGAAATATTCCAACCATCATAGTGCTCACCTCTCAGTAGTTGCTGTAACAAGCTGTCCTTTGGTCTCAAAAATAGATGCAAAGCCAAGGTACAAACACACTCTATTTTAATTTCTGGCTGCTGGGACATCCCCCAAAGGCCAGCACAAATGGTCTGGTCTGGAGGCCTTGGAATTGCTGGCAGAAAGAGCAAGAAATGCTGGGGTGGCTTTAAGCCACATGTGATTCTTCCCTCCAAACGTAAGACAACCAGGATATACCATGCTCATACCTCTTCACCTCCTTGCTTTCAAGCACATGAACTGGGTGACAGGTGAGTAAATCACTGGTGTTTAACAGCTGACATCACCAATAAGCTCTTGCACCTTTAATCCTCCCAGCCTGAGCCAGTCTTCACATGTAAATAACTTGCCTTGGACTTTCCTTCTCTCTCCTGCCTGAAGCTTCAGCGCTCTGAGCTGCATGCCGTTATCTCACACCCTTGTATATTTATGAATTAGAAGTTTTCAGGGTATTATTTTAATAAACAGATACTTTAATTCTAAATCACATTGTTGTCTCCAAAACTGGGTGAACATATGACATTTCTGAATAAACATTTGAAGAATTGCAAGCCTTCCTTTTACCCCTTGCATTGTTAATTGAGAGATTGCACAGGAGGCTACAGGAGGTTTTTGGGACTAGATGTGTCCACTGCAGCTATAAAGGAATGCATATTTACTTTGGAGAGACAGGGTGAGAGCAGCAAAAGTGTCTGCTTGATGAGGAGGAAGTTGTGGTTATCCAGCCTGTGAGGAGGGAGAGAATAGTGGTAGATAGGAAAAAAGCAATAGGTTCCAGTTACATGAAATCTAGGGAAGTTGCTGGACCAGTTCTGCTATAAGAACTGTGGAATTCAGCTTTGATTTTCTAGAGACGAGTCCCTCTTACTGTAGTAGGAAAAATTATGTTTTCTGGGGTAAGAGCTTGGGTTGTCAGCAGCATAAAGTTCTGTCCTATGAATTGCTACAGATTCTTAGCTTATGTACCAATTTTTATGGCCTCTACTATCTTGTAGAGATGTTAGCTTTGTGTTACCCATCCCTGATACTCTTGTTACTGTAATTTTCATGTTTTTATGAAACAACTGTGTGGAACATGCTTCATTCAAGTGACTCTGATTTTTCTATTCCAACCTAATGTCCATCCTTTTTTGTGGGATGTTAAGAGAGAAGGAGTTCTCTCTCATCCACCTTCTTTATACATTTAATTATTTTGTGTTTTTATGTCCCTCTTCTGTGCCTCTCAAAGTGAATAGCACCAGTCATTTAATTTCTCTTCTAGTGGGAAGTTTTCCAGATTCTTAATAATTTCTTTAAAAAAAAGTCTGCACAGAGTATTCCAGATGCATCCACACGATACAACTATATAAAGGTGTAATATTTTCCACATTATCCTTTCTGCCATTCAACATGCATCCTAGTGCTTTGCTCATTTGCTTGGCCCAAGCTGTATGTTGAGCAAGGGGCCCAATGACACACCAAAATCGATACTCCGTGTGCTGGATGCAGCTGTTTCATACAGGGATTAAATAACTCTCTAATCTGCACAATGATAGGTTTCAGCTGCCACATAAACTGGTAAGCTTGATATCGCAACCAGTCGCACAGATGCCTGGTGCGGCTGAATGTAGCAGTCCATGAACTTTATTTGCACGTGTTGCCATTGAAGTAAAGCACATCAGTAAGTCTCTGCAGGTCTGTGACCTGACTGGTGACCACACTGTCCTACCAAGGGGACGAACATGCTCTTTCTGTTAGTGAAACCCTTTGGCTTGAGAACAAACCTCTCTTTTGGAGCATGTAATCCAAAAGTCATCACAGCTTCACAGGAACAAACACCATGTTTGAAAGTCACAGCAGGTTTGCAGCCAGTTTGGAAAAAGAAAGTTCCCCCTGAACAAAATCTTTGCAAGATATACTCAGAAAATGGAAGCCCAGGGAAGGCTGACCTTCTGGAGAGTGATGTCACCCACACTGCAGTCTACTTACTACTAGGGAAAAAGGGGTCTTGGGATTATTGAATGCACATGTCAATGGGATGTAGGGGAAGCCAAGAGTCTATTAACGTCTTTAATTGGAATATATTTTCAAAATTTAGATTGAACCACATCCAGATTCTCATTATTAAAAATATGTGGCTCAGTTTCTTGATTATAAAAGGGAACATAAAAAAAAGAAGAGGCAGGGGGGAAGAAGAAAAGAGTTTCAGTAACTCTGGATTATGTCACTTTCTAAGAGTAAAAAGAGCTATTGCTGGCTTCTATATCCAGTGATATCCAGTTTCCCACAGGATATTGTGATGAGCAGATCACTATCAGTGACTGTAAGTTTTGCCAGGACATAGAGATTAGAAAGGCACTGGGACAATAGTAGAATAGTGATCAGTATCTGATCTTTCCTACAAAAGCTGATGACTTATGCAAGAAGTGAAATCAAAGGTACCCTGGCAGCTGGTAAAAAGAATTTCCTCCTAAGCAGACTTTGAGGACCAGTATGGGAGTTACGTGATGTGGTATATCAGCAGGCTTGCAGCACGTAAAAATTTACTTCACCATTAAATTGCTGCTTTGGTATATACATACCAAATTTGCAGGGCTCAAACATCTTAGACTTGACTGATGAATTTTCAAGGCAGCTTTCCTTTCAAATGGGGTCTCTTTCTTTGAATAAGTGCCTTTGCTGAGGCACTCCACCAAAGAGTAGATTCAGTAGATTCAACCCTGTCTCCATCAGCTTGAGCACCTGCATTGATCTTGGACTGGATACCTGAGGTAAAGAGTCCACCTCTCAAAGAGTCTACAAAATTGGCATTAATGGTTCTTTGAGATTGGCATTAAGAGCTTGAAAATTGTCTAAAAGGGTACTGAAGACAAAGAGGGGTGTGCTCCTCTCTGGCAAGACAGCTGTTGCTGTCTCTGGTAGCAGCAGGTATACTGCTAGCCCTAGAGCAGCATGCACATACACACTGATGATCGAGTACAGGTCCTACTGTCTTCTTCTGAGATAGGAATATCTTAATCCTGCAGTTTTGTGTCAACAAGGATACGCACAAAAAGGTACACACCCTGTCCTCAGCATGGAAAGACTCAAATGTCCCATTTACTGCTGGAAAGGAACAAAGTTTTCTTGTAGGAACAATGTTTCAAGACAGACACTAAGTCTGTCAGGAATGGTAGGTCAGCAGATGGGAGACAGATACTCCGAGCTTAGGTGGTGCTGCTTTTCCACCCTCTCTGTAAACATTACACTTTTTGGGCAGGCATCACCTCTGTCTTGCCAAAGTCTGTCTGTACAGCTTGTTACTTATTCGGTATAATACGCTTCACTCATGGGGGTGGTGCTCAGAGAGCTGCCCTGATTGCAGCCATATGCAAACAAAATCCTGAGTGCACAAATGTGTACTGGTGTCAAGTGGAAGGAAAACTGAGCCCTCTAGAACTTCATCTGAAGGCATCACAGGCGCCTGGAGACAGAAAGAAGTAAATAACTATTAAGATCCTTTTGGCTTTATCTGAGATCCTAGATCCCAAAAATAGTGTCTCCCAAAAGAGACATTATGCCAAAGGAGGTTGAACAACCTACAAATTCATCTGCTTGGCCCCTTGCCTCCCAATGGCAGCCATCAGTTCTCTCAGCACTGCCACCAGGATAATCTGGATGCTGCTTTCCTTTCAAATCAATTGTGAGCAGTTTAGACTATTGGCAGAGGTCAGATATCTAGGTTTGGTCTCAATTATCGTCTTGATTCTTTTGACCTTGAAGAGGAGATTAGAAACAGAGCAGTTTTTACCAGAGTTATTGGGATCAAAGACTGGTTTCTGCTACATACTTCAAATGGCTTGTAGATTGCCTCATTTAAACAAAGCAACAGGGATCTAACTGTTCCAGCTTCTTTGTTGAGCTGCAAATAGTTTTTCTTTAGAGAAGGGACATTTTTGGTGCTTCATGGTCTCATCTTTCACACTGAAAATTAAAATACCCTCCCAGATGTGACAGGAGTGGCTGCTGCCACTCCCTGATGACCTGAAAGGAGCCTGAAGTGCTTTGTTACTCCAGCGAGGTGTTTACCCTGAATTCCAATGACTGAAGTGAAAATCTCTGTTATTGGCTGAGTGACGATCAGATTTCACATGAATGATTGGAGGTGGGCAATACTACTTTAAAGAATTGCAAATTTCCTCAGAGTAGCACATTATTTTGTTTTGAATAGAAAATGACATGTCCTCTGAGCTTGCCACAGTACTGTGACATTTTTTCTCAATTCAGAAATTCTGAACCTTGGTGCCTCTGGATTTTACAGTTTTTTATTGTATTTTTTATCATTTAATGTGCAGGAGTTTCCAGGGCCAGTGTTGGTCCAAAGCAGACTCCCTCAAGATTGGCAGAAGTTTGCAATTCAGGTTACTTCTGTGACAGAAGTAAAGAAAAAATGATCACAATTTCAGTTAACCTCAGCTGCAACATTGCAGAAGCTTCTGTTGTGATTTTCTAAAGGATTTATACCACAGGGAGTCCTTTTCTGCATCCTGTTTTCATTCTGTGTCCTCTCTTAGAGTAGCTTTTGCTACATAACCCCCTTGTCAATGTTTGTGCCCAGTTGATGGTTTTAAATGTGAAGGACCATGCATGATTATCACTCTTCATCCTCCGAGTCTGACCTGATTTGATCTGTACTTGAAGAAGGGGAACAGGAGGAGCTGATATAAAGCTCATGGAACTGTTGTGTGTGCCACATTACAACTGTCTGCACATAAGACAGAAGGTAATGTTCTCCTGAGACAGTATGGATCTGGCCCAAACCATGTGTTTATGTGAGGAGTGGAAACCCTCGCACTAAAGACAGTCTGCAGGTCCTGGAAAGGGGATGCTTTCGGGAAAGTTCCCTTGGTGCTCTGGATATTGATGGGAATTGAAATCAGATGTCCTGAATTCTACTTTTTGTCCACATTAGAACAAAAGGGTTGTTTTTTACCATTAGATCTTGAAAATGTTTTATCTTGGAGGGTGACTGAAGCAAGTTTTATCTCTAACTTTCTGACTTCTCAGTTTGTGTTGCAGAAATCTGTAAGAGCTAAAGGGAAGTAAAGTATTATTCTGAGTTGTTCTAGATCTCCCATTAATTCCAGTGATTCTTGTAATTTGAGGGAAACTTATAAAAAAAAGTCCTTCTCTATAATTTGTTAACCAAAATTTCCTTTCATTTCTCACCTCTGTGCCATACAGTATGTGCTTTTCCCCTTCAGTCTGTTGGTGTAATCATTTTTTTTGTGCCCTGTGAGCTGTATCCTAAAGAACTACAAAGCACTCTTTATGTTTCCTCTACAACCCAGCAACTTGGCATGTGGTAGATTTTGAGTCTCGTTTGGGCCTTTAAAAGGTTTTACCAGCGGATTCATAATTTGATAATTGGCCAAGGGCTCTAGAGAGAAAAAAATGCAGCTACACTCTGCAAAGACAGAAATGGCTCTCATTCCCATGAAAGTGGGAAGTTTTCATTCCTAGAAATGAGGAAAGAATGAAGAAAGAGTCCAACATGTCACAAACCAGGTGGTCCTGCCCTTGCTTGGTGAGAAGGAAGAGGCATCAAAGCTGTTTAGTTTTGCAAGGAGCTGAATTGAGAACTCGAGTAATGATGGTGCAAGAAGGATGTGGTGAAGAATCCTTCAGTCCTTCTAAGGGTTTTAGACTTGGGTTTTGGAAAGCTAGGAATGGGAGGAGAGACCTTGGACTACCAGTTTTACTTGCAAGGTAAAAGTTGTCATGATAGGTGAGAGAAGGAGTGATACCTGATTTTGTACCATTTAGATGCCTGGAGGCATCAAGCAGGACTGAGATGTGTGCTGCCTGAAGCAGAAATGGATCCAGGTTTGTGCTAAGGCTATTAAAGGACATGAGATCATATGGTTACAGTGGCACACTCTGCCTCATGAGCTATCAGTCAGACCACCTGGCAATTTGCACAAACCCTCCCTCCTTACCTTATTATTCTCTCAGATTCCTATCTTTAGGGAATTAGCAAATTTAATTTTTGTTCTGCAACCAAAGGTGAAGTAACTTGGAAGACAGAGTAAGTTTCATAAGCCATATTTAGCATATATGCATGTACAAATGCACAGAAAGGGAATGGGATTTTACATTTTGTTCAAATTTGTTTTCCTGCATGCACACCATCACATTTATTTACTGTTGTGTCCAAGGCTAGAACACTACAGAACACTGTAAAGAGTTACTCTTTCCTGTACTTTAGAAATGCTCTTTACATATGTGTACAAGTCTGTAGAGTCCTCACTAAAAACAGACCTTCCAGTACATCTGCATGGACAGGCTCCTCTGTGCTCCTTGCTGGCCAGACACATGCCAGCTCCTAGCCAGCTCCATTTGGAAAGCTGGAGAGTTGCATTAGCGTGGCTTTATGCCCAAGTGAATATAAACTGCCTCTCAGGAGGGCTTATTCACTCAAGTTAAGCCAGGAGGAGAGCTGTGAGCCAGATGAATGACTGGTGGCCACAGCCTCTTTTTCCTGCACCCTCAGGTGCTTGGACACATGCCTATCATACAATGAAGATGCCAACATCTTGGGCATGTGTCAGAAGAGTTGTGGCTCCTCCAGGAGATGCATAAGCGAGGTTGTGCACCTACCAATCCAGACATCTGGCTTTTGGCTTAGGTTCTGCTCACATATGAAGGTGGAAGATGGCTTGGCTGAGGCTGTGGGCCAGACACTGTCCTGCTGGGCTGAGCCAAACAGCCTCCAGGCCATAGGCTGGCCATGCTGAACCTGCAGTGTGGATCCAGCCATAAGCTAAACTAGCTTGTAAGTGGAAGTGGGCTGAGTTGTTTAAGAAGCATTTGCTCTCAAAGAATAACACTTTACTACCTGACCCATCAAAACATAAAATCTTAAGACAAACCATCTCGCTGTTAGAAAGTCCTTGTTAGAAAGTCAAGGCACAAGCTCTGAGGACCCACAGCCACACCTGTTCGTAGTGTCTGAGACCAGATATGCTAAGAGCTGCAGGCTGCAACCAAGTTGCCCAAACTGCTCTGAAGTTCTTGCCTGTCGAATGAGACTCTGCCATTTCACAGGGCATGGCATTCATGTTCAGACATCTTGTGCTGACTGCAACTTCACCTTGCATTTTCTCTCCTCCTTTGCACTAAGAAAGGACTTCGAGGACCTAGAGGTTTGCACGGGGGCGCTGCAGGTTATGGTAACAACCAATGGCTGGAAACATTAGCAAGGAAAATATGTTGCAGTGGAGTCCAAAGCTTGATTTATGTGCACCTTTCAGATAAAGGAGGTTGGGATAAGTCGTGGGTCAACTAAGTAGTATGGTGTCGTTCGTAAAAGAGATCTCAGAAAATTTTCCATGCACAATTGCTTCAGACTCCCTTGGCACTGATGCTCTCCCCACTATCTTGCAGTTGCCAGAAAGCTCCTTTAGCTAGTGCTGGCTGCTGGCAGATGTATTTTCCATCTACACTGCAGTGTTACAAGTTCTCTACGTGACCTGCCCTATGTGGAAGAGGTCCCTGTTGCCTTTCAGACACCCTGGCATGCTGAATGCTTCAAGAATACGCTGGCCCCTCATTTTAAGGCCCATCATACTCATGGACTGAGGCAGTTTACCATGGGCTTGCAGTTCACCCTCACACTGTCCTTAACACAATCTCAGTTCGGGTAAAAGCAAAAGCAAGGGTTTTTTGGGAACATATGGGGAGACAGCACCGTTATCAAGGCTGAGATGGACACAGGTAACAGGAAGGAAAGACTAGTCACAAGCTACTTGAGACAGTGTTTTAATGGCAGTTCTTGTTGATACCCAGATGAAAAGCTGTAATTTCTTCCCTAACCCTCGTGGACACATATCTGCCACCGGCACAGAGCCAGCATTTGTATATGGTGTCACAAGAGGAAATGCTGGCATGGGGAAGAAGGTTTGCATTTACATCCCACCTTCTCAACAGGGTCTCCTTGTCTTCCACCGTGGTTTCATTCTTCTTTTTCCCACCTTCTCTCCTTACCAATGATTTGTTACTTCTCAGTGCAATTTGCAAATTTTGACTTCTGTTACACTAGGTCATTCTCCACTCTCCCTCTTTGAAAATGCTTCTGTTGTTTTGATAAAGTCAACTTAGCTATCATTTGTATGCCTAAACAGAGAGCAGGCTTCCTTTAGGATGTTGCCTTGCTTGGCTAAGCCCTGGACATAACAGCAGGATACTGTGAGGACAGACAGTTTCATCTGGCATGTGGTGCAGGGCTCAGATACAAAGGAGCAGGCTGTGAAGTTCTGAACCTTGTATTTTATACAAATGTGGCATATATGGGACCAATGTCTGCAGAGCCAAAAAATTATCATCTGGGCATAGTAGCAATTAATCACTTTGGAATCATGCTGACAGTGGAGGTGAGAGATACTGTGACACTACTAGTAAATGCTTTTGGTATTGGCAACTATTTCCATGGGAAACAGTGGGTAGAGAAAAAGAACATAGGAGAATTATTGAGAGATTCATTTTGTTCTTGCTTAAATTAGGTTTCAGTTGAATTAAACCAGACCTAAACATAGTGTTGCGTATCAGTTTAATGAGCTTTTTTGTATCCATGACTTCCATTAAAATGACATACATATCCATGGATTGAAGGCTGTAGTATGGTGTGGATATACTTGCTGGGCTTGCTGCCATCTCTAGGGATATTTGGCTGACTTTTTAACAACTACAGACCAAGTCATAACTTCACAAAATCCAGTTTGCATTTGGCCTATACTTAGTGCTGCCAGCAAAGATGGATAAGAAATAGCATTCAGAGCAGAGTGGAGCTGTTTGCCTTCTGAAGAGAATGAGCTGAGAAGGGCCTTGCTCTGTATTGTTTCTCATTCCACTTAAAAGTATAAAAATTATTCTGCAAATGATCAGGAACTTCATGCTTCTGTGTTATTCTCTATTACATCATAAGTGTGCTGTGTCACGTGCCTGTGGTTGGCATTCGTAGCAAAGCATTCTTAAAAGAGAGTTGTCGGGTTTGGTGTTCACTCCTGTCAATGGATCTCTTACCTCCTCATCATTTTGAAGTTACAGAGAAAAAGAAAAAACTTCTTTATTTCCTAACTGCTGTGTTGTGACTTCAGGGTTTTTCTGTTGGCCTAAAAATAGGGATAATTCAAAGCAGAATCACTTCAGTCTCTCTTTGGGAGTGACCTGAAATGTGCAATTCTCAGTTTTGGAGACATTAAGCAACCCTTGCAATTGCTAATTAGCAACCTCTACTTATTCTACTAAAGCCTCAGTTATGGGTATAACTTGATCATAGCTCCTTAGCAGATGAATAAAGACTAATGCTTGGGGTAACTGGTGTGTACACTCTTCTCCTACATAGTTTTTGAAGGTTAATTATGGGGTAAAGGAAGACTGAAATGAAGACATTACATTTAATAATTTATTCTACATATTTCATTTCAAACAGATCATTGAATATTCATATATATATATACATATGCATTTTTACTTATTCTCCAGACACTGTCAGCAACTAAGTCACTATCTGCAGTTTGTTCATGAAATATGTGGTGTAAAGAGTCAAGTATGGGGTTACTGTGGGTTAAATGCATCTCACTTTGTGCTGTATTTGTTTTCTGATTATGTGACCTCTGGATTTTGGGCTTGGATAACTAAAGGATGATGCGCAAACTCAGCCGTCTGCCTGCCCTCCCTGCTGGAGATTGCACTCTTTAAGTGTAGGGCTAACAGAAATATGCCTGTCTGTAGTTGTGTACCTCAGTTCAATCTCAACTTTATCAGCAATTTCAACTACTTCCAAAAAACAGACTGCAATGAAACTACTTGTGTAGAGGCAGACATTTCCTTCTGCTGACCCTGCTGCATTGTTGACAACCTGTAACAGAGAGACAGAGAGAAAGGCAGGAGGAGGTACCAACCTAACTTATCACAACAAAATTAGCCCAAGATTGTCTGTCAGAGACTTGAAATGAAACAGTGAAATGTACCCTTTAAAATAAATTAGGAATTCACACAAAAAGCTTTAGAACTCTGGACCTAAAAGACAAGAGCAAGTTTTAACATTTCAGTATTGTCAAGAAGCAAATACAGAGAATTCATGATGCCATTTGAAACTTCAAATTTTCTCATTAACTTTAATAGAGATTTAATGCAATGCTTCTCTTTTATGCTTTGAATAAAGGAGTCAGGAGCCTAGAAATAAGAGATAACCAGTAAGCATTCTTCCCCATGGCTGGTAATGGGAATGACTGATTTGATTTAGCAACACAGAAACACGCATTTTGTTAATGCTGCCTGAGTCAACAGCAGTCACTCCAAGCTGTGCTTGCCCAAGGTTTTTCTTCTTTTTATTGTGTCTGGCTTCAGAAAATTTTTTAAATTAAAAAATCATAAATATTATTAATGTCTCAAGAGTACATTTTCACTTCCTATTCTGTTTCATCCTAGATGTGTTAGAAAGCATCAAATATAACCTCACTTACATTCTCACCTCATATACTGACACAGAACCTCTCTTTCTAATGCATTTCTTAACCATTAGCATCACCTATTCTTTTTCCATCAAGCAGCACTGCATTCAGTTCCTCCCCTGTTTGGCAGCAGACATAGTCTCAAAGTCCTGCTGCTTTTTCTTCCACAAGGTGACACAAGAAAAAGCTGTCTCTTATTTTTAATGCTCAATTTGCAATCTCTGCCTTGGTTAAATTTCATCTGCTCACTCTAATACACTCTTTTCCGTTCTCTTTGCATCTCACCTGTCATCTTCTAGCTTGACAAAAATGCTGCCTCACCAATTGTCTTCCCAGTTCCTCTGGTTCTGCTTATTCCTCAGTCAATCTCTTCACCAGCACCTCTTTTCTGCTTTTATAAGACTGTTAGTTGCCCTAATGCAGAAAGGGGATCTCACACAAAGAGAATAATTCAAATGAAAATAAAAGGTTTCACATCAGAAAATTGAATTCCCTTATGCACAGAACTCATTTATTTTCCTGGTTGCTCAAGGAAGCTTCCTGTTACTCAGATTGTTGCTGATAAATAACCTCTTTTCAAGCTCAAAATTGTGCCATCAGCTTCTTCATATCACTTACTTTTAGTTTGTTACCATTCTTGGTAGTATTACACAATATTATTTTCCCAGGTCAGAACATGTGAGCATTCCTGCTGTGCAAAATAGTCAATTCCATCATTCATGGCATAAATATTGCATAATGCGTTGATACTGCCGACATGGATATATATCAATATTTTGTTAACACCAGTGGTACAACATATGGAATCCCTTTTAAAGTTTAAGTACATGATTGAAAATCCTGACAGATCCTCTTTTTCTGCTCTGTGGTACAGGCTATAGCTTGAAACTCTGTCCCTTCATTTTAGTGTTACTTCTGGCTTAAATCAGTCCCGCTGCACCATGAGCCATCTGAAAAAAATGTTGAATGGTGCAGAAGTCCAACATGCTTTCAGCCACTTCCCGCCACAAGCCTATGAGCAGATGATAAAGCATGTTTGCAGTGGGACCAGACTAGTGGTCTTCCTGCAGACCTGGAGAGAGGAGAAAGACACTATTTTTTTCCCCATAAAAAGAACTAGGTGCACATGCCTGGAGATGGCAGATCTCTTGACTATTGGAGCAATGCTTTCTCGCAGCTTTTCCCAATGCCCTGAGTTGTTCTGTGGCAGACTTGCTTCCCTCTCCCATAATCCTCAGCTGAAAAACAAAGTCATCACAAAAAAGCATGAGGAAAGACCAAGGGATGCTATTAATAAAGTGAGGGCCCATGCCAAGAAAGACTTGAGTTTTCCAGCGGCCATTTTACCACCCTTGTTCCTTTATTAAACTAAGCTGTTTTCTAATGGGACTGTCTCATATTGCAGATGTGATTCTGGTCTCTGAACATCCTCCCATGTGTTTTGTTTTGCAGGAGGCAGCACAGGAACCTCCCCAACCACCTCCAGCACAGGGACCCCATCACCATCTGCTTCCTCTCACCTTCTCTCTCCATCCTGCTCTCCTCCAGCCTTTCATCTGGCCCCCAACACTTTCAATGTTGGCTGCCGGGAGAGTCAGCTTTGCAACCTCAACTTGTCTGATTATCCCCCATGTGCCAGAAGCAACATGGCTGCATTGCAGAGCTACCCAGGGCTGAGTGATGGTGGCTACAATCGGCTGCAGAGCAGCACCGCTTCTGCCTCGCAGCCCTCTGAAACCTTCATGCCTCAGAGGACTCCATCCTTGATCTCAGGAATGCCAGCTCCTTCCTCCCTGCCCAGCAACAGCAAGATGGAGGCATACAGTGGCCAGCTGGGATCTTTCCCCAGCTCTCAGTTTCAGTATGTCATGCAAGCAGGCAACCCTGCCTCCACCTCCTCCTCTTCACACATGTTTGGTGGTGGCCACATGCAGCAGAGCTCCTACAACGCCTTCTCCCTGCACAATCCCTACAACCTCTATGGATACAATTTCCCTGCTTCCCCCAGGCTGGCAGCAAGCCCAGAGAAACTCACCACCTCCCAAAGCACTTTACTCTGCTCTTCCCCATCCAGTGGGGCCTTTGGAGAGAGGCAATACCTTTCCACAGGAATGGATCACGGGATGCACATGATCAGCCCTCCCTCCAGCAACCAGCAGACAGCCAACACCTGTGACAACAGACAGTATGGTGCAGTTCAGGGCTCCTCCTCACAGATGTCAGTGCACATGGTCTAACAAGCCATGCCTCTCCTTGGCATCGGAGGCAGCCAGACCTTCGTCGTTTCCAGGGGTGAAACCATCCCAGTACCCTTTTGCCTTCAAACTTATAGTGGAACTAGTATTGTAATGATAAATAAGAACACAAGCCATCTAGGTGTGTGCCACAAGAACCTTGTGGAAAGCCTTGACTGACAGCCATCGCAGCTTGTTGTAGCCCCGGGCCTCCAGACCTGCCATGGAGCATGTGCTTTTTCTGGACATTGCAGAGAGAAGGGCATGACTTTAAAAGAAGCTAGAGAGAAGCAGCCAGACATACTGTCTATGCATTAACTTTCAGCTGGTGTGAGCTTTCAGCATGGAGGGACCCATACCCCTGTGCTGTCTCCTCTGGGTGTTGAAGAAGGGCAGTCTCCCAGGGCTTCATCCTCTGAAGCTGCACTGCCCATGGCTTTAAAGACCTCCCCCTTTCCAAATAGATCCTCACTGCTGGAGCGGCTCAGCCCATTTCTGAAGCAAACAGTGGCCTATGGGACCTTCTTCCGCTGTATCACAGGAATGGCACAGCTGGGCTAGGCTAGAGCTTCTTCCTGAAAGGTTTCTGCATTTTCACCGTGGCTCTGCCCAGCAGTTTCTTTATGAGGATTGAGCTCACTAGTACCCAGCCTGCAGATGGAGATGAAAGAAAGAGGAGAGAGAAAAGTTTTAACCCACAAAGGAGCCTCAGACATTAGCAGGGACTGAACTTTGGAAAGGTGCACAGGGAAGAGGAGTGCTCAGCTCCTGTTGACTTGGCCAGAAGTAATGCAGCCAAACTGAATGGATGACAGCCTTTGTGGGGAACGTGTGTCCCACAGCACTCATCCCAACAGGAGGAAACTGTCCAGGCTGAACTCATGGGGAAGAGCAATGAAAAAAGAGAGTTTTGCTCTACAGAAGCACAGCTGTCCTTGCATGCAAGAGTTGCCATAGAAAACCATTAGCATTTCAGAAACAGTGAGGTTGAGTATTTGCCAACCTCCCAACTGCCACATGATCTCTGTTTAACCAAATAGATCATTGCCTTTTGACATCTTTCTTTTCTGTTTTTTTTCTTTTTTCTTTTTTTCCCCCCCTCTTCAAATCCTTTAATAATAAGAAAACAATTGTAGCTTGGTGCAAGCTATGCATTTAAGTTGTGTGAAAATGCAAATACCAAGTAACAGAATACAGATATTATTGAGATTTGTTGTGAGGTGTTGTAGATAAATGTATTTATATGCCTAGTGGGGTATTCATTATTATGAGTATAAAAGAGGGCAATAAAAATGGTATGTAAAATATGTATGAAGAAAAAGGTGTATAAAGATTTGCCCTACGCACGGAACTCTGTTTCTAAGTGCCAAGCACAGAATGCGCTAAATAAATCTTTGCAATTGTTCCCTCTGTATTTTTCTCTGTCTGTGAGGCTTCTCAGGGGTCTTCTAGAGACAGACATTTTTGACATACTGTCATGTGTGTTTGCACAGTCAAGACACGGTGCTAAATTGTGAAAGCCAGGCAATATTACAATAAAAATAAAAATTCTGTCTTCTCAAGGAATTTTAAAAATTGAGTGCTTGGACTTTGTAGGATGCCTTCTTCACAGGAAGTGTGTCTTAAAGACAGCTGGAGATGTTATTTTGATTATTGAAGGCTAATAAAAAGCTCTTCAGAGTAATTTTTCACAGTCAATATAGTCAATAATGCCTAAAAACAACAGCATAATATATTTCTCATTTTTAAGTGGAACTTTGTGGTGTGACAGTTTTTCATTTGCACTATAATTCTAATATGAGATTGAGACATTAACACTAAAAGCCATGGGGAAGCTGAAGTCCCCTCAAAACTGGCTGGAAGTTATGGCTGCAGAATTTACAGCTTTTCCTGTGTCAATAAACTTTTTTTCTTTTCCTGAACTGAAAAAGTGCCAGGAAGGTAGAAAGACCTTTAAAGATAAATTCTGCAAGCATTTCTTAATTTTTGTTTTTACAAGGGAAGATATATATACCAATGCCATTCCCAGTTCTGTGCCTACTCTGTCCATCTGTATTCTGGCTTTTACTGTGTCTAGCCATGGATGCTGCTGAAAAGTGTAGGAAGGCTGTGGATGGCAGACACTCTGTCCCTCATCTTGTTGTCTTTTGTTTACCCCTAATAATAAATTACTGGTTTTATCTTGAAACAGATAGTTTTAGACCATTTCTAAAATCTTTTCAGAATCTTTCAGATCTGTGCTTTGCTGTGCTTTTGGGTGTAATTCCATCTAATGGAAACAATTTCTGCAGGTTAATAGTATCTTGTGTAAACCAGTATTTCTTTCTGCTAGCTGTTTAAATTAGATTATTCTTTCTTATTTATTCCATTTAATTCTTTGTGAGTGAGTCTGTATTTCAACTAAGAAGAGACTCAACAAAATCAAAATCATTCTCTGTATCACAATACATTTCTAATCTTGATTAAACAAAAAAAATAATTTAATCAAAAAATATCACTGAAAACATTTGCTGAAAAAAGCAAAAGACATATATAGGGCACAATCTTCAATATTAGTATGAAGACCTGGTATTCCAGTTTCCATGCATTTTAGTAGGAATCCTTGGGTAAGAGCTTTGAAATTTTCACTCACACTCTTCAGCAGTGTGATTCTTCAAGTTATTGAGCAGCTGGTCCCTGATCAAGCAAGCTCTTCAGCAAGCTGAGGTAATGTTTCTGCATCAGTATGAATTGAAGTTGCTTTCAGTATGAAACTTATTGACCTCAGGGTGAGCATTTATTGGCTATATTTATAGACATATTTATTTAGCTCTTATGGGACACACATATAAAATGAGAGACCTTAGTTAGATAGATAGTTATTCCTTAGTGGTTTGTTGCTGAAGGATCAGAATATTCATCATCAAGACTGAAAAAGAATAGGAAAAAAACCTGAGAGAGGTTTCTCTGTCCCAAGATGTAAAGTTGTAAGAACACAAATAGTACTCAACATGAAAGTTACACTGACAGTCTGTGAGGATTAAAAACAAGCTAACACTGAAATGGGCAAAAAATACTACGCTTTGCCCATGGTCGTCACTGCGCAAAGCAAGAGTAGAGCTGGCTCTGGAGGCGTTATCAAAAATAACAGGCCAAAGCTTGTTAAAGTTATTTACTTAGTGTTCATGTAGATGCTCAGGTGAAATCCTCGCAGGGGAACAGCCCCCTGAGCAGACAACCTGCCTAAGGCCTTGACAGCAGCCCAGAAACATGAGGTGAGCATTGAATTTGAAGCGGACCCAGGCGTGACAGGTATCTCATGTGTGGCAGCGGATCTTCTCCCCCTGCCACCCATCTATGGACACAAGGCCCTGAGCCATTTACCACTTTTTATTGAGGCTTCCCAGAGAGAGGTGATGGCAATGGGCAATGGGAAAGGTGCCCTGGGATCAGTCTGGGAGTTCCACCTGGGACCAGCTGGCCTGGTGGGCGGCCCATGTTGCAGTACACACAGCAGCCACCCCTGGAAAGCTCCCTTTCCTTGGGTGACTGCCCTAACCACAGGACTTGAGAGCCCTCCTGGCACAGTCATGCTCTCATCCAGGAGCCCTTTGATTGCTCATTTGCAAAGCATGTGTGTGTGGGTGGCAAAGGCAGCAGTGGTCTGTTTACTCTCCCCTTCCTTCCTTCCCTGCTTCACCACGAACATTTGAACCCTTTGGCCAGCTTTGAGCAGCTTTGGGATGTAAGTTCTCACATGTTTCTTTAGAAGAGACAGTGGAGGAGGACAGGGACCTTTTTAATTTTCCCAGTGCAGGAAAGGCCACCGTGTAACATCTCATTCAAAGAAGCCTCACAAGTAACAGGTGTTCTGCATGCAAGCCCCCAACCACAAGTTTCATCTGGCATATGGATGTTATTAGACACCAGAGGATCTATTCAGAGCTTCAGAAACCAGGGGGTTTCAAATCCACCCCTGGGCTGACCCACTTGGTCTTAGCCCATGCAGGCTTCTGGCTTCCAGTCCAGGAGAAGAGAAAGCTCTACATCTCCCAGTTTGATGCTGCAAATTTAAAAGGTGAATCATGTACCTCTTTGGAGAAGTACTCTTTTCAAAAAGCCCAGTCCTAATCATAGGAAGAGTAGTGGAAATCTCAACGATAGAAGATCCCTCATCTTGTAGCACAGGCTGTTCCAAGTGCAAACCTGGCAACTTGTTACACAAATGAAAAGAATGGCGCAAAAATAATCAGAGTGGGTTTGCCAGCTTTGCAAAGTTTATTTAGCTTCATTCCTTTGCACACTGACACGCACAGGACATAAATATCACCGCGACCACAGTCAGTGCAGCTCAGCAACACCCGGACATTGCATTCCAATGCACCACAGTGTTTTTGAAGGTAATGTAAGCACTGTATGCTAAAGCAAAATGCTCAGGGCACAAACATAAATATGAATTAAGGTGCATAGCCATTATCTGAAATAGACTACAGTGAAAATTATGGTAGATGATCTGCTAGAGTGAGGTTTTTATTGCATACTGGGAGAAGCTTTACTGAGGTAGGTAAGGGCTGACAGATAGCATTTGCCATTACAAAAATTTAAAAAGTGTTCAGATTATTTTTCCCCTGACTCAATCAGGTTCATTGACCCAGAGTACATGATCCATGTGAGATCAGCAATAGCAGATGAGTTTTGCTGGATGCTGCTTTTGGACATCATTCTGAATGAAATGACAAGATGAAAAAGCTCCCAAGGACTGGGCAGAGGAACACCTGAGCATGCCCATTTCATGCTACAGATGTACTAGAAATGCAGCTACAAAAGCAGTGCCAGAATTTCATGAAGAGGGTGCTGGTGTGGCCAAGGGATAATTTGCTACAAATAAGACAGTTCCTCTAGAGGAACATCTGACTCCTTCAGCGCTTTTTCTTCTAGAAAGAAGCAGCCTGCAGGACCAGGCATTTTGTCCAGGTCTGTAGTCCAGCACTTTGAGTCCACAGAAGTGACCATTTCTGAGAGCTTGTCTGTCGGTCAGCTGGGAGGGGTTTCTGTAGGCTGCTGCTGATCCATTAATCTTCTGCTTGAAAAGTGACTCAGTTTTCTGACTGCTTCTTCTAGTTTATCTGTAATCACTATCTAAGAAACTGCATAGAATATAGCTAAAATTCCTGGAACTCTTTTCCAGGGTGGGTTTTCCATGTCAGTAACTGTTTCTTATCACCCCAGAAGAGCACCATGGTCGCAAATTACAGAAACAGTGTATGGAGCACATCTCTTCAAATATTAGCTCCTTTCTACAATAAAAATCTCCAAAAATTCTAACCTGTCTGAACAGAGGACTAATCTGTCCTCTGCTAGGAAAAGAGCGGTTCACATGGCTGCACGCTGTTGTGCTCTGACAGCACAATGATGAGCATGGCTTCTGTGTTGGGTAATGGTTGGCACTAGCTGATTCAGGGAGGAGTAATAAACCTCCACAGTAGGGATAGTTGTGCAATAGTCTGTCTCTGGAGCACTGAGCTTGTCTATTTTTCTGGCTCAATGTGGAACTCATTGCGTGCTGTGGGGGAGAAGGATTAGGACCGTGTAATTTTACACTGGTTGAAGTTCCTACAAATGGTGTTCTTATTCCAGTAATGTTCTGAATTTGTTGAGCATTTTGGAAGCTCTGACATTCAGCTGGATAATGTCCTTCTTTGCTGAGATAGGGTGACTTCTGTGGGATACCCTTGGATGCTTCCAGAAGCAGTTCTAGGCTCTGTTTGGTCATGTCTGTCTTTGAGCATCTAGCAATGTATTCACCTCGGGGCACTGTTTTCCAGCAGACTGGGTGCAACAGTACTGCCGAGAAACAAAGCCGCCCTGAGTAGGACTGTGAGTAGAGAACATCAGTCCTTCTTTTAGGATGATGGGGAGGGCAGTGCTGCTTCAGCCAATAAGCTGGTTCAGCTGTTAAACTGGAGGTTTACTCCCATAGTCATTCTCAATGAAGGTGCCTGTGGCTGGGAAGGACTTTTCCCTCCAGACTGCACTGATGACAGCCCTGTGGACATTCTGCAGCACCCACAGTCTTTCCAGTGTTTCCTTTGTAAGAATCAGGGGTGCCTAAATAGTTGCAGGAGTGGTAACATGGCCTCAAGTTGCTGTTCTACCTGAGCTGGTTTATAACATTTCCCTCAATGTGCAGTCAGGTAATTGCACATGAACATTTGCATTAAGTTGGTGTAACTGGCCCAGGAACCAGTGCAAAGGAAAACTGCCTGCTGTCAGTGTGCTACATTAAATAGATAATGTCGTTGGTGATTGGAGACATGATGTAATTATCTGCATCTGACTTTCCCAGTAAAGCTGGAATAAGTTGCAGTACAATTAACCCTGCATAAACTTAACTACAGCCTGCCAGCCATCCAAACCAGGGCCATCACTGTACTGCATGGTTTATATTATGTTGCTACACAAGGGTCTGTATACAGAAATATTAAGAACAGTTAGAAAGAAGTATGAGCAAAGATGTGTGTGTAAAAGCACTAGAAGAACACGAGAGAAAGAATGCAAAGAAAGGCCTGTACTGGTAACCAAGGGCATGATCAATGGCAGTGAAACTGGTAAACACCTTTTGTGTTGCTTTCACCAAAATCACAGCATGGGTGACTCAACAGCAGAAAACCTGCAATACAGGAGTGTGAGAATGGCAGCAAGCATAGAGCACACTGTGTGTGTCATGTGTATCGTGTAACCTCAACAAGAAATCTAGATTTACTAGTAAGCTACCCAAAATGAAGAAGAAAAAGACAAGTGCAGCAATCTCACCCAGGATTTACAATGGATAGTTAATAAAGATGCCAAGGTTAAAGTACCTGTGGCTCCTAAGACATATAAAAGATCCATCCAAACACCAATACATTATCACCAGTGAAAAGAAAGCCAGAAGACGAAGTAAAGGTTCGATGGCAAACACTCCAGAATACTTGCAGATGATAATTTTGGAGTTTGTGAGTCCCATGTGTGCATTGACAGTGTCATGTTTCTTAGAAAACTAAATATAAATCACTTCCCCTTCTATACAGTATTGCACTTTTTTACCTGACTTCCCACAGGTGTAGTATTACCCATAAAATACTCCAGCTCCTGACTCTGTGAACATTACAAAGTCAAGTTTTACAGAAGGCCAGAGGAAATCAACACAAAAAAATTGATGAACTGAGGAAAGTTAAAAAGTAAAAAAAGTTGAAAATAATGTAAAAGAAGGTTGAGCTAACCTGAAGAAACCTATACAAAAAAATAGAAATAAAGTGCACACATCCAAAATAAAAAAGAACCAGCCATGCACACACAGCAAGAGACAACACAGAGTCTGTAAGATGTTCTGTGAATAGCTCAGTTACTTTGGATAATGAATAATAAGCTGCCCTTCTCCTTGAATGGAGAATTTGAACTTCTTCGAAGGAGCCTGAGATGTTCTAGCTTCCTACCACATAGATAAAAATCATAACAACAAAAACATGAGCCTTTGAAAGGAAACATGTTCACTTCTTCAATGTAAAATGTGCTGTATTAAATGTGTTGTTTACATTGTATACAGTATTGTATGCACTGTTTATAGCGACTAAATATATCCAGCAACTAACCATTAAACACTCACAATTGAAAGCACATGAAACTGGTTACATTGTCTATACACCAACATAAATGGTTTTATGCAATGCCTAGTAGTTTGTTCTTTATTTAGGGTGAGACAAACACCATGAAATATTAGGAGTTACCTCAGCTGTCTGCCCCTGTTGGGAAGTTTTTTCTGTCACTACCATGATCTGGGAAGGAAACAATCTGATCCAAAGAACTTGCGGAGTTAAAAACCTGTTTAGTAGTAATTCTTGATTTATCATACTTGGTTGCTGTTGAAAAAATGAAGACCCTGGCTCCTGTCTTACGTCTACTCATGCACAGATCCAAACTGGGGAACAAAATAATTCTGGAATCTGTCTTTTCCACCACACAGGACATAGTGGGGAGGTTCTGTAATGTCATAGGAGAAATGTAAGGCTGGAAATATCTGCCTAACATGACCATAGTTCAAGCTGTCAACTCGGGCTTATAAATAGTACAAAGTGAAAGAGGCAGGGAGGGGGAGCAAGGCTTAGCTCTCATATGGCCTTAGTTCTTTGCCTTCTCCTTTCTAATATCCAGGTCATATTCACCTTGTGAGTGTATGAGCCTGCCATGATCACATGAAGGTTTCTCTTGATGTCCACCACTTTCAGTTCTAAGCTGGCAGACTATTCTGTGTTTGTTGTATTTGCATCAAGGAACAATATATAAGAAATGGAGCCATAGCCTTATACAAACCAATGTGACCTATGTTCAGGGAAGTTGGACACCCTTTGATACTGACTTTCAGCAGTGATCTACAGTTTGTGAATGGAAGATAGAATGAGAAATGGGAAATTCAAGGGGAATGCCAAATAAAAATTTTAATTTAGCTGTAAAACAGGGTTGCAGTCCTAAAGATCAGGAAAGTCCTGCAGGGTCAGTTCTGGGTGGGCAGTGAACTAGATGCCCAGTGCTATTTTCCATTTCTAAGACCCTCAGTTCTACAACAGAAGGAGCAACATGCAGCATCTATGAGTTGCCCCTACAAGGCAAGCAGGTAATCTCAATTTCAGTTGAGCTTGAATCCAAACCTAAAAAATTCTCAAGGTTCATCCATCTATAATATCTATGGTTTTTTCTCCCCTCATCTGTTGCCTCAGTTGTGCTGCTGGGGGTTTCTGTAACTCAGTTCTCCACTGCTTTTATCCATGTTTTCCAGAATGCTACCAGATGCAATATAATGAGATTATTTATGATTTCTAAATATCGTCTTCTAATGTATCTCCTAGGCCAACAAAGCAGCAGCACAGCAAATCTCACTGAACCAGAGCTTCTTGTAGCAATCCCAAAGTGTCCATTTCCATTTCTTGGCTTCACTGTCTTCCTGTTGCACCTTTTCAGATTTCCTTTTGGAGGATTTGGTGGTTTCTTTTTTTTTCATGGCAATACTGGAAAGAAAAGTGTTATTGGCTGCTGGTGTCCAATCCCTGAAGAGTCAGTGCAGATGGAGTCTTTCTCCTGGGACTATTTTGGTGGTGTACAGAGGAAAGAATAGAAGTTCTGTCCTCAGTGTTGTCCTCAGACACAAGTTGTCCTTGACCCAGCAGCCCCTGAAGAGAGTCTGTAGTGACATGGGTGGATGTGCTCCCAAATCCTTCTGGTCTGGTCTCAGCAGCTGCATTTTCTTCACCCACTTGGGGCTTTGCCTATTCAGAGACGTACATACTCCTAGGTGAGCACATTTCTAATGCAGCAAGTTAAAACTAATCTCCTTTAATGTGAGAATGAGTTGACTGCTTTTCAGCAAACTTGTTGGGAATTTAGGTCTAAATAAAGACTTGCATATAACACTAAAATAGAATTTCAAAATTTCTATTAAATTCTATGTTATGTTAATTAATCTTTAAAGACTTTTTGCTGCTTTATATATCCAATAAAAAAACCCCCAACCCTCCTATAAACTCCTCTTTGTGACAGTACTTGAAAATTTATCCTCTGCTTTCCATGGTCAAGGCAGCTAGAGAGTAACTATGGAATCCCTGTGCCTCCCTTGCTGGTCAAGGCAGTGTAGCCCCATTTTACAGAAATTAAATTGAACAAAGGACTTGACCTTGGACATCTGTACCCAATACCAGTCTCTTCTCCATTTATTGCAAAACTGGTAGAAGCAATAACGAAGTCCCCATCTTTGTCGATTTTGTACTGTATTTATGGTCATATTCCTCTATTTATACTTTCAAAATTTAAGTCAAATAGGAAGAAGAGCATGCTATGTGATGACTGACACCACCAAGCATAGGTACTCTGAGCTGAATTTCTCCTGTTGCTGTTGCAACATCATCCAGAAATGCTTAGTGGGACCAAGCTTAGTATTTTATCACTGACCCATGGCCAGGTGGTGGTGAAAGAGTTTCCAGCTGAGGCTGCAAAGACTGTGGGTCGAATAGGCAGGAAAACTTCACCATTGCGTGCTGTTCCAGAGCAGTCCTGCTGCTGGCCAGCAGAAATCTCTGAGGCAGGATTGCTGGCTCCTTACCAGCACACGGAGCTGAAAAGTGCACCCTGGGAACACAGTGCTTGTGCCGACGGTGTTCTTCAATTTGGTTTTACTCTCCCTCTGTGTGCAGATAAATACAGTGCTGTGCCAGCAGCTGTGTGTAGGTGCACAGAGAAAAAGAGGCAGTTGCTCAAACAATGTGGTATGGAGGGCTGGGGAAAAGGCAGGTTGTAAATGTAAAGGACATTTACGTTAAAGGAAGGTGTGAGAGCTGCAGGAAGAGCCAAATTAAAAAAAAAAAAAAAAGAGTACTTCAAGCAGCCAAATTAAACAAGACACAATGGGGGCCAATTTAGCCTCCCAGGCATTTCAAAAGCCCACACCCCAGAGTTCAGGGAGTGCTGAGGGGGAACCATGTGTCCCTCTAGGTCTTATTTAACTTGGCCAGGTATAAGGAACTTTAACTCTTTTGTGACTTGCTGGTTTCCACAGCACCAGCATCTTCCCATTTTTTTTCTTTGTTTCTGGGTGCTTTTTATTGGATAAGTTTTAAATCCTTTTGAAAAGAAATAATTTCTTTTGATTTAAAAAAATAATCATTAGAGGCAAAGCGTAAAGTCATTTCGGTCATACTATCTTGAAGGAAAATAGATACAGTATTTTGGAAAGAATTTGAAATGAAAACACAAAGCCTGATGGGATTTAAATGTAGAAAACCAAAAATTCAGTCTCGCCTCCTTTTTTCCCTTCCCCTATTCATGAGGTCACCATTTCTCAACTCACAGACTATGGCATCTTGCCGGGATACTGAGGCAGCCACCAGAAGAAGTTTTCTTTTGCCTATGAGCACAAAGCAGGATCAAATTGGCCAAGAGAAAATAATCAGAGTGGTTTATTGAAGCTAGAAAGAGAGAAACTTTGTAGAACTAGCCAGAAAAAAACATCCAGAAAATGCAGGCAACCTTTTTGGTCTCTCAAAAATTTGATGCATAAGAATTTGAGAAAAAGGAGGCTGGGTGAAAATGTGTGAAATAGAGAATGTGCATTGAAATTCAGCATTGTTGCTTGTAAATAGCTTGATTGTAGAGGGGTTGTGTGTGCGTGTGTGCATGTCCATACAAAGGATGAGTGTGCAGGTCCCTGCACACACAAGACACGGCAGACCTCAGTCCAACAAAGTTTAACTTTAATCCTGCTTGCAAGCACTTCATTGTGGCAGGCTGGGTCTCTAAAGAGGGAGGGCTGATACTGTTGCCATGTCAGCTCTACGGCTTCTGGGACAAATGATTTTTCTCCTTACTCATACTGTCTGTGCTCAGACCTCAGAAGAGGGTCCTTTGTTCAGCCCTGGCACCGTGTGAGAAAGCCCTAAGCTTTGCATACCATGTAACTCTCAGCCTACCTGAAGAAGAAATGATCACTCTGACACTGCATTGGCCTTGCTTAGTTACAGGTATTTCCCTTTCTAAATAAATTTTAACCCCTTCTGGGGTAAATCAAGAGCATGAGGGGAGTAGGGATTGTGAATATTATTCTTCCCAGCAGATTTCTCTACAGTAAGACCCTGCAAATTCAAAGGATCTCCTGAGCATATTGATAGCTCCTACTTGCTGTGCCACAGCTCAGAACCATAGCATATTTCAACTTAAAAGGAGCCAATAAAGATCATTGATTCCAATTCCCTGCTCTTCTCAGAAATACCTAAAACTAAACCATATGACTGAGAGCATCATCTAGATGCCCCTTTTAGAGGCTTGATGCTGTGATCACTTTCCTGGGGAGCCTCTTCTAGTGACTGACCACCTTGTCAGTGAAGAACCTTTTCCTAATGTCCAATCTGAATTTCACTTGATGCAGCTTCATTCCATTTCAATAAGAGCAGAGTGGTGCACAAATATGTTAACAGTCATGGCTAGCATTAAAAGCTTACCTGTGAAAGCAACAATCTGCTGGTCCCTGGTGTTTATTTCAGATTCCAAAAACTGTCCAACTATATTTACCATAGAATGATAGAGTGGTTGGGCTTGGAAGGGACTTTTAAAGGTCATGTGGTCAAACCACTTGCGATAAGCAGGGACATCTTCCACTAGATCAGGTTGCTCAGTCCTGTCCAACCTGACCTCGAATATTTACATAGAAGGGGCATCCACCAACTCTCTGGGCAACCTCTTTCAGTATCTCACCACCCTCACTGTAAAAAATTTCTTCCTTATCTAGTCTATATCTACTTTCTTTTAGTTGAAAACCATTACCTCTTGTAATATCGCAACAGATCCTACGAAAAAGTCCGTCCTCCTTCAGGTACTGGAAGGCTGCTACAAGGTCTCCCTGGAGCCTTCTCTTCTCCAGGATCAACAACTTCAACTCTCAATGTTTCCTCACAGGAGAGGTGTTCCATGTCTCTGAAAACTCAGCTCAGCTTTTGGGACAACAGTGGTAAAGTGAATGCTTTAACTCTTACCAAAGTCAGGCTGCAGCACAATTATTTTCGGTGTACATTTCTGAGTTATTTTGTTGCTAATTAAGTCCAATGTCAACTTGAGTTGAAGATCCATTTAAAAAATGTGTCTTCATGACAATTTTCCCAATGTGAGAAAGAAAGAGAAATTACTACAAAGGAAAAATTGTACCCATTAGAGAGATTTGTTGAATTTTGGCTCTGGATCTGAATTGTCTCCAAGGAATGGCATTAAGGACATGGAGTCAGTTTGGCTAGTTGGGATAATCCTCTGGAATATGGGAAACATGCTCATCATCAAGATGCAGCTTCTTAAAAATCCAGGCAGGGAAATAGGGAGAGCCTGAGGAGCAGGGGCAGGAGTGAGGGTGACATGGGTACCTGTTAAAGTCACAGCTTGGAAACACACAAGAGAGTCCAGGGTGCAGAAGGGAAGAGGCCATCATCAAGAACATCTGTCCATACTACTGTGGATGTCCAATGCCGAAGCCAGCAGCTAAAGTCTTCAGTTCAGTTGAAGCACATCTGGCTCCCATGGGCATGAATCAGCGGTGAGGAGCACAGCTCCTGCCTGCACAGCAACAGAGCTCTGTCTAAATGTTACCATTCAGTGCTCTAACACCATGCTGACTTTGTTGCTCAGGACAAGACAAGCTCAAGCTGTACCTGACAAGGCTTCCAGCCCACCATGGTGTTAATCACATCATCCAGCATAGTATTAGGGGATACTCCTCTTAATTTTCCTTTCCAGTCTGAAAGCCTCCACCAGCCATGCTCTCAGCTCTGTAAGAGCAAACAGGTGTTTATTTCTGTGCAGTGCTGTGCAGCGCCTTGGCTTGAAGCTGTCCCATACATCTCCTAGACTACACACTGGGACTTTTACCCAGGTTTGCAGTTGTCGACAGTGTCTCTGAAAGCCAAATTATTTGGCTTTTATTCTTTTCTCATTCTCTACTGCTACTTGTATCCTGAATCAGATGGAGCTTCTCAGTCTTGTAGTGATGTTATTCTCCTTACACTGCTTGCAGGAATGTAGGGATGAGCACAGAATGTCTGGCTCTGACACTGACAGATCTCATACTGCTCCCAGGGAGTTGCCCAAATGCTACAAAGATGAACCATATGGGCCGCCCCAGCACTTGAGGCCATTAATAGGAATTTTTGAGCAACTGTGATTGATGAGGCAGCTCTTACAAGTCTGAGATCAATGAAAATGCAACTTGATCTTTTGAACCCAACTCCTTAATTTTTTTGTTCCTTTTTCTGCAGAGAATCCCATAAAAACATTTCTGTGCAGACAAAAGCTGTCTGGGACACTTCATGTGGATTTGTCATGCATTTTCCTTTTGCTCCCCCCTCTGCCCTGTTTGCAGTTTGTTTTTGAGTTTTTCTTCAAGACTTGTACGGTCACAGCACGATCAGCTTTTTCTATAATTGTGATTGGACATTGTCTTGAGGGTGTTTTTTGAGACTTATTATTTTTCTTTTGTTTTCAATTTAATTAATTTACCCTCACAATTATTTGAACACCAAGGAGAAAACAATAGTAAGAAAAAAGAAAAACAAAAGTCACTGAGAAGGGGACAACAGGCTGAACAACCTTCCTGGGAAAGCAGGGAGCCGAAGAAAAGAACAAGAGAGAGGACCATGTCTAATGAGTCTTGAATTATCCAATATTTTTCCCTTAGGATCTGCTGACACAAATCAACAGTAACCAAAACTGCTCCATCTTCCAACATTCTCTATCAGAGAGACCAACGCAGCAGTCATTCCCAGTAAATTTGGATTGAGACAGTCCTCAGCCAAGATGTCAGTAGTCTTCCCTCAGCTGGATGCTCCTGGAATTGAAAGCATCTAAGAGACAGGTAGGTCACTTCTAACTAGAGGAGAAAGAGCCTTGAAAGACAGAGGGAAGGGGCAGCTTCTCAGAATTCCAGGCAGGGACTTAGGGGGAGCTGAGGAGCAGGAGCAGGGAGTGAGGGCAACATGGGGACCTGTATTTAGCTAAAGTCACAGCTTGGGGACACACAAGAGGGTCCAGGGTGCAGGAGGAAAGAGGCCAAAACCAATGCAGTGACGTGGGTGAGTTCGATGGAGCACAGAGAAGTGTGAGGCACAGCAAGAAGAGTGTTCCGGAGTGAGGATGTGAATAGCAAAGGGCTGCAGAGGAGAGGAGGGGTGACCAGCATTAAGGGAAATTGTGAGAAAGGTGAGGGAAAAGCCTTGGAGGGGTTGGTAGGGATGCAGTGGGAGAGGGGGGAAAGCAGAGAGACAAACAACAACTCTCCCCTCTCCAGGGAGGGGAAGAGCAGGAAATGGAGCACATGTTTTATGAAGGACCGACCGCTATATTTTGAACTTGAAACAACAATGTGTAAATCAGGAGTTGGGAAGATGTCCCTTTAGCCACTAAAAAGAAGAAGAAAGAAATAAGTGGAAGCATTGAAAGTCATGTTTAATTACACAATACTTAAACCAATGCCAGTGCAAGAGGGATTCGGAGAAGGGGTGATATTGGTTCTTGGATTAGTAGTACCTGGGGTGGGACATCTTCCCTTCCTTTGGCTAGCTGTGGGCTCAACCAACTCACTGCACAGCTCAAGGCAGAAAAGTTTTAGCAGTGTTTTGGGGCAGGGTTCACATAATGCGCTTCCCGGGAAGAGTGAGGATCTGTTCCCAGAAATACCAGTTTGAGTGCATTTTCTGGAGCACATCAAGCCTTAATGGAGCAACACTCTACTACAAGTGGGGAGGACTTTTTTGCTGCCCTTCCCACTTGACTGCTTGTCATAGGGTGGGGCTTACTCATCAGCTGGCTATGACAAACTGCAACAAATGGGAGTTGGTGGTGTAGGATGCATTGCAGTCCCTTGGAGTTATTCAGCACTTCTGAATCCCTGTTCTTGCCTTTCTTTGGGGCTGTTGGTTTAAGGCTCGGCTAAGAGAAGCACAGAGGTGGAATGACCTGGTTGAGAATGGCATAAGTCTAGGACTTGGGATTTTCAGGCTCAGTTGTAGGCTTAACCCACCCTGGCTCGTACTGCTTCCCTACCATTGAACACCATTGTGAAGGAGTGAGTAACTTGGCAGAGCACACAGCCAACTTGAAAAAAGAGTTGCTGAGGGCATTGATGGGATTGGAAGCACCCAGCTCTCCATAGCCTGTCAAAAGCACAAGAAAAACTGAAGATATTCCCAGGACCCAGTGACACAGCTCAGGTGTAGAGAGCTGGTTACCAAAGTAACCCGGTAACTTACAGTATGTGACCAAAATTCGATTACATTCTGTGTCTCTTTTGCTAGGGAAAGAGTAAAACCTTTCATGTGAACAACACCTGGGATTCTCTCTCACATTATTAGGTTTCTAAAATTAGTCCCTCCAGGACATGATCCTGGACCGGCAGAATGATGGGTGGTTACAGTTGCAGTGCGCTGTTGGGTCCAGCACACACCTCTGGAGTTTGCATCCAGTTCTGGGAGAAGGATAAGCAACAGCTAAGCAATGGAAAGTACTCGTGCACTCTCCAGACCTCAGGTACCCCGAAGTGTTTGGCATTTTGATATTTTCTAGCAGCGGGCACAGGTCCGGCTGCAGCTGTGTGCAACCTGGAGACTTTCATCTTCAAATGAGCCCTCCAATGCTGTCACAATGTGGGTGACTCCCAGGGCCTCTCCAGGGTCTTCTGGAGTACCCAGATCTCTGGTTTTTCAGTCTGTGTTTGACAATGTGGTATCCACAGAGATGCACTCACACTAGATGGGTTCTTCCATTAAAACCTTAATATTTGCAAAATGCAAAGCTCCCTCAACAGAAATATTACACTCATTTATCTGAGGGTGGTGACTCAGACATGCTTTAAGCTCGGGAATATGCCAGTAACAGTGCTACTGACCTGAGTAGTTTGGACTTCATAGTCTTTTCTTTGTAACTAATACAAACTAAGTGTGATTAACATTTTCCTTAAAACCGGTCAGTGGAGCAGTGAGGCATACCAACCTGGCAGCATTAGAAACTGGAGCTGTGTCCCCAGAGAGCAGATGTAGGCTGACAAAAGACAGGGCCAGCTTCTCACACCCACACAGGGCTCTGGCCACACCGCTTGGCCTCACACCCAACTTGGAGTGGCAGCTTTGAGAAGTGAATGGCAAGCTCAGTTGCCACGACTTCCTCAGATGCTGCCTGCAATTACTGAGTCTGCCAAAAGCCACAGAAAGGCAGCCAGATGGCATCACCACATGCTGTCAGGGCTTGTCTCTTGCAAGCCTCTACTGACTGGAAGCCCATTCATTGCCATTCCTCCACTTTTCTGGGTCAACTGCAGCACTGGGTTGAGCTTTAGCAGGAGACCCAAAACAAGCATGCATTGACTCAACTCACCTCCCCTTGCAGACAGTTCCTTAAACAGTGCTTGCTTCACTGAAACTGTATATGGTCTAATACAGTCTCTGTGACTGGTCACATTTAGCCTTTCCCCACCATGAACATTAGGGAAAGACTGAATGGTTGCAGGGACATTCCCTTCAGCCTTGCTCTCTCTGAACCTCTGATTTCTCCTTTCTTTCCCATCTTCCATTCCATTTTTAAAACTTCCTTTAAAATGACACTGACTCTCCTACCTACAGTCACTGCTCTGGTGCTCAGTCAGCCTTGTTGATCCTAGCTGCAAGTGACAACACTTCTCACTCTTTTATATATCGGCTTAACAGCCTGATAACAACTGGGCAGCACAGGATATTCCTGGCACTCTGTGTGTATGCTGTGCGAGGCTTGTAGTATGGCACTAGCTATATTTTGCTGTCTCTTGCTCTTGAGCAGTTACCTTCTGATTGATTGAAAATGACTCATGAGGTTCATATGGTCCAAATTAAGTGAATGCCTGAAGACTCGTGATGCTGTAGATTCCTTAAAGGATTTTAGGCAGAATCTTAATATTTCATTGTATGCCCGCAAACTCCTGAGATTTTTTAGCACAAAACAAAATGCAGGTTTTTCAAACTACAGAAATGTCTCATCAGCTGAGAATCTGAACCCTAATTCCAAGCTCATTTAATAATTTTTGTAGCACACTGTGGTTAATACAGCTATAGAGTAATGTTGTCATGGAAACTTTCAGTTTATCAAGGACATTTCTCCATTTTTCTGTGCTATTTCAAGAATAGAATTGTTCTTCAATAGTGGGGCATTTTCACTAGGTGTTTCTTTAAAATGCATGGTAAGTATCTATGGGACATTGCCATTATCTTGTGTTGCATAAGATATTATGTGTATACAAATATCCATTTAGAGCTCTGCCTGGTGGAGTAATCTCTACTGTCAGTAGTTCTTTTACAAGTTGTCTTAAGAGCTTCTCACCAACTGCTGTCCCTACTCTCAACCTACCCACATCTGCAGCATTGGCCCTGCACTCCTGGTCCATCAGCTCTGCTCCTCATCTCCAAAGAGATGCTCAAGTATTTTCCAGAGCGCATTTGGTGACGTGAGCTGCTGAAGAACAGACAAATATGGCTCCTGGTGTGCAAACTCTTACTGCACTCAACAACACTTTCTCAGAATTGCTGCTAAGTAAGTATGTGAGACTCAAAAAGCTTTGGACAAGAGGCTTGGCTTCTCTATTCTCCATTACCCTAAAACCCTGACCTATATACTGTTTCGGGGAGCTATACTGTTTGTCTGAAAGTCATCCTTACACCCCAGAATTTGCTGTGTAAAAAACTTTACCCTTCCTTAAGTCTTCATTCTTTCATGCTTGAGTCCCCAGCATTCCCAAAGGGTGTTCCAAATGCCTTTAACACTTGGACTGTCCTTTTTGAATTTTAGCAAAGGCTAGAGGGTTTGCCAGTGGTTTTGCTTTCCCAGTATGAGCCAAACATACCTGCCAGATTTCTCGAGAGGGGATGTAAGATTTTCCAATTTCTAAATAGGCCAATGAAGCATTAAAATATCAAAATGTAAAATAAATGTGTTTCATGAAAGGATTCTCTGTTGTCAAGAAAGGAGGGCTGGCTAACACCTGAGGGTGCCGGGAACTTTTCTGCTCTGTGACCAGAGGCTCACAGGAAGTGACCTTTACCAGCCTGGAGGTGCAGGAATGCGGTGGTGCCAAACTTCCCCTCCACGTGTTGTGGGCAACTTAACGGAAAATCCTGTAAATATTGCAAAATGTCATGGATTGTTAGTAGTATTACTATGTCTTTAGATAGAGGCAGGTACTGTGCATTTTATTCTCTGTAACTCTCTTTTCATAACAGTTAACAAGGAAAGAAAAGTCAGAGGTTTCATGCTTACAGGAAGTATATGGTGTCGATGGATTTGCATAGTATTTAGAAGAGCTAGAGTTACATTGCAGTGACGCAGTTCTACAGCACTTGCTAATTCCCTCTTCTCCCCAAATACTTCCTTTTGCCTCCTACCTTTGGTTTTTTGGACATACCCAGTCTTTTATTCCTCTCTCCGCAGGCTGTGTCCAGAGTTACCGAACAGTTGCACCAGGTATGGTCATCTAGACTCTCCGAATGGGAACCCAGACATTTGTCTCTTGACATGTCTTGCCATTTTCCTTTTCATATCAATCTGTTGCTCTCCATTCGTGTATCTATTCCAGAAACTGCAACAAAATAGGTCTTAAAATCCCACTTGACAGCCTAGCAAAGCAGAGCGTGAAGTCTTCCCAGGAGAGTTTGTGCGATGGTGATCTCCACGTCAGGCCTTATATTTGTCCTGTTTCTATACAGAGTTCAGGCTTCACATAGATATTGGTTCATCCTTATACACACATGGCAGCCTGTTACTCTGGAAAGTGCCTGACAGAAGCAGCACAGCTGTTGCAGCACCTTCAGCTCTGATTCTGGTAAGGGGGCAAACCTCCCATGAACCATCTAAGAGTTTGCAAGGGTGACCCTGGAAAATTCCCTGGAAATGCCCTTTCCTCTTTCCACCTTGAGAGCTGGTTTCAATTGCTCTCCTTTTGTGGCAAATGGGGGTAGAGGTGGTGACATCAGGCCCTTCTTGGCAGCTCCCTTTTCACAAGGAAGCATGCGTTCAATTAAAGGATTTTAATTAAAATACTTTTCTGTAGCATCCTGTTTCCAGGCCCTGCTGTAAATTTAACTTGACGTTCTCTCATTTAACAGGTGGGTGAGATTATTCTGAGAGCTGCCAGATGGAAGAAAGCAAAAGCAGGGCTGGCTGCTGAGATAGAAGAATGAAGAGAGGAAGAGAGAGAGCAAAAGAAAGGAGTGGGACAGATATCTGCTGCATATCTGTCAATATTTACTATGCAACATGCTATCCTTTTCTGTGATGGTTCTTCATTGCCATATGCATGTGACTTCTTAAATTTCTTTTGAAGGATAAAAGCAGCAAATCCAGGATCAACACATTTGCATTTGATCTCCTTTCGTTTTAGATTAGAGCAGTTCAGGAGTAACCAATGAATTGCAAGTTATGCAAAATTCAAAATACCCCTACAACTGTCCCCAAAAAAGAAAAAGAACACACTTTAACCTGGAAGCTGGGGAGCAGAGTAACAGTTGTGAGGCTGCAGCGGCAGCCATGGGAGTGGGCTAGTTCACTAGCCGCCCCTTCTGCCACTGCAGCTGTGTCACCACCAGCTTCCAGATGGAACAGGTTTAAGGATATGGGAGAGAGGAGACTGTTTTCAAGAGGTTGAAACTCAGCAGCTAGTAGGAGCAAGGACGAGGAATGTGGAAACCTGCCATTGGGGAGTCTCAGGTAGAAAGGCTGGAGACAAGAGCTGGGTGACTAGGAAGGAAAATGAAAGGGACAAAAGGAAGAGAAAAAAAAGAGGAAGGACAGTCTGGCAAGAAGGAACCTTACGGGGGAGGAACAACCACTGAGGGTTGCTGAGGATAGTGAGTTGACTGAGAAAGCCACAGAGGCAACAAGGAGAGGAATGGGGAGGAAGAGGAACAAGGATCCTTATGCTCTCTGTTTCCCTTTGAAAGTAAGGAAACATAAGGAATTAAAGCCCAAACTTTAAGCTTATGTAGAGGGGTAACAGAACTGATCTCCTTCACTGTGCTATGTTGGACTGTAGTGCTCTAACCCATCCACCACACAGCCTGTGTTGCCAGGGATGAGACCTCCAGAACAATGCAGGGTGGAGGCTGCCTGAGACAGTACCAAGCTGTGGTGCAAGCAAAGAGGATGTTATAAATCCTCAGAAGCACTGCACACTGCTGTCAGAACTCATAGCAGTACTGCACCTAGTCTCACTTTGCACCGATTGCCTGAACCAGCTGTTTTTAAAGGAGACTTTTGCAACATCAGGTTTAGCAGATAAGGTGCCACTGTGGAAAATGTCTAGTAAGCATTGTCTTTCCTCTTTCCGTTTGGTATAGATTGGTCTAGCTCCAGCTTCAGAGGTCTGGATCTTTCAAAGCTGTTGATTCCCTCTTTAGATTTGCTGTTCTGACTCTAGAGACCTGCTAAATAAATCCACCATCTGCATGATTTGGTTGCAAATTGATAAACTTGAAATTGTCCAGCTAAGCGCTGAGAGTCCTCATGTTTTCCTCACAAAGAATGGGATTTCAGACAAGACCTGTGATTGGGCTTTGCCTCCATTTAGCAAACTGAATATTTCAAGATACACACAAACTGAAACATTTCAATATACACCCAAACTGAAACATATGGTTTTGATTCTCCAAAAGGGAAAAATCCTGTATAAAACAAACTCCCATTAAAAAAAAAAAAAAAAAAAAAAAAAAGAAAAGAAATTTAAAAAAAAATCCATCTTTTCAGAGGAAGATTCTTTATCAAAAGGACAGTATAGACATTTGTAAAAGCTGAAACTTACATCAGAAAGTCATCAAGTGGTTTGCTCAGCAAACATACTTTTATCAGTCACTTTGTAACCACTGCCTAAAAAGACATCTTATTTTTTTTTTCCAACAGGATCTGCTCTCCATATTATTACACCAATGGTATTTAATTGCATCGGTATCCTTTAATTCTTTACCAGTCATGTCTCCTATGTGTCTTTCTATAATTTTCCCTGGGATTAATGCCAGGTTAATGTGCCTGTGTTTGCTTGAGCAACCAAATTTATCCTCTTGAAAACAGGAAAAACAGCTAGCTTTTTTTCCACTTGCATTTGGAAGTGTCTTGCTCTTCCAGGACCTGTGAAATACCAATAGGAATACCTCAGAGTGCTCTTCAGCAAGTCTCTTTTAAGGTCTTTTCTAAAATGTACCTGGTCTGTGAACGTTAAAATATTTAATTATAGTAATTGTTCAGAACCTTCTCAAATTATTCTTGGAAGTATTTTCAGAGATTCACAGGGATGACTGACTTGTATCACATGTTGCCCAGATAATTTCACATTAAATTCCAAGACTAAGACTGAAGCCTGACCAAAGCCAAGGAGAAGGCAAGGCAAAAGCCTCTGACAAGCTCTGTGCCCACATCCCAGCAGGAGCAGGGAAACCCTCCATGAACACAACTGACAGCCCTGCAAACAAAGTGCACTTTGTACTGCAGAAGAAGGTGAAACTACCTTCAAGACTATGCCAGTGTGACCTTGAGGAAGCCTCGTCTTCACCTCAAGTAAATCAGAGACTATGTCCCTGAACAAAGTGGCACAGGGTCTCATCCTCAGGCATCTACAGTAGAAGTGCTTTGGAGCACAACCAGCTCCCAGTCACAGAGCTATCTTCAACTTTTGACAATTTCTCAGCCCTCAGGAAAAAGCAAAGCAAGAAAACAAACATTATGTCTTTCCCCAAGAGCCTGAAAGCACACCAGAATATGTCTGGTCAGCAGAACATCAAAGAGAAACACCCTCCTGGTACCTGCAAGGAACTAGAGGAAAACCGAACAAGCTGTATTTGCTTTCAGCTGTTGCTTGTTTAGAGAGTTATATAGAACCGAAGGGGTTTTCAGCATTCTGAGGGCAAAGGGAGATAATTTTTTTCACTGAGAACTTCAATGCATGTGACTTTGTCTGAGCAGTTGATTTACAAACTGTGGGCTCTCATGCTGGAAACTAAACGGGCATCTGCAAACCAAAATTTTCTTGGGCCTCTATTCTTTGTTAAACTCCAGAACAAAAGAATCCTTCAAAAGTTCAAAATTTTTGAGATTCACAAGATTTGTGAGAAGAGTATGATTCAGGATGTTCCCTTCACTACTTCAAAAAACCGTTCTTTAATTTAAGTAGCTTCTGTCTCACACCTTAAATTGCTACAGACTGCAAACTTTTTATTTAATATCAGACATAATAAACCGCACCACACTGCTTTATTTTGTCTGTATAACTGGAATATAATGTGAACTGAACACTTGTGACTTTAAAGTTTTGCTGTTAAAGAGGCCTGTATTCAAGCAAGGCTTTGGGAGGTTTCTTGAGTGTTGGTTTTTTTGTTGGTGGTTTTGTTGTTGTTGTCGTTGTTGTGGTGGTTTGGTTTGGTTTTTTGTTCCTAATATACTTTTAAATGTTCTCTTTAAAACCACATTGGTCACTTTTATTTTTAAAACAGCATTATTTTGACTTCTCATACATGTATTTTTAATTTATAAATTATATTAACTACCTGCTGCTTTCTCTTTCTCTATTGTGTTATCTGACAGATTGTCATTTAAACACTACTTTCAGGTAGCCTTTTAACCAGGGTGATTTCCATTCATCTATATTTCCATCCATATCCAACAAAATACATTTTACACATGCTCATGGTGATTTCTTGTGAGCGTTCATCTGGTAGGGGTTCCACAAAGGGGGTCCTAGGCTTCACTGGGCTTTTAAAAGTTTTCCATTCTGAAATATGTATGAGCATAGGAAATGGCCTTTAGAGTTTTAATTTAAATTAATTTACTATTTCATGCAATGCTGTTTGCATGTGACAAAATACACTTTTGCCACCACTGGTGATTGAAGCTACCACTGACCTTTAGGTTATTTATTAACTCCTTGTCCAGCATAAAAGTTGATACTGAACTATCTCATCCCGGATGCAGGACACTGCATGTAAAGAAATTAGCACCTATTATTTTTAGAAACTCTTAGAAGTTTTGTCACTAGTAACATGAGAAGTCCAGCAAATACTCCCCAAGTTCTTCTAGGCCAGATGGCTGTCATTTCCCATCCTTAGTGAAATCAGTTAGACCTTTAGCCCACATGAATTCAAATTTTGTGATTCTGAAACAACAGTGACTCTTCAGTACTTTACAGCCTCTCTGATGTCTGGAGACACAGCCTCTCTGCTGCTATCCCTGTGGGACAAGTTGTAGCTGTGAATTTTAAAGCCTTTGTTTGGCTATTATCCCATACACAAGTGGAATATAGAAACTTTCATTCATGCACACAGAGGCATCTTAGAACTTGGATCCCATCAACTGGTTTGGGAAAGGTGCCTCAACATCTTTACTTTTACATGCCACTGCTGAGTGTACAGTCATCTCAGGTCAACAATTGTCATCCTGGTCTGACTTCAAGCTCATCCATCTCCTTTTGACACAGATTTCTGTCTGTGGCCAAAGCTCAAAGGAGCACAACTTGGAAGATTTCCTGTAATTTTGTATGTACAAATGTCAGCTAAAATAATTTTTTGAAGTTTATGTGAACACCAGTTATATTTCTGGTGCTATTGCTGTAATAACTTGCCTACTGGATTAGTTATTCCAGATACTGCCAATTTTTAAACATTTGGACTCTGTTTTGTGACACAGACCACTGCTCAGACCTCTTCGTCTCCCATAACCTTGTTTTTCCTGAGGAGAAAAAAGGGATAAAGTGATTTAGGAAGAGTTAATGCCCCTGAACAGATGCACCAGCAAGAGATGTGACAAAATGTCAAGTGGAATGTGCCTGAGGGCTTGGAATTTGGCCATGGAAGCAGCAGATGAGTCCCCAGGATGGCATGTCCCCCAGAGGCCTGGCATGCTTTGGTGACAGCTGTGATTTTTATGACCCGGCTTCGATGACAGTTTGGGAGGGGTCAGCTCTGCTCTTTTCTGACAGGAATTCAGTTTGTCATCAGATTCTAAAATCCCTCTGATTTATGGCATTAGCCACTGCTGGCATTTTATTCAGATACATGTCTTCTCCCCACTCCCTACAGAATGGGAGGTTAAGGTCCAAACCTTGATGTTCAAATTAAACTAATCATGAGGAAAAGGGAAGTGGTAGGTCATGAAGAGACAGGAAACACCAAGAAGACCTAGCTCCAAAAATCTCTCATTAAGAACACTTCATCTGAAAACAAACAGCTCTTCCACTGCTATTTGAACACCAAATCTTCTATTAACCTCCACAGTCCATAACCTGCCAAGCTTACGGACATTTCAGGGAATTAAAAGACGACAGAGGCATACCCTTTGGTACCATGTCCCCTCATATGTGCCAGTGACAAAGCAACCTTACAGAAAGGTGATTGCTTAGAACAAAAGCTTTAAGGGTAGGTGTCAAATGCCTTCCAGCCACACAGGGGAAGGGACATGTCAGCATAGCACTCCTCAGCTTCTCAGTTCCCACTTGGTGTGACCATGGTGTGTTTTTCTGTGGTCACTTAGCACCCAGCAGGGGACTCGTGGCAGCTGTGGGCAGTCATTAAGGATACAGTCAGCTTCAGTTTTCCTTCTGGGTTTTCCAACCACTGAAATATTGGGGTTTATTTGCAGGCCTGGTAAGACACAGTAGCACAAATAGTTCTCCTGCAAGCCAAGAGCCCAACTCCTATCAACACCGCCATTTAATTCACATCTTAAAGGAAGATGTTACAGAACAAGTCAGGTCCATTCTGATGACTCTCTCAGCTCCCTCCCACAGGCTTAAACAAGGTGCAGAGAAGGTTGTTTCTTTCTAATACCACCTTCTCACTCTTTGCTTACCTTACAGGTACAGCTCTCTTACAAACCAGAGGTGTTAACTGTCTCCTGCAGGAAATCCAGTCCTATTGAGGCTTCCTAGCAGTTGGAAGATACATCCACATGTAAAGAGATGAGGCTTTGCTCCAGTTGTTCGCATGAACTCCATTATAAATGTGGCTGCATAACCCTGGGACAGAGGATAGAAACTTCAGGGATCACTTTTTGTGGAGATGACATTTTAAAGCACTGGATACCTTGTGGCTGAACTGTGTGTGTTTTGTGGGATCAAGAGGAGCCGAGTGATAGGAATTCTCAGCATGACACTCGACACTCTTCTAGCAAAATATATGTATGTTCTGTTTGGATGCACCACCATTATTGCTTGGCATCCTCCTCCCCCTGGGCTTGACATTTGCCTTCATCTTTCCTCCTTATATTCTTCCACATGGCATTATTAGCAGTCTGATTAGAAATTCCTTCCATTCCCAGTTCTTTGCATGTTTGTGAAGGCATGATCTTATAAACTCTCCAGTGGTCCATTGAATTTTCCAGACAAAAGGTATAAGGGTATAATTTGCTACTGTAAATTTTTAATGAAGTGAGTAAAAATTAAAGAAAACAATAAAGATAAAATATATTCAACTCACTTTTTATCAAGCATAACTCAAAGGCATGTCATGCTCACATTTCTCATTGAAAGTCATCTTACCACAGGTTTTTACCTGACAGAAACACTTACTACTACACAACTGATTAAAGGGATTTTACAACAGCTTTCCCACAAAATTTACTTGAGATGTTTGGCAAGTTTCTCTTTGTCCAGGCAGAGGAGAAAATGTAAGTATTCCCAAGAGTAAGAGGAGCAATTCAAATCAATCAAGTATTTTTTTACCAAAATGAAAAAGCCTGGGAGAATTATGGTAGAACAGCAAGAGGAAGTTCAACTCAATCCTTGCCCACAAAGGATGCAGGAGACACAGAGGGTCCCATGAGGTCTGCCACATCTCCTGGGGACTTGCAAATAAAGCTGAGCTGGCCCTTGCTGTGGAAACATTCCAGTTCATTTTTTTTATAAACCAGCTACGGTTTCAGTCTACTGAAAAACTTCATCTCAGTAAGAAATGTCAGGTAGAAGTCAGTTAGGAAGTCTCCGTGCTTCTGATGCAGTGGAAAACCGCATTTTATCATCCATTTAACAGACAGAAAAATATTTCAAGATATCAGACTTTTCTGGTGAATGGGTCCTACAGATTCCAACTGTGTTTACGTATAGAGAGTTTTTATTTCATTTGCCATTCTGGGGCTTTAGTAGTCATGTTATAGCACTTTACACGATTAGCTCTGTGTGAGAGATGTGTATGAATGGCAATGAAAATCTATTCCATAGGGACCATTCTGCTTCCTTTATGGCTATTTTGGTTTATGTTCCAGTTGTCATCGTAATATACAACTGCCTGATCAGATAGCAAATGCTCCCTAGAGACCTCAGGATGCTGCATGCATTTGGAGACAGCATGAGACAGGAAAGGCCAATGCCACATGAAATAGAAGAATACATTTTTTATTAATAGTCTAAATATTTTTTCCCTGATTTTCAAGTGTCTGAGTTCAGTAGGCACAATTATCTTGTTTTGTTAGTTAGAGGAATAGCAAGGTCGAAGCACAGGCTTTGGGAGAGAGAAGTGGTCAAAAATTGTGGGAAAAATAAAGGACCGATCAACTACAACAGCTAACATGATCAGAAAGTGTGAAATACTGGTCTGAGGGCCCAAAAGACTCCCAAGTTCCACAGCCATTTGAATAAGGAATGAGAGTTTCCATACCATCTTAGACTCCACAACACTTCACAGATTTATTTTTTTTTCTTTCCCTGAGAAATGTTTTCCAGATTTTCTCTATTCCTGGCTCTTGCCAGTGATACAAATACCACAAGAACAGTCTATCTCAAAAGTGTTCTGGCAAACAATTCAGGTGCTGGCTAAGAATCTAATGCGTATTGGCTACATTAGGCTTTTATAATGTGTCAGCTAGTCCCTGATAGCTATCATATGGTGATAACGATTATTCAGTCCAAGCCCTAAATGAGATGGAGAAAGCGCATGTGTAAAGTGGGAAGCCATCTCTGCAACCATGCTCTCATTTCTACACTTGATATATTTCCTGGAAAAGGGGTGAATTCAGTGTCCCAGGCTGTTACCACTGAGAAAGGACCTTCTCTTCCCATCCCTATATTTATGGGTTCGTCACCACTATTTGTCACCACTATGTCTTCACCTTTTTATTTTTCCCGGCTTAGTGATGCAGAGGTTGTGAACAGCTTAGTGCAACTCACATCTCTCTGTAAAGTAGATAATGATCCCAATGACCGCTGGAGAAAATTGATTGTGTTGGAATGAATGAGCCACTGCTGGACTGATGAACCTCGCTGAAGGCAAGGTTTGCACACAGGGGCTGATATTTTGGCATTGCACATCATGCATAATTTAATACTGGGAACCCAGAAGTGTCTGACTGGGCTTTGCAGAGAGCCAAACCACTCTGTTTTGCATGTCAAATTAACTACCCAGTAGTGAGCTACCCCAGCTAAATGATCACCCGTTGGCCAGCTGCCACACCACAAAGCTCCCCATACAACTGTCTCAAAAATGGAAACTTGTTATTCAGGAGCTGCCCTGTGAATACCCGTTCTGTCAAGACTGGAGGGAAATATTTGGGGCAGGCAGGCTGAGAAAACAGAGAGGTGTTAGGTGTCAGAATTGATTTAAATGGGCTGCAGCTTTGCATGGGAGCAATGGAGCTCAGCAGCCAGAGGATGGGAGGTAGTCAGGGTGGGGGGCTCAGGGGCAGAAGAAAATGTGCTAGATATAAGACTCAGATGCCTGAGAGGGTCTTTTGGAGCCAAAAACAGAGTATTGTCTGTTCCCACTTGACTTCCTAATCCTCACCAGCACTCAGAGGCAATTGCCTTCTGTTGCTGGTAAACCAACAGAGGTTGCTCCTCGGGGACCTAAACAGATTTGAGGCAAGCAACAGGCACCCTAGATAAATATGTTCATCATAAATATCTTTCAGTCTTCTTCCAAAGCTGTTTTGAAACTGTTTCCACATTTAGTTAAGTTATCTACAATAAATTGTTTCCTTCCTATCTTGCACTGAGCCATCTCCTTCCTAGGTTTACACTAATTTTCCTCTCTCTTCCACAGCCTGAGCATTTTTAGAAGTTCTGAGCATTTTTAGAAGGCTTTCTAACTTACTGTACCTCTCAGTAAAAGACCCCTTACCATATTTCCTTCCTCTTTTTGATATCCAATAGCGTTACATACAAGAAATCTTTCTAAAACCCATTTTATATCAAGCTAGTGTAAATCCAGTTATCTATTGTGCTACATTTCACTGCCACGTTTGCATTTACATTATTTATTTGTTTATAATAATAAAGGTAAGTTTATTGTAATTTATTTTTACTTTCTAAATATGAAGATGCTCAACTCTTTGATAATAACTTTGCTGGCCACAATCTGTTGTGTGACAGTCTGATATGTCACCCCGAGTTGGGCTGGTTTAGTATTTTTTGTTACACCACTCTGTTAGCATTCCTGATGACTTTGGTTCCTTCCTTTTCAAACATGTCACTCTGCAGGGTCTGCGAGTGTACAGTAAGACTGCCATAACTTATCAGATCTTCAGCTTTAGAAACACCCATCATTGCAGGCTTGATGTGACATCTCTGGTAAATAGTTTGCTCAAAGATCTTTTCTGAACTTCCTCTTTCTTCTCTCACCTGGAAGTCTGTCATGCTTACAACCATTTTTGTCACCTGGCACAAACCCTTTCCCCACGAGTTAACCAGAGTTGTTCTTTATCTGGACAGTTCCACCAGTATGGCCACAGTGCAGGCTAGCAGTATGCAATCAATGCATCCTACCAGATTTGGATTTGCTATTCTGACAGCTGTGCAATTGTCAACAAATTCTCATATTGTTCATTTGATAGCATGAAATGCAAACATTTCGAAAATAGCTTGTGAATTTTCACTTGCCCACTTGAGCCACGTGCACATATGGGGTATGAAATATTTTGAAATCACAAGCCCAAATGCCATAAAATTCAAACACAGTTACCTTGTATGCAGAGAAGTAGTATAGTCTATATGTTCGTGAACTTGCTACTGGCTTGAATTAAAGGCCTGGCTGTAAAATCAAATTCTAGAAATTAAAAAGAGTAAATCTCCGCTCCTCCCCTCAGCAACTCTGCTGAGTTACAAGTTTCGAAGGAAGGTCAAGGTCACTTTCAAAATGTGGCTCTTCATGTAAGGCTATCAACCAAAGAAAATATTTTTCTTCCTAAAAGCTCATAACAACACAGGCTCCCATCAGAAACTGAATCACATTGCTTTTACCATCACGGAACCTTTCTGTTTCATAAATCTGATGCCTACTTTGCATCAGCACTGGGACAAAAATCTAACACCAGGTCCAAGGGTCTTTAACTACTCTGCATTAGGTGAGGAGACAGCTTTACACATAAGAAAACAGTACCTTTGAAGTCTTTCCACATAGTCTACCTGCCTGTTCCTTTTTGGCCTTTTAGTGGCTATCAACAGGATGAGTAAGGTGGCTTGTGGCCGACACACTGAAATCTCACTTCCCTACTTCTCAGCTTTCCAGAGAATATCATATATATATGATATAGGACTGACAGAGATCTTTCCCATGCTGCTGGTCTTTGAGGCACAAAGTCTTTCCATCCTTTCAACCTGATCAATATTCTTGCTTGACTTATGTTGCCCTTTCCTTCTTCCAGAATTTCCAGCCTTTCTCCCTAAAAACATGAGCTACATCCAAGGGACACTTTTTTCCTAAAGAAGGTAGAAATTGTCTGGTGGTGTTAACACTGCATATGCTCTCTCGAGGAAGGCATTCTCACAGCTTCCTCCCCATCTAACCTGGGCAGAGCTCTTGTCTGCCTACCAGAAGGCTGTCAACAGACAAATTCAACAGCTTAATTCAGGGACGTGAGATTTCTGTGTGACATTGTATAACACAGGAACTTTCACAGCTTGCAGTTTACCTAGAGGTGTAATTCTAAAACACTCCCTAAAACAGTCCCACTATAGCTGTTCTTAGAGCACTTCCCAGCCCCATATTCTTCCTGAAATTCACGGTGGCACTACCCCAAACTATGTCTCACAAGGAAGAAGGCACTCCTCTGTGCCCAACACCTGTCCCCCAGACGCATTCCCTTCCAACCTGGTCATATTTCTGAGTCTTCTCACTCTTTGACTGCCCTTTTCATGGCTTGTTTTTTTTTTTTTTTGACAATGGAGTTTCCCATCTTGCAAACATCACATACAATTTTTTGTTGCCATATGTGTATTTGGATGTACTCACATGCATGTTCAACTGTTTTCAGCCTAACAAGTTGTCCAGTTTTCTTTGCATCCGTCAGAAGCTGCAATCAGCTAACTTAATTAGAAATAATTTTTATACTTGTTTTCAGATTATCGGTAAAAATACTCAACAGTGCTAGACCAAACTCACACCTCTGTGGGATTACATTAGAAACTTTTACTTAAGAGTCTCCATTAGTAAATACAGTTTTCAGTCACTTGAATGATTTCTATTTTGTTGACTATTTGCAATAGTGCCCTGGCAGATTCACAGATTTTAATGGGAATGCAAAATATTTCAACACATTTTAAAGGAATTGAACCCTACCTTAACAGAATTAGCTTTGTCAGCTAGGAATGCAATCTTTTCAATGAACAGATTGAATTTATTTTAGTAGAATCCCTTTTCCATGAAATCTCATTGACTAACACTCATTGAATTCCTGTACTTTAACTGTTATTTGATTGTGTCCCACTGCCATTTTTTCCCAGCATCAATATCACCCTAACTGACCTATAACTTCCCCTACTATGCCACTTATCTCTCTAAAATTTCAGCAGACTAGCTTCTTAATATTTCATTGGAATCCTTCCAGTTCTTCCAAACTTGAGCAATCAAATCCAGCATTCAAAAAGCTCCCGGAAGCACTTAAAAAAATCTTGACTGCAAGTTAGTCAGATAATTTAATTTTAAGATATTTAAACTTTCATAGTTACAGTTTGACTCAGTTACCCTTGGACTGTGCCCCATCTACCAGTACACTACACTAATGCAATAGATCTTTTCTTGGGCTACTTTCCAAGTTTTGTTCTCTAGGAATTGCATGGGCTCTTGGCTTCCTTTCAGGGGAACATATTCTTTTTAGTTTTTGGATCTCTTCACATTATGGTGCCTGATATGATGGTTATGACCATTTTGACCATCATTCTTCTCATGATGATTGTTTCTATGCAAAATTACAGCTACAAGTTCAAACATTCTCCAAGAAAATCCACATCCTGAGAGGCACAGCTTTAGCAGCACATCAGGGTGCAAGCTATCTCCTCTTTTGCTAATCAAAGATAGTTTTATTTTAATTTCTGTGTTTTATTTTTATTTACACCTTGCTAACAATCAGCTGATAGCGTGCAGGCATTTGGCATTAGCAAGCACCAATACTGAGCAAATTAATCTGCACTGGATTTCTTAGATCTAGCAAAACAACCTGGCTAACTGAAATCTTCCCTGTTTTGTATATGGTCTAGGATGTGTGTCTCTTCTATATGTGCTACTGCACATGTGTGTATGTCTACATAAACCATATCTGACATCAATATATGATGCCTGCATTATCAGCATGGCCAACCTAATTTTCTCACTGTCCTTCACCTTTTCCTTTCTTTTTTTCAGTATTAAGACACCATTTATAGGCCTAGGACACCAATTTTGCACACTAATCAATCTAAAAATAACAATAATTGCCTTCCTTTAATTTAAACCAACTATTTTAACCATGAAGGTGATGTTCATTAGCCACACTACCCTGTGTGCTCCAGCCCCTTTTGTACTCTCTAGACCTCTTCCTTTCTCTCCACAGTTGTCAGTGCTGTGTGAGTAACAGGACTCTGCTGAAGTCATGCACCACTTTCCATTCTCCCCAGAAGCGTTATGCACATGCTCTGCTAGCTCAGCTAATCGCTATCTTTCTAAAGAAAGGAGGTCACCTCCTGGGAAAGGACAGAAGGGAGATTCCTCCTTCTCCGGGGAGATGCCAAATACAGCAACACGTGAAGCCAGTTGGTGTGAGTTCACAAACCAACTGTGACACATAAAAAAGGATCTCTCTAGCAAGTGTTCTTTTTTTGACATATCCAAGTCTATAAAATACAAAGGGACTATTCAAATGCAAAATCCAGACCTATTACATTCCATGACTGCTACAGGTTGATAGCAAGTTGAAAAGGAGAAGGGAGTTTTCCCTGTAGTAATTTATGATTCCCACACAGATGATCTTCCCTGTTTGTTTTTACATGATGTGGTACAAATGGAAAAGGACTGATCTCCTCTTAGTCTAGGAATATGCATCTGACTTCCTGCCTGTCTGTGCTGTCACGGTTCGTGATCCCCTTCTGCAGTGTTTTGAGGATGTATACAGGATAGTTTTTCAACATTCCTTATTGATGTGCTTTGGGCATCAATGTCAATGCCAGAACAGTCTTTTAAATAAACACAGATACAGCCCAGCCAAGGCTTTGAGATGAAAGACAAAGGATTGAATGAAGAGATCTATGTGGCATGCTCATCAGGGGTGCTCTGGATACATCACCAGAGAAAGCAGAAGAGGCACCAAATTGACTTCGACTGACTTGAATCTCATGTTCTCATGACCTTGAAGAACTAGAGAGAAGGGGAAGACAGTTGGTATTTTATGTGAAGGTCATGAGCAGCACGGATAGGACTCTGTCTCTTGGCCAGCCAAGAGCAGCACCCAGAGCTCAAACTAATTTTGATACAGCAAACTTCATCATTTCTGCCAGCAAAACAAGTCTCCTATGAGTCTTCTAAACATAGGCCTGCTGCCTCACAGCAGTCCTCAGGGAGACCTTAAAGGGTCTGACAAAATTCTCAGTTACATGGAGCTAACTTCTGTATAACTAGGATTGTGCCCTCAAGGACAGAGAGAAGCAGACACTGGACTGAGGTATTCTCAGCCCGGGATGTGAGCATTTTCCTTGTGAAAGGTCAATCAGGTGTTGTGCATAATCCTATGCCTGGTGTTGTCTGTAGTCTGGATCTCCATGTTCCAGTGACACGCTGTCCTGTCCCTTGACAGCCTAATGAAAAACAAAAACCATGTAAGTGAAAAGTCCCCTCATCCTAAACCCAGATAAAATCACTGTTCTGCTTTTCCACTGTGATTCAATACAGCCTCTGCAAACACTGTCCATACTTGTTTTCAAAGACTGGCAGCACTGACTGCTCTTTCCCTTTGTCTCCTGCAGCACTGGTTGGAGCACCGGCCTTGGCAGAAGTTGCTCTCAAAATCTTATCCTAAATCTGCCTTACAATTTTTAATAAAAAAGAAGGTCTTAGCTATGGTGTCCTTGTTGAAGGTCAACCTAGGTAATTGCATACTGTATTCTTACAGTTCCATAAAATATCAACTGGAGTCAAAGTCCTTTGGTGCTGTGTTAAGGCTTTATGCCACACACTCTTGACACTCAGCTCATAACAAACTATATGGTCCATCATCACCTGAGCACCTGCTCCATAACAGTCTCTGCCTTCTTTCAGCATCACCCCAAGATATGTCACATTTCTATGCCTGAATAGATTTAATGCAGAACTGTAATGTAAATATTGTCCAAGCTTTATGTCCTGTGTTGTGTGCTGATGTAATTAAAGACCTTACCAGAATGCAATTAACAGGCATAGACTCACCAAGGCAATCGTGACTCTGAATTTACTAACTTTCATGCTATATAATTATTTTTCAGTGTTAGAAGCATCTTCCAAAATTCATCTATTCCTGTGCCCTTGTTCCTCTGATCTATCATTTCTCACGCCCATGGGGAGATGTGGAAGTTTCAAGCTTTTATTGAAATTCACCAGATTCCCCTCATCCTCCTGACCCAAGTCACGGCAAATAATTCTACCTAGTTGGCAGGTCACTTGTGCTGCATAAAAAACTACAGTGCATGCTCCCATGTAAGAGATTGGGAAAAGAACTTAAAACCTTGAAAGTAGAATTTATTTTTAACCCAGCAAAGTTGTCAAAATTTATATGTTTTGTTCCATAGAAAGTTCTGATATCAACATTTATTTTGGATGCACATCTGGAAGAAATGCCGAAACAGTAATGTTTTTACTGAAAGCAAATGTGTCCTTTCTCAGAAAAAGTTTAGCTTCAGCTTGGTTTGATATAACTGTGCGTCCCTTGGAACTGCTGTAGTGCCTCCTGAGGGTGATACATCATGCTTCTCGGCCGATGAAGTTCCCAGCCAGCGTCTTGTGATGTTTTGTGGCCATCTGACTCTCAGAGTACATTGCAGAAATTTAATGAGAGAGACGATTATGATGCATTATGGGAGTATGATGTCTATAAATTAAAATGTCCACAAGGCACACAGTAACTCTTGTGGACATAAATTAAAGCTGAACTGCCCCTTCATGAAATGTTTTAATTCAGTTTGACAAACCAAAGTATTTCAATTTAGGTTGAGCTAATTCAAAACAAAGCATTTTATTTTTCCCAGTGGGGTGTAAAAATCTCCAGCAGAAGTGCCACAGGGAAATTCAAAGCTCTTAAAGACTAAATTTCCATTCAGAAAAAGATATTCATGGGAAATATCTGACCCCCAATAATACATACTCCATATCCACATATTTATATAAATATATAGACAAATATATTATCACAAACAAAGAAATACAAGCCTGGACTGTTAAATATAGCTTAATGGGCTTAATATGCAGTTGGTGATATTTAAATTACAGTTTGTTGTATAATATCCAAGTAGGAAAAGGAAGTCATAGAGCATTTATTTCTAACATTTATTTCTAATGCCTACATGGATGACTCTATATGTTGCAAGCTCATGTCAGTAGAAGCTTTTTTTTTTCCCTAAGTGTCACAGGAGAGGGAGCTGAGAGGAAAAAGTGATGTGTTTCATCTCAGCCTTGATGTGTTCACAGCACTGACAGGCCTTCTATTGCTTCATTACAATCCTGTAACACTCTAGCAATTTGGAGACATCTCATTACTTCTGCACAGTTTTCTGGCTTCCCATTTTAAAAGAGGAAATCTGTTTCCCTGAGGCAGAGCTCTGCTATTGCATTGTGACAGAAATCTGTGTGTTTATGTATTGCTGGGAAAGGCCTATGTACACCTTTTGTATTACCACTGTTTATTGGGAAAGATTTCACTTATTTTGGACTTCCAGAAAACTTATTTCACAGCTTTTTTCAAGAGGATTTCTGTTTCCTAGAGACCAAAATTCTGTTTAGTCCCCAAAGCAGAGTCCTATCCCCAGGAATCTGTGCCATCAGAGGTGGAAAGGTGCGAACAACATCAAATCCAAACACCTCATAGTTTTTAATGAGGTTTCACCATGGCAGAAAGTATGAAATTAGGCTCTTGTTATTCTTATTTCAGCAACCATGAGTCATTGTAGACTGTTTCAGACACAGAATAATGGCAAAGCAACTTTGGAAATTGACAGTAACTGTTCTTATAGCAACACGGTTTGCCACTCACAGCTGCGGCGCCGTTTCAGAAGCACAGTGTTAACCTGGCCCATGACGCTGGAGATTCCACAGCCACGTCAGCTCTGCCAACTGCGTCCTGCTTCCAGCAACAGTGAGGAGTCCTGTAGGAGGGGATATTTCTGGGATGCAGCTGAGTCACAGGGATTGCAAGCACCAAGGGTGCTACGAAACTGTGTAGACACACACAGGTAGAGCCATGTCCATCATTCCCCTCTGCTCTCTGACCCCACCTGACTGTGATGGCACATGGCTATGTCGTAACAGCTTGTGACCGTGAGCTGCTTCTTGATAAGAAAACTAGACCACTCATTTTCTATTCCTCATTTTCCTCACTGAGCTATAGGGTCCGACTTGCTTCTCTGCCTCAACCATCTGGCTGGAGTTATCCTCATGACCTTTCCAGAGTTTCTGCTTTCCAGGATGTGTGCCTGCCTCCCCACACTGGAGAGAGTTTTCCATTCTGTCCCGCTAGATATACGCCCTGGTGTTTGCACTTATTCAAACCTAGTTTTGCTCAAAGGGTTCTGTTCTATCAGGTGATCAAGACTGAATCAATAGTGTGAAAAAATTGCCCTCTCCTCCCCATCCTTTACCACACCACCAGCTTTGTCTTCTCCACAAACTGCATCAGCTCTAAGTTTGTACTTCTCACAGCCCACTGAAGTGACATGCCTGTCCCTGTTTGCCAACAATGCATGTCTGGTGTTTCCACACAAAAGTGTCACTGCACAATATGAGATGAATATAAGCAGATTAACAGCTGACAAAAGAAGCTGGAAAACATTGCTTCTGGTAGAGGAATAGCAAAATATGTTGTATAGTGGAACACTGGGCAGAAACACTCCAGGAGATATGGATATAGCTCCAGGCAAGAGTACTATCAGCTTTTATGTATTGCCCTGCTATTGGGACAATGAGGCCCTCTGTACCTTCCAGAGAGACACAAGTTTTCAGGGAGAGACAAGTCTGTGCAGTGCAGGTTGCCTTTTCTCTGCATCTGGAGTCCTTCCTACATGACAGCATCACCATCTGTAGCTGCAATTTTGAGCTAAAAATAGCATGAAACATTTTTTCCTTCCTCTGTGCCCACTATGCCATTCACGCCACCAATGTCCTGCTGCAGACCCATCCAGTCCTTATCCCATTTACCCTCCTCCTTCCCTATATTTATGCCAGACTTATTTTGAGCCTCTTTATGTGAGCCATTAATCATAGTATGGTTAGTCATTTAAAAATAAAAAGAATTACTGGTCTATGGACGTGACAAGTCATTTCCAGCTACTGAACAACTTGGCAAGTGATTTTTTTTTCTATTTGGTTGAAAATATTCTAAATACACCAGGGAGGTTTTTTTATCTGTGTGTTTGTATAAAGAGAACATGTAAATGTGTCAGAGGGGATGAGATGGGAAACAGCCAACTCCTGAGCAGTTGCTAAAAGATGACACTTTGTAAACTATGTTGATAACCCTCTGTGGGAGGAATAGCAAAAACTTAATTAGTATTGATATGTATTAGGAGAAGTCTTATTTTTAGAGTTCTGAAAGGAGCCTGCAGGAACTTCTTGTTTTAACTTCTTGTACAGAAGTACAATACCTTGACTGCACAGGAAGGTGAGAAGCTTCACAGGGAATAAGGTGACCTAGAGTTTACTGTGACTTAGCTTTGTTCCGTCCATACAAAAGGCCCGCTGACTTCTAGGAAGGACAAAAATCAGGCTTATAATTTCTGGGATCTAAACTCAAATGAAGAAATAAATAGTTTTGACATCTGGAAAAGGACCTCAACTATGAGGTGTCCCAGATTAGTTTGCTGCCTACTCCTTGACTAATCTAGGAAAAGTCATTGAATCTTTTTGTACTTCACCTCTGTCCTGGCAAATAGCAATAGCAGGAATGTTTGGGGCACAGATAGCTTTTCCACCTTGTCCATATTTCTTGCTTTTAAGAAATGTTGTGCTTTTTGCACTAAGACATGCCTAAAACCTTTTAAAACTTTCTACAGAAGGACAGAGATGGTATATAAAATCCCTGGTAAAAACATGCTAGGATAATGCACTCAGCATGTGAGGGGCTCAAAGCTAATTCAAAAGTCTAACTCAGACACATGAGTCTAACTCTTCTCCTCTAAACATTAATACCGTAGTTGTCAAGCCCTTCTAGGTCAGGCCAGCCTCATCCTACAGTGGAAAAGACCCTTCTTTCAGATAAAGATTTTTTCATTAAAAGTAGCTCTGGCCCAGCAAAAGATTGCATTTTCTTGAGAAGAAGCTCTTCTATTCAAATAGTCTTCCCTATTACAGATAACATTTTGCAGCTTTCACTCTGGACCAGTCTCATCTGGTAGCTGGGCTTTTCCATGACGCTTCAGTTGAAGTGAATGGAAAACATACTGTAAATTCTTTGCTGTCAGTGTAACTTAGATACTGCACTTATCTGAGGTGACCTCAATCTTGTGGGAGGTCCCTTGGTTTTACTGCAGAACATAAGATAAAGAATAAATTAGTAATAACAAAACCGAGCAGTGAAAGACACTTGCTGAGAGCCCTATGAGAGCACTGCTGTGGATGCCTCTTCCAGTGTGTGAAAAGTCAGAGGCAGCATAGCTGAACAGGAAAACACGGTGAGAAAATCTTTGTATAGCATCATAGAAAGAAGACTAAAAATAGTCCAAATCTTGTTTCTCCACTTATTTAATAAATCATCTTTCTAAGGAGAACTGACACTTTGCAACCTCACAGCCATATTTTTAGGAGGTGGTAATAATTTGCAAGAATGGTTTGAGCTGGAAGAGAAGTAATTGATCTGAAGGGTCACAACAGATTGATGCTGACTGATTTAAACTGTGACACTGTTAGCTGAGATTAAATAGCAGGGAACTTTATAAAAAGTCAACTGAGCAAGAGAAAAGGCTTTTCTTCACACCTTCACAGGAGGTGTGAAGGATTCAAAGAGCTTGGGGCACATCAGTTTAAGTTTTGTGATCTCTTCCGACATATGGTTTCTTGGGCATCAGTACAGGGGATGTTTGCAGCCCTGATGGATACTAAGGACATGTCCAGGCTTCTCTCAGTGATACTCTAACTCTACCTATGCGGTATGGATGCAGTGTTATAACACCATGGAAAAACAGCCTGTGATATACAAGTGTTTGAGGATCTGTCTCACTGATTGGAGCCACTGGTGTTGGTGTGGTCCAGATGATTGTCAGCCATAGGAAGAGGTGAGCAAATGTCCCACGTGCAGCCAGCCAGTGTTCATCCTGTATGGACAAGACAAGCAACAGCTTTGCTGTTACCTTCAGGAGGCTCCACCCCATCACCACCCTGTACAGATCCACATAGATACTTGTTCTGGACTGGGATTCCTAACTCTTCAGCAAAACCACTTCAGCAAATCTGATGAAAAGCTGTCCTGCATGACACTTCTCTATTGGGTGTCCTGTTCCCTGGAGCTTTGGTAGCTCCAAACAGTGCTTATCATAACATCTTCCATGTTTCCATTACAGCTTGAAAGATAAATGAAGGGAAAACCAGCCATGCCCAGGAAAAGGAGTTTTGAATACAAATGAAATATAAATATTAGCGTACTGTACTGTCACAAGAAACACTGCTCTGAGCCACATATATCTGTCCCCTTTCTGTATTTTAAGATGCCCCCTTAGCCCAGCTGGCAGCATTATGATTCAATAACTGCCACTTGCTGTCAGACACTTACTGTCCAAGGAAGGGTGCTGAAGAGCCCAGCAATTCCAATGAGCAAGAGAGTTTTCTTGTGTGACAGGAATTGTTTATTCAGTCCTGTTTCTAAAATGGGGAGGATGCTAAAGACAAATTTGACTTTAGCTGCTAAAAACATCCAGCTTTATTAAAAATTGTTGCCAGGGCAGAAGCAATATTTTACAGCCTGTGAAGTCATTCCTCCTGGTTGATTTCAACAGTGGGAATTTTCTTCCATGTGCCTTCATGCTGTACACACTGTAGGGAGAAGGAAGTTGTCAGAGATTAGGGCATATTGAAAAAGGCATAAGAAAATATGTGCACATCTCCTCTTTCTCTCCTTATAGTTCTGTGCAAATGCTGCCTCCTAGAGATTCTCAGCCTCTCCCAAGTTTCATGGCTATCTCCATTTGAGAAACTGAATGACCACTGCAGCTACCCCCCTCCTTCTTCATTTTCACTTCCAGTTTGTGCTCAGCGGTGGGATGAACAGGAGTGAATACCAGCATTCATCAACACAGCCACAGAAACTTTTAATGAGATACAAGGATGCCATACTTTAGACACTCCATTTCTCCTCCTGCAAACAAGCCTGCCAAACCAAAGGGCCAGGTTGTTTTGAGAAGAATGAAGGGATGCAGCTTGTCATTTGCTAGCAGTGGTTGAAGTGGTATTTCTGTTTGCTTAGCTGGTCCCTCAGAAGACCATTTCCAGGCACACTGCATTCAGAGGTTTCCTGCTACATAGTGATGGGAAGAAGGTAGGTTAGAATAGGTGAGTCCATCTGCTTAATTGGATCCTGCAGAAGGACAGTAGAGAAATTCACTTACATAAAACAAGAGCAAACTGCTGCTCTCAGACAATTATTAAGCATGCTTGGAGACACAGTCTAAGCTCATGCATAGCAGACAGGGTGTCCAGTTGCCACTTGGATTTCTGAGAACCCACTCTGTTGCGGCGAGCGAAGGCCATGATTAGTGCTAACCGTACCATGAAGTGGTTACAAGCAGAATTAAAACATGTCATATGCATAGCCACTACTGTGATTGCTATGGGTTTTGGGGAAGAGAGTGAAGAAAACATCAAATACAGCACAAGGGAATCCCTGAGAGACACAAAGGCTCAAGCATTTGTATCTCCCAGCTGGAAAGTTGAGTTGTTGAAAGGAGACTGTGGTTTTAAGGAAGCTCACTGGATAAATCTGTCAGGGTGATAAAAATAGTTTGTGTTTTTGTTCCATCTCCAGCAGCACCCATGTTACTCCCATCTGCCTGCTTAGGGGAGATCATTTCATTGTGTCAGCTGTCTCAGAGTCATGGATGTGCATAGCACTACTAATCTGCTGCAGCAATTTTCCATGGCATCAGTCAAATTCAGCAATATTCCTTTACCTGAATCTATCTGAGTAACAGCCTCTGTCCTGCATTCCACACCAAATGCCTTTAAAGACCAATACAATACCCAATGGTGTTGCCTGGGGCTAACCTCAAAGGCAGTTGAATCAAATTGTTAGGGTAAGATTCAGCATGTCTAATTTCAGGGGTCTGCAAGGAAGCAGTTTATGACTCAGTGGGTTGCCCTGGGTCCTCTTGAAAGTCATAAAGAGAAATAAACACTTTTAGGATCTGATCTGTTTCACTCATTTTAGATGTCTACGTCACAATGAGGAAACTAGCACTTGGTAAAGGGAGACTGTGCATCCAGACATCTAACTCAGGGGAAGATGTCTACATCTGTCAGCTGCATCCTACCCATTGTGACTAAAGGGAAAGAGTGCATCATACTTGCTTACATTCAAAATTTATGCCATCCAAAGCTTTCTGCCAAAAACAGCAAATCTCTTCACATGATGAGACAGTTCTCAGTATTATGTGGTTTTCATTTACTCCTTGAAGCCTGAAGAAGTCAGAAACTGTAAGTGTAAGGAAGTCTGGAGTGCAACATTGACCTTATCACACAAGACTGTTTTTGGTACATCAAAGCCCAGCTTCCACTCACAGCTTCTGGTTGATAGTTCCAGGCCCTTAATTCACTCACTAACTTAAAAACTTCTTAAAAGTTCTGTGTAATAACAAGGGATAGAATAAGGGAAAAGAAAAAGGGCAGGCTTTGATCAGAAACATGGTTTGAATTGTTCTTACTAAAGCATGGGCAAATGTTTTGCCAAAGCAAGGAAGAATAAGTCTACAGCTAGTGTTTAAAATACCCTAAGTGACTAAGCAGTACTTGACCCAGCAGGACTGCAGCTTGAGGTTACTGGCAGCTCATTGCCTAGAAACTGTTTAGGCACAAATATGAAGATAAATAGCTTATTTTCATTTCAAGGAGCAAAAGGGATTTTATGTGTCTTAGTTGAATTTATCAAAATTCTTTCATTTCTTACAGTATAAAGTGATATTTGTAACAATAATACATAGTATTTGTAACACATTTCTGCTGTGTATTTTCCTAGAAGAAAAAACAAGGAAAATATATCTGTATTGAATTTGACAGGCAGGGATTTTTCCATCTTCCATATCTCCAATTGTTTCACTTGCACTTCATCAGAATGAAAAAGGCACAGAAGACTTAAAATTGACTAAAACCTCACATTTTTCAACAGTTTTGTGGAGTGTCTCTAGATGCTAATACCTCTGAGCATCACTTCAGTGTTTAACAGTTGGGGGATTTTGATGGTAACATGTAATTGTTGTTTCATTCTGGCTTGTGGCACTAGATAATTATGATCCTCTCTGCTCTAACTAATGGTGCCTTCTCTACATCCTGATTTTTTGCTGTTGTAGTTCTCATGCTACTAGTTGCTAAATATATGATATCTGCAATATTGTAAGCCCTGAAGAATCATAGAATATCTTCAATTGGAAGGAACTCATAAGGATCATCGGGTCCAGCCCCCTTACAGACCATTAATTTATATAATGGGCTTGATTCTCTACCATCTCTCATCTGGAGGTGCTGCAGTGCCTTTGCAATGGAAAAGACCTGTAAATGACATAGTTGCCTAGGCTGGTTCTGTAGCTATTCTCTCACATGCACACACACATGGTTCACACTATGAAAGGGAAAGATAAGCAATCCACGTATGCTGCACACCAGCCGTTGATCTGATCATGTGGGAAAGAGCACTCTATGTGCCAATAAATTAGAGCTGACTTTAAATTTTGGGTGGTGGTGATGATGTGACACTGCACTGGATGGAGCCTTGTAATCAGGAGAGCAGCACTAGGCTCCATAAGACACCCCAACCCCAGCCCTGAGAGACACCCATGCTCTGTTCCTGCTCTGCTCCGACTCCCCAGTGCAGCACTGGTATGGCCAAGCTGACTCTGCTTGGTTTGCTGCTGGGGTGCTGAGCACACATAATTCCAGGGCCACCACACCTTCCTTCAGCCCCAGACACAGCGAATGACATGCACCACTGAGTCAGCCACTCTGGCCTTTAGCTTAAGGCCCACAAAATTAAAAGTCTCTCCACTGTGTTGACAGCTGGAATCGTTTTGGTTATGACTACCCTCCAGCATCACACTGCTTTTCTGACTGTTCTGACTAGATGACACTAAACAAAACTCAGCTGAATGTTTCAGACTACAAACAGCTTTGTGAAACCAGCGTCCCTGACACACAGCCCTGGGTAACTGCCATCATTCATTCTCAAAAGCCAGCTTCAAACAGCACCATCTATGTTTGATACGCCCTTTCCAAACATCAGGATTTATTCTTGGGAGCACACAATACCCTGAGTCTGTACTAAAGAACTCATTGTTAGAGTTCACAGGACTCAATAAATAAGTCCCAATCTTCAGCTTGCCATTTTAAAGGAAATATGGTCAATTACATAGATAAAACTAGGAAAAAATTGCCTCACACTTCATCTGCCTATGATTAACAAACTATACCCTGCTCTGAGACTGGAGAAAGGGCAACATCCAACCCGGCTGTTTTGGGAGCTCCTGGAGAGCAGATCTGTCTTGAAACCTTAGCATGACACTGGGCATTGCACATCATTGCTCCAAGTGCTCCTCTATGCAGGATAAGTGGCACAGCCACCTCTTCCCCACCAACATGGATCCATGTGGAGCTTCATGACGAAGCTCTTTCCCCATCTTCTTCCTCTGTGGGAAGCAAGTGTGGGAGGTCTTGGTATGCCACAGTCCAACATGCCTGCTGTCTGCAGCAAGCTCTACCCAGCATTTTTTTCCTGAACTACCTCTGGCATTATTCAGCTGGATCCCTGCATGGTTGAGATAAGTGTGTGGACATGAAGGAAAGGGCTGAAAATCAATTGCAGTAAAGTTTGCTGATGAGAGGAGTGCCATCAGCAAAAAAGGGAAAACACAGTAAAGACGTAGGGGGTCGAGAGAACAGTGTGTTTTGCTGAAGAAAACTAAGCCTGTTTCAGGGTCTCAGTTCTAATTTTTAAGAAATTCTGTAATACCGTTGGAAGAGGTATACAGTGAGAACTGCAGTCTGCTACTGCATCTCTTCAGCAGTGTCTGACTCTGAGGTCAAGTGGGCAAAAGCAGCTCTTGGTAGCAAGGTATGGATTTTGCAGAAAAGGAGAATGAACCCACATGCAGTGACTTTCAGAGTGAAACTATTTTCTTTAGACTGTCTTGATGGACGGATGGACAGAAGAAAGGAACAAAGGCAGGAAGGAAGGAACAAAAGAAGGAAAGAAGGAACAAAGGAAGGAAGGAAGGGGTAAAAAATGGGAGACTAATGATGTAGGAGAACTGAGTCGGAAAAGGGTGAAAGATTAATAATTTATAATTAAAATACAAGGAAAAAAGCCTGTAAGCATGATTACTGAACTATAGGAAAATGTACTGCTTTATGCAGAGTTCTGTATAAATGGATAAGTCTGATTAAAAGCCTAGGGAGAGAGAAAACACCCTGCAGAAGGAAAAAAAATCAGAAGGAGGTTTCTTTGCTCATTGGCAGTGTTATGCTGATTCTTCTTTCCCTCAACTATTCCAGAAAGTTGCATTATGGTTGTTACTCCTATTCATTTGTTCTCCTTTGCTTTGTAAACCAGGAGAATGACTTCACCATAGAGAAAAGAGGGTAACTTTGGGCCACCTGGAAATTTTGCCATCTCTAGTGAAGAAGGTTTAAATAGTGACAGAAGCTTTACAGCACAACACAAGCAGAGAAACAAGACACTCCATCTTGGGGAGATGACACTTGCCAGCTTCTAGGCTTGTTATTGATGTCCTATCAGATACAACCACACCAGATTATCCTGTCAGGAATGGTAACATGCAGCACAGAAGGTGCAAACAGTTATTTTAACTCACTGCAGGAACATGTGCACTCACACACTACACATTTTGAGGATGTTACCCTGCGGAAGGGACACCTATCAGCTAAAGATAGGCATAAAGCATTTGGAGCCTTCTCAACACATGCTTGCCCCGGTCATTTTTATATACAAACAAGCTACTTCTTGAAAGCAAGGACTGAAGCTCAGATGAGTATTTATTGAGCATACACTTAATTAAAATGCTGGGTTTGCTGCTGAGGCAACAGACTCATGAAAATAGAAGGAATAAAAGTCAAGAACTTTTGAGCTGAAGTGTTTGAAAAGCAAAGACTCGTGAAACCACAGCAGCTCTGAGTAAATGTCTTGTCTGAATGCTAATTCATGCCACTGAAAAAGTATACATAACACTAACTATAGCAAGAAGAAAAAACATGCGTACTTTAAACAAACTGAACCCCTCCAAAACCACCCTGAACCATATGCAGTGCTGGAATACAATTACTTGGGGTATATATTCCCAAGGAGCAGTTTTTATCAGCCAGTAGCTGGTTTACATTTTCTCAAATAAATAAACTGTATGTGTGTGACTTTCTATTGCTTCAAGAAAACAAAGTTACATAAAAGCTGGTTATTTGCAGCATAACCTTTCTGAAGAAGCCTCAGCTGATATCAGGTAATTATTTGCCACCCGAATCTAATACTTTCCACCCCCTGCCAAGTCATTTTCACGGTATCTGCAGGGTGCGATGTGGATCAGAAATACCTTCACCATCCGTCAGTGCTGAAAATCACTGGAGCTGAATCCGTCTGCCCGTGTTTACCCAGCAACCAGAGTCGCGTTGCTAATGCGAAGGTCGCCCCATGTGAACCCATCAATCAGTGAGCTGGCGTTTTCAACTCTGTACCAATATCAGAAATAAGCTCAAGGGAACAGCTTTTAACCCTTCACTGTTCTTAAATGGCTGAATCCATCTGTCCTTCATGGAAGTAGTTTTCAGAGTCACTTCCAAAGTGACCTTCTGTATGCAACTTCAATACCTTACCTATGAGATACACCTCTGACATTCCCACAAAACTGTAACTTAGCTGCTGAATACATCTCAATATAGGTAGTGTAACTAAATAAGCTGTAACTTCTGAATTTAAATGTCAAGAAAACTCCTAGTGTGTATCTGATCACCAGCTATACTAAGATACAGTTTAAACATTTCAACTCAAAACAGAGTATTTCATTTAATCACAAGTAACTTTCAATTTTATTTAAGGTTGAAGTGGTTCCTGTGGGTTTTTTTATTCCTAATTTGATTTTTAGGGGACATCTATGTTAAGATTACAAATGCAGTCAGATGCTCAGTCATACTTTAGGGTAATGTTCTATGTGCCCTTCTGCTTTGTACAGATAGATGCCTTTATGCTCTTTTTGTGATTAAAGCTAGCCAAATTTATTAATTCAAAACATTCTTTCTATTTCTAAATTGTCTGCATACAGTTTGGGATTTTCATTAATTTTATTGTTACCTGAAATTGTTCAATGGGTGCTTTGTCCAAGCACACCTCAGACCACAGACTTTTTGTCACTGACCTGCAGTGACTGATTCAACCACCTCATGTTCCCAGTACTGAGTCTGGTAGAGCTGTGTGTCTGTGTCTGGGGTAGAACCCCGAACAGAGAAGAAAAGGTTTTGATGAAGGCATCTACAAAGATTCACTACTGCAAAACCTGAAGAAGCTTATCTTGGAGCTTGTGGAAAATAAGCATAACTAAAAAATACGAGATCTTCATTTGCCACTGAAGTGTATTCGCCTCTTGGCAATAGTTCACAACAACATGGGCCCTGGCCTGAATTCTGACTTTATAAAATTTTAACCCTACAGAAGTGTCCTGACGCTGTTTTATGTGATGAAGTTTTGTGAAATCTTCTGAGAAATAAGTGCTTTACAGCATGTTTTTGCAGTGTTTGCCACTCATGCTTGAGATCATTAGCTTACATGTATTCTCGTCTGTATCGTTCCTCTAAAGTATTGCAATGGGAAATGATTTTGGCTTCTTAGCTGTTCTGCTGCTCACACAAAATCCAGTGACAAGTCATCAGAATGTCTGTGATGAGACAGTGGTCTCAGCAGCTTTGTGCAGTGGCAGAGATGACAGTATGAGGTGCTAATACAAGTCAGTGATTAATGGGATGTAAGAACACAGATAGATTAGATTGGATTAGGCATGCATATGTTTAGTTTAAATTTAAACCTTAACAAAAAAAAGCAAAACAAATAAATAAAATCTTATTGTTTTTTGCCTTGACAAAAACATCAAGCTATTCTAAATCACTCTCTGGCTTTCCAGTGGCAAGGAGCTTTTATTCAAAGAAGTCTTATGCAGCCTGACAAATCATGGTCTCTAGATCTGAACTCTTTCTGTCTATTACCTGTTTTATACCTATCACAGCAGCAGCAAAGACAGATAAAGGAATCAGCAGCAGCATCCAGGGTGAACCTAGCCCTGGGCATATTGTGTGTTACATTGATGTAGGCAAAGGTGGGATTTAAAATCAACCAACCCATACAAGCAATCACTCCCAATTCAGTATTTATCAGTTGAGAATCATCCTTGCTACATCAGGAGCAGTAGCTCAGTGTAGTACTATGAAAACCAATGAAAATTCAAGCTGTATCACAGATGTACTCTCTGTGCCTCATTTTTCCACAGATGAAACTGGGCTGCAAAGTTTAACAGTTTGTATTAACCTGTGGCTAGACTTGTAGGAATCCATGGCTCTGTGTTATCATGCACTGGGGCATCAAGTGATCTCCTCCTTACAGACTCCTCCAAAATTTTTCCTTTCCTGTAGGACCACTAAGACAGTCCTTGTATGAGCTACGATTTCCTGTACTCCTGCTAGTTTATGCATCAACCTCAACAAAGCCAGGTCCATGCAAGCACCTGTTTAAGCCAGTTTAAACCACCTCTTCCTTCCTGAAAAAAAATGCAGGGTATCTTCCTATAATTTTTGTGGACACTTTAGTTTGAATTACTCTGACATTTTATTTTTAAAAAATCCTGTGTATTTTCTTTTTTTCTGCCAAATCATGCTCTCTCTTTTCCTCTCAGTGCTCGAATACCAGGTGACTTTAAAGGAATTGCTGAGATAAGGAATATGGAAGATTAGTATGTTCTCTCAGTAGCAGCTCTTCATATGAGAGAGAGAAGTGTGCTTTGGCCTTTAGATATTTTTTCCCTCACCTACTACAAGGTCTTGGTAAGTCACGGCCAAGTCAGAGCCCTTCATCTCCAACATGATCTCCTTGGACACTGTTTGATCCCGGGAAAATGCTAAAGGACCTACTCAGAGAAACCTGGCTCAGTTAGAGATAGAAGCACATCAATAAACACTTTGGCTGGGTATCTCTACCATGGCTAATACAGAGGAGTTCATGGAAGTGGACTGGGATGATCGCTGTTGGTTCAATGTGGAGATGCCATTGGCAGGGTTTTGTGTGAAGCAGAAACCAAGCAAACCCAGCAGACAGTACCACGTCTTTGGATTGAGGCACTGATACGCTCCCAATGCTTTAGCAAAGATCTCCTCCAAAGTTCTTTTAGCACAACTACAAAAAGAAACATAAACATTTGTGAATGCACTGCTGCTGAGACCTGTCTCACAGGCAGTGGTCGCAGGCATGTTCAGAAGACACACAGACCTGTCTGTAGTGCAGCTTGGGCTTGAGTGCATCAGAATAGAGAAGAAATTAATTTCACCTCTTCCTGTTCCAGCAACTGAATTTTAACCTAGAGCTCTTTGATGCCCCTGAGAATGCTTTTCCTGAACAGCCATGATGAACATCCTGTAAGCAGCGAGGGACACACTGGACAGGGACTGCACCAGGGTGCCTTGAGTCAGTGTGGAGGTACCTCAGCCCAGCTGTGGGAGAGCAGAGGAGCCAGCTCTTACAGCCACCCTAGTACCACGATGCCCTTTGCCGCCTGGAGGGAAGAGGGCAGTAAAGGGAAGAGAGAGCAAAAGGAGCATTTAGAAGCGAATCAGTTAAAAAGTTTCTCTCCATGTGAACCTGTCAATCTTCTGTAGAGGATTATGCCCACTGGGGTGAGTAAGCCCAGGCGCGCACACACACACACACAAACACACACACACAGACTTTCGCATAGTATCACTAAGACCTTGTGGTTAATTATAGCTCTGAATCTGACAGAGAAAAATTAGAGCGGAGAGGGACAGCTGCGGGATCCTGGGGTGTAGGGTCTGATTTCCAATGTAATCTGCAGCCCACCAAAGATCTTCACTTTGGAAAAATAAAGTTCAGCCATTTCTAGTCCCTGCCTGCTGCTTTTCCATTGCCTCATGCGTGCCGTGAACCTCTGAGCTCCTAGCAGGGTCCCCATAGCAGCAGCCTGGCCCATGCTAAGCAAGGGTGTCTTGTGCCAATGAAAAATATACATAGGCTGGGATTGCTCAGATCTCCTTTTCTTTCTGTTCTGCTTTTTTTTTTCTCTAGCTTGTTGCAGGGGATGAGTCTGTAAGACCAGTGCTAGTTTCTTTCTTCCTAGGTCTGCCTGCAAATCTCTCCTAAACCTGGAATTAAAATGAGGTGGCAAGTTTTACCTTTTTCCGGTGACATGTCATCTGACTCTTCTGATGTCCAGAGGCAGAGCTTTCAGAAACAATTCTGTTGATTCCACATTTTAAGGATATGGATAGTTCAAGTTCTGGGTATTGCTTCTGTCTTCCTTTGAAACATGGGAGACTTCAGGGAGTCTTGCTGCTCATCTTGAACCTGTTTACATGCAATGATCTCATATTACATTAAAAAAAAAAAAAAAGACTCCATAAGGTGGTTGCAACATGAGCCGAAAGGGAGAATCCAAAGATTACATAAAACTGGGATCACTGTGTTTAAGGTTTGTACCTCTGGTCTGGGTTACAGCAGTTTGAGAATCATTTTAATGTACACAGACAAATAATAATCCCTCATACTTACTAAAGTACAGTCAGGATTTGGGACCAGGTCTCCACTACAGGTTCAACACCATTTTTGGATGCAATCATAACTTTTAATGCATCTTGGAAGGCCAAAGAAACTCCAATGAACTGGAAAATGTTAGTGATGTGCCAATGCTTGAAGAGTATATGGGGCAGGGAATTATAGGCTGCTTAGCTTCACAACAATCTCAGGCAAAATCACGTACTGGCTGATTAGAAGATGGAAAATCCTACACAACTTTAATAACTTCTTTAAGTTAGGAATTTCTCATAGCAGTTCCTACTTTAGTATTACCATTGTTTACCAGTATTTTCCAAGGAAAATTAGTTTAAAACATCCATACCAGTTTAGTGTCTTGCTCTACTTCCAGATGCGTATTAAAAGTGAATCATCTTCAACATCAGAATAAAGTGCAAACCTCACACAAATGCAGACCCCAGACTCTGCCAGTGTGTATTAGAAGTTAAGCACGATGCAAAATATTGATTTTCTTTTGAAATCTATTTTTTAATTGTATAACTGTGGTCAACCAAATTCTGGTTTCTCCATTCAGAGACAATATTCATTAAGAATACACTACAACTTCCTAGACTTCTTTTAGAGAACAGATGCAGTCAGGCATAGGATCATAGAATCATTCGGGTTGGAAAAGGCCTTTAAGATCATGGAGTCCAACCATAAACCTGGCCCTGCCAAGTCCACCACTAAACCATGACTGTAAGAGCCATATACACACATCTTTTAAACACTTCCAGGGATGGTGACTCAGTCACTGGTAGGCCAAGCAGACAGACATCTTTAAGACACAGCTGAAGCAGCTGAACACATTATCAGTTCCGTTTCCTTCAACCAAACTTTCAACAGAGATCAGCTGACATAACATTAAACAGAGTAACCTGATGCAATGCAAAACAGGCAGGTTAGTTAAAATTACCTTTACCAGTGACTTGAGCCATAACAGTCTGACTTTATCCTCACAAAAACACCCAAAGAGTTGGTTTTCAGCTCTCTGGAGTAGACAATAAACAGCAGCATGGGTACAAAGGTAGATCAGATTGCTCAAAGCCTTGTCCAGCTGTGTTTTGAAAATCTCCAAGGGTGGAGATCTTAAAAAAGCCTAAGATGACATTTTTTCCATCACAAATACCCATTCCCTTTTGGAGAGAACATTTCCCCTTTGGAGAGAACATTTCCCCTTTGCTGGGCTCCTAAGAATAAAATCCTCTGTATCCATGTACTGATTTATAGCCTCTTCTGTATTCTGCTGGCTTTGCAAAACAATCCCTTTCCTGTTAACCCATGCATGAAGGCATGTCCCAGGGCGCACAGATACAATAACCTAACATCACCACCTACATGGGCTTTGCAGGTCCCCCTTGAAGCATACATTCACGCCAGGTCGAAAGCTTTTCTTACAGCTGATAATAGCGAAGCAAGAAGCCTTGTTCCAGTTTTGACTGCATAGCTAGGTGATGGTGGGCGGCACACGTCACCTATCCATACAGCTCCAACTTTAATGCAGTCACCATGATAGCTAGCCAGTTAGGTGGTTTCACCTCTCAGGAATGCTCTTGGATTGCCAGATGGAGGCTCTAGTGAAAGGCAAAACACCATGAGCCTGAATCTCTACTAACTTATCCCTTTGTGTCTTTCGAGAGAAAAACTGCTGGAGGTGTAAAGACAGCTTAAGCAGAGCAGGGAATCTGGTGCTGTAGGGCTGCTATGAGGACCACTGAGCCTCCCACAGGGAGAAAGACTTTCCAGAACGGCAAGTCTGTGATGTGTCCCGGAGCAAGTCAGGGCTGGGCACGTCTTCATTACTACACTGCATTGAAACATTGCTTTGGAGGCCTGAGCTAGCAGTCAATGCTGAGACTAGGTCCAGGGCGCTGACAGACTCTGTAGCCAAACTTTCTCAAGTACTTACTGTTTTCTCCATCAGGGCAGAAATTGCTCCCTGTTTAACTGTTTACACCAAAACCTAGAAAAAATGTAGGCTGAGAAATTACTCAGTATTACAGCACTGCAGTTATCCCACAGCTCAGCTGCTCTCATTTCTGCTTGTTGTTGTTCCTTTTCCTTCCCCTCAACCCCTTCATTCCTCTGGTTTACCCACCATCCAGTCATTTTCTCTACTTGGTGGGGTTTTTTCTCCTATGCCTCCTTTTCAGTCTCTTTCTCTTAACCACTTCTCTTCCCCTCCCCCTGCCCTACATTTTCTGGCAGAGTTTTGGACTCTGAGTTCAGTTTTATTCTTCCCTGGAGAAATGACTTAATGCCTTGGCTCTAATGAGCAGTTTGCTAACTGTGAGACCTTGCTGCTTAGTCTGTATGGAGATGTGCACACCAGTAATTGGGAACCCCATTTTTCTTCTGCTTTGCTTTTCTTCTCCCTCCCTCCCTTCTTTTCCTAGTCTCATTTAGCCATATGATGGCTGAAGAGAGCAAAGAGTCAGACAACTGGGTAAGACCTGTTGTATTAGATCACTGCTGTTCATGTGCTCAAGAGAACAAGCTCAACAGCTCAGGGAGCACGGACTGCAACATGAATGAGACTCATGAGTATATATAAAGTTTCCTCTTTTCCCCTGTGGGGATGTTTTCCCACTTATTTTGCAAGCAGATTAAGCTGACCATGGATTGATTGTATATGCACTGCAATGTGGACACTGCTCTGGGTTGCCATCTGTGGGGGCACATGTCAACTGAGCCCTGCTTTCCCAGAGCTGCATTTGGCTGAAGACAGCCCATTCACCAACAACTTTCCAATGTTCCCAGCTCTGACCAATTCCCCTCTACCTCATAAACACGGGATTTCTCCAAGTTTTAAAGGCCCTTGGGTACCCTAACTTGATCTGTTTCATTCAACCACTTCCTGTAAACGGACATTTATGGTAATTTTAGGGGCCACCAGGGCCCATTCTCTATTCAAAGTAAACCTTTGCTCCCAAACGTCTAGACTTTGACCTCCTCTCTCCCCAGCTTTCATGGTCAAACTCTGCCGTGCTTCACACTCTACTCTCTATTTGCCTCTGAAGTGCCTCGTCCAGCCCCTCTGATTCTTTCTTGTGGTCTTCGCAGCTGCTGAACCCACCCTCCTTGTGAGACATGGGAAGACACCAGCAGGGTGGTAGTCAGCAGGACTTCCTTCAGCGAAGTAGTCACAAGGCACCCCACCTGCAAGAGGCCAAGCTTCAGTGCACTGCAAGCCCTCATAAAACAGAGGCTGAGAATACAGAAGGAATCGTTGCTGCAGCTGATAGAAGGTGACAGACTTTAAAAGTCATTTTAGTGCCTGAAAAATCTCAAGAACACAAAGTTTCCTGATGAGAGTCACTAGGTGTTTCTATTTCTAAAGCTTAACAAACCACAGAATTAGCCACACCCCAGAGGTGTCCACATTTCTCTTGGATGGCTCTTTCAAAGTCACCTAGTGGCTGCTATCCTGTAATGAGGAGCTTCCTCCTGATTACCTTCTTGGGATTCACCAGGGCCCAACTCTTGGTGAAATTGCATGTGCAGTGTAGTTGGCCACTGTGGCAGTGTCAGTATCAGCAGCTATCCACAAAATCTAGATAGCCTTTGTGTGTTGCTGTGTGCCATGGTTTCATCCAAGTCCCTGATTCATTGTCTAGTCCAAGAACCACATGCAAGACCTTTATTCTGGATGGATTCCCAAGAACTGTACATGACAACAATTAGTATGTTTTTAGTGCACAGCCTGGAGTCCCTGTCTTAAAAGTACAGTTTTTCCTTGTGTCATTCAATACCACATCCTGCCTTCCAAGCCATAAGTTGATAACAAAACGTAAAGCTCACCATTAACAGAATGTATAATTAAAAATTTTATAATTGACCTGTTAGCTAAGCTGATTAACAGCGGTCAGTTAGAGCTACAAAGTCTCTTGCACTCATACTTGATTCTCCAAATTTAACCTAGAGGCCAGTGGTGTTGATCTCAGGAGGCAGTCAACCCCTTTCTTCTAGTGATTCCACATCTGAGAGCTACTGCACCTCAGACTGCAGCTGCTGCTATTGCCTGGTGCTTGATGTCTCTCTCTCTCTGAGAACCGGATAAGGCGACTACTGTCCTCCCACAGACATGGCCCGTCACAGGTGATGACCTCATATCATCATGAATTAATGCAAAATTTTCAAGAAGTGGAGGGAATTTCTAACGCCATGAATCCCATCTTTCTTCTCTCCCCGCTTTGACTTTTTTTCCCACTTTGGCAGGTCTTTAGTATCTCTGATATCAGCTTCTAATTGTTTGGGCCATCCTTGACATTAGTTTTCTGCTCAGCAAAACCTCAGAAGGTGACAAGCCATGCTGACACTCTACAATTTAACAGAGCTAAATACGGATCAGAGTCTGACTAAGCATTCTTCTTCAGATATTTTTACACCATTTCCCACCCATCTGTTATATTTGGAATAATAGTAATTAGCAGTTCATGTCCGAACCCCAAATTCACTTGCAAATGCTTGAACTCATGACCACAGTTGGGCATCAATTTTTCAGACCTCACTGCATCAGTAATGCCACGTGAAAGAAAATTAGATTTGACAGCTGTTTAAATTGCAATAGCATACACTAAGCATATCTTATATTGTATAGGAGTGCAGAACAAGTACATAGTGTTTTTGCAGATAGCACAAATATACATGTGCTTACTTTTCTCAGTGGAACAATTATTTTTTTACCAGGGGAAATGTTTCCCTGCTCTTTTAAACTTTTTAACAGCATGGATTTTTTTTTCCTGTAGTACATTAGGACTCAACACCCTCACACCTCTAAACAAAACTCCACCTTGTAAAGAGATTTTACCCTAAAATTGATGCAGGGGCTGTTCTAACAATTCTCAACTAGTAGTTTGAAGAGTATCTCCAGCTCTAGCTCAGAGTCCATGTTTCATCTGAGAGCTACCATATTTTAGGTTTCACTTTATTTTATTTTAAACTACATATCTTCCATGCTGTCTAGTTCTTAGCTCTGCTCCATTGTTCTTTGATTTAATGTTCTGAAACAACTCTGAAACCACTGAATCTTTCCCAGATTTGTCTCCAAATTGTACTCTTGTACTTAAAAGAGAAAAGTCTATATTGAACAACATGAGAGTTACCAGGTCCCTCTTGGCAATGTTAGGGAGGTTTTATGGTCAGTTCAGCTAACACTGGCCTCCCATAAATAAAGAAGTGAAATTTTACACCTGTGGACTGGTGCCAAAGCTGCCTTCTCTATTTGAACATGCTGACGCTCTGTTTTTGTTGGTGTATGTGACATACAAGCCACTGGTTTCCAACTCCAACCACAGCAGTATAGGAAAGGCACTCTGAAACCCCCCCCAGAGGCATCTGTGGACAACTCACTTTTGCATTTACTGTTATAATCTGCCAGGACTTTAGCCTCTTTCATTAACTCCTTCAGCTTTGTCAGCTGTTGAAAGATTGCACTCTGTGTCTTCCAGGCCTCTCTCACACCCCTTTCTGAGCTTCACAAACACATCACCCTTGACTGATTTTCTTTGAGTCTTCTTCCATTGCAGGCAGTTTTGATCTGTCACACTCTTGTGCACCAGAGAGCTACAGTTGCTACTTCAAGTAAATGAGGTAGTTGCAAACTTTCCTATGCACTACACTGGTCCAAGGAAACTCTCTCTGGCTTCCTCATCTCTTCAGGCAGGAAAACTGGTGGTTTGCTGACCACCCTGAGATCTATCATCACCTCTTACTGCTTTAATAACTCTTCTCACTTTTTTTTTTTACAATACAAAAATGTTATATTTGCATTTTTTTTCAATTTTACTCCCGCCACGTAAGCTCTTCAGACGCCCGAGGACCTTAAAATGTTCTTCTGCTGTTTCTCCCCAGGCCAAGATGATGTGCGGGACCTATTACACTCCATGCCATCCAAAATTCACCTTACTCTCCCAGTGAAACATCTGGAATACTAAATACAACACATATCACACCTTGCAGAAATTGTGTCTCCTGAAGAGTGTGTTGGATGTACACAAACACGTGCTTTGTATTCTGAGGTGCTCTTGCCAGAATCCCGCTGGGGCATCTAACATAAAAAATATTTGGCATTAACTACCTACCCCAGTATTTTTCCCCTTTCAAGTAGTGGAAAACTTGCCTTTTTACATTTTCAGTACTTTTGAGGAACCAAAATTCACCAGATGTACTAACAATTTCACTTCTGTCACCCCCAATACAATTCTTGGCATGACTAGCCTGTTCAAGAACTTTTGTTAAGTCTCCATTTTAAGGCAAAATGAGTTTTTGCATTGCAGTGAATCATATAACAGTTGTATCCTTTCAGCCTTATTCTTTACTGACAGCTTCTCTATCATCTTGAAGATGTTCTCGAACTCTTCCTCAGTGCTCTGCTCTCTTGCTCCCCCAATAAAGGCACCTTTCTGGGAAGACTGAAGGATTAATCCATCTTTAATCAGAGCCACTCTTCCCTCTTCTACTTTTCAAGTCTTTAGATTTGTAACATAAAAATCTAGTTCATATATATACTTTTCAGTGGAGGTAAAATCACTACATTTTAGCATCGCCTACATGTAGATGATCTTTAACAGTCAGTGTCCAGTAAAAAAGTATGTCTTATTTATTGGTTAGAAAGTCCATTTGTCTTGAGTTACAGCAAGAAGAGCCACTGATCCTACAAAACAGCTGTCTCTGTAGTGCTACTGTTAATTTCTCATCCATACTGTGGATGCTCTGTTGGAATATACAATGTTTAGCAAAGTGGTAGGACATGTTCCTTTTGCAATTTTTCCTCTTCTGCCAGAAAAATATTATCACAGTGTGCACTTTGGCGTGTTGGTTTTGCTTGACTCTGAACAATGTACACTTCTCTGCTTCCACTGATTTCTCCCCCCAGTATAGCTGAAGTCTCTGATGTGTTGCACAACCTTCCTCCCCTGAGCATCACTCTGCCATCTAGTATCACATTCTGTACACACCTCCACAGTCTGAAAAACCAACCTAAGCACAGTCTTCATTGAGGGCTTGGTGGTCTGCACTCCACCATACAGTCTTTTTACTCGGCCTAATTGTGTTCCAGAAAACATCCAGGCGAGGTATGACAAGAAAAGTAGTCAACAAGGTACTCTTTTATTCATAAAGACCTTTGATATGTACAAAACTGCTTGTTAAATACTTCTCTGGCTGTTTTTCCTCCTGAAAACCACTTGCTTTGCTGTCTCACTTTCAGTAGCCTATTTTCGCTCACTTAACAAGGGTATTTCCAATCTCTAAATGGTCGTCTGAACTTTTTATGACTAGGAAGGATAGCAAAGCAATTTCAAGGCAGGGACACAAATGCTTCTAGAAAACAGTTTGGAACTAATTTCATGATATGTTGATCTTCCCTGGACTTCGGAACTTATCTCTAGGGAGTTCCAGACTGAACTATGTATAGTCCTTTGTGCAGTGTTCATTGTATTCCCTATTTCCTGTCATTTTCTGTAACTGAAATCCATTACAGTCTTAATTATATTAGCCACTGTTAAGCATATCAAACCATGGTACTTGTTTTTTTTCCTTAATAATTCGGAAAATTTAATTTAGCTTTTAACATGACAACATCAGCCACAGGATTACTAACTGTGATTCAGTAATTTAGATACAAGCTGCTACATAGCTATTGCTCATTTAGTCTATCCTTGAAGAATAATGAGAAACTTATTTCTTTCACGTAGTAGATTATTTGCAATCTGCTTGAACTTTATAGCGTATAATCACTGACCTCAACCGTACTGTGCTGGGTCTGCTTCATGACTGCATCAAGACCTGAAAGTTTTAAAGACGATATATAAACAAGCAAAAATGCCCCCAAAGCCAGGAATAATAAAAATTTTAAGCTGCATTGTGTAATTTTTAACACAGCAAGCATTTACTTTAGTATCTAGGAATTACTCTTGTGTACAAATACATGTGAATTAGCAGAAACCCTAATTATAACTTAAACTGAAACTGAACTCCTGTCCTTAGATTTTCTAATAGGATTTGTCACTGCTCTGTTTATTTCTGATTATTTTTCAATCATTACCAGGTAGTAAAGGTATGGATGAAGGTTTCTGACGTCATTTGTTCTCAGTCATTATTTGTATTGCAATATCACAGACATTTGTGCTTTTTCACAGGGAAATATGCACGTCTGAGCAAATCTAAGTAAAACTTTATGGTGCCTGAAACAGCTTAAAGCAACATTTGGGACAAACAGAAAGGCTGACTCTCCTCTAAACTTAAGCATGTAAACTTAAGCATTAAATTCCAACTTTTGAGCAGCAGTAAAGACAACTGAATTACCTTTGATTGTCCCTCTCAGACTGCCCAGCATAATGTAGGATGGGTGGAGCATTCCTGCCTTGCATTCTGGTGGCTTGGAGCACTCTCCAGTGAGCTGTATATCTTCTCTGCAGTCTGGTCACAGCTTCCTCTCCAATCTACCATCAGATTTCATCATCAGCCATATTTCACTTCGAGACAATGGGAAGTTGGCCGTACACCACCAGATTTTTTTTATAATCCATGGCTCTCAAATTCCCCAGTGTTCTTGGTGCACCTGAGGAGGATTATAGTCTCAAAGTTGGCACAGACTTACAGTGACTGCAAGTAGCAACATGACAGACAGAACTATAAAATCATTTTTATTGTTATGCTCTTCTAACATATGTATAAACCTCTGAAATTTTCATTCAGTGGACTGAAGCATATCTATATTCAATGGGATTCACAATGGAAGTTTTTAATTCTTTTATTATTTTTGGAGGAAGAGAAGTATATCTTCCCCAGGGTGCCAGAGAGATAAACACAGAAATCAGCCTTAAACTTGGAAATGGCATAACAATGGGTCTGTTAATGAAGACCATGAATTTCCTAACTCTTAGGGATATGACAAGATTATTTCTGTTTGAAAATGTACTTGTGCTTGAATACACAGTACTAATAATACATTTCAAGCTGGAGCTATGAACTCCTGTGCACTTTCGTTCAGCTACACTTAAAGACCAGGTACATTTAAAAATGATGCTACAGCTGAGGCTTAAAATTACTTCCCCAAAACCATAACTCTACTCCATAATATTATTAAAATCATACTTTTAAATCCATATTAAAAATATGCAAGGACTGAAAGTCAAGGACAAAAAATTGGGAGCTGCTTATGCAATATTAATGTGTGACTGCAGATTCATTTTCCAATGCGATGCCTACATCCATTAGCTTCCCCCACTTCAGGGGGTAGAAGAGCTTTCTTGTGCAGGATGCTCACAACATCTTTGCAGGAGCTGAGAAGCATGAAGCAAAAGGAGAGAAATATAACAAAACATCCTTTATACATTATGGATTTTTGTAATAAGAAATAATGTAGGAACTAACAAAAAAATAAAGAAAAATTTTGGGTCATCTACCAGACTGGGATGTCTAGGCTTACAGCTTATTGTTTGAACTGTGGGCTTGTATGCCCACTCGATCCTCTGTTTTCCCCACTCCCAATCCACAGCCTGTGTCCTGCTCCTGAAATCATCTCTATTCTTTCTGCACATCAAGTCTGAGCCCATGGGCACATCAAGGGCTACCTCTAGACTAAATGTGATGCTGAACAACTCCCTAGTCCCAGCTGAACCCTGAGACTGGAGACAAAAGAAAAGAAGCTGGAAGGAGGTGAGAGGGGAGAAAGTAGCAGAGACGGGAAGAAAAAGTGGAACCTCCCAGTCATTCTACAACACTGGAGCTATGGGGCTAGGAGCATGCCCAGAAAACATTGGGTCTTCAGGAGACAAAGCTGCCAATGTCTGAAAAAACTCCTGTTCAGAAAGCACAGACTTACTAATTTAGGGGCTAGTATGTTAGAAGAATTTTCACAGGGACATAAAAAAACACATACCACATATAAAGGCACCAGACCTGTGCCAAATTTCAGACCCTTACTTCAAAGTTCAGACTTTCTTAATGAAATATCTCTCCCTGTTTGGAAACTGTTGTTCCAGTTTAGCTGAAATAGTTGAACCATCCCCCCCAAATCATCATTAGGTAGACATTTGGCATGAAAATCTTCCATCTGTACTGTTTGTATTTGGCAGAGCATTTCATGGGCAAGTGCTTTAAAAGAGTATAGCTTTGGAAACGGTGAGATGTGCCATACCATGAGCCATGAAAATTATCCAAGGAGTTTCACAGGACTTCATGGAATAATTTGCAAAGCAGGGGGGTATGATCCTGAAAGCATAAACTTACTTGCTCAGGACTGTAAAGAGAACTAATGAAAGAGCTTTGAATAGAATTGCTGAGAACGGTTTCCCAAGCTTTTTTTCCTCAACTTTTAATACTAAAGACTTCTCATCTTGCCTCCTTTCTTAGCCTCTAATGCACTTTGACATTGATAGCGTTACATCTATAGTGTGATTCCTGTATCTTGTGTTTGCAAATCTAGAGGAAAGGGATTTCTGCCCAGTGTAGGAATTTAATACTGTATTAGGGTGTCCTCAACCCCACCTACATCCATCAGATTGCCAGTTCTCTTCTTGGGACCCTAATTCCTCCCTCTACATAAACCTTGGCTCTGCTATGCCTGCAGCTACAGGGCAGCTGTAGCCCAATCCCTTTATTCGACTGCAAAGACTCACTTTGGGACTCCTACACGTCCCTCCCTAAACCACAGAGTGATTTCCTCAATCAGGAGTAAAAGTCCAATCACCAGAAGACTTGGTCCGGTAGGAACTACAAGGGGGAGTTGTAAGAGTTTGCTAATGCTGTGTGGTTGAGACTATCTGCCTTAGTTTACTTCACCACAGTCCTTAACAGAAAAGAAAGATCACCAAAAATGTCCAAGGTTTTAGGATCTGCAACTTCTATTTTGCAAGCTGAAAGTGTCCTGGGGTGTTATCTGCTGTCAGCTGACTGGTGTGGTGTTTGAGGCTGGGACAGGTGAGGGTTGCCTCATGGAGGAATGCTGTAAAGTTTGCACACTTACTGTTTCTTTTCTTCCACTATTTCTGGCTCTTCCTAAGTTATAAAATCAAGTTATTTAAAGGAAGAAAAATCATGAAGCACAAAAAATTGTGCAAACTGACTTTCCAGTCACAAACAGGTCAACACAAGCCAACTGGCATGGCCACTGTGCAGCTCCCCATAGCTCTAATTATCTACTTCTCTTTTTGCAATTTGCTCAAGGGATCTAATTGTACCCTTTGCAAAAGGCAATTCAGGGAATGTCTTTCCCTGTGTAGTTATTTATAGAATGGCAATCCAAGCTTGATAGTTAATGAACCTCAACCTGCACTGAGTTCAGCAAGGGTGATTTCACCTTGCCTCAACCCTTTCTCCCTATCCATGCCCATTGGATGACAGGAGTTTGTTAATACAAACCTTCTCTCTCTGAAGCTGAAACTCTTCTAAACATGTCAGGAGTATGGGAAAACACAAAAGGAATTTCTCTGGCCTGCAAAAAGTGCTAAGCTTAACACAATGGTATCTAATAACAGCCATGCCAGTGTGACTGGCAGCTGGCCAGGTCCCTACTGACTCCAGTACTAAGCACAGCAACACATGCTGGGGCCTCTTTCTTTGGCTAAGCCTGAAGACTTTTGCCTCACACCCAGCCCACATTGTGCTTGGCATGAATGACTGGGGAGACACTGTGAGGTCTGAACATAATGGGATCTCCGTCTGCAAGCCTCTCTTTCTCCAAAGTGACCCCCTCCCCCTCCATCATTCTTCTTTTCTGCAGATTTAATTTTCTGTAAAGTTCACACTTTCCATCTCAACAGCCAGGATATACAAACATAAGCTCAGCTTCCACCCTTGACCAAACTAGAAAAGAGATCTTCTGTTATTGTTGTCATTGCAGAGGAAAGCTTCTCAGCTGGGGAGATGTCAGACCAGGGGGCACAGGCATTAATTACTCCTGTGCATCATCATCTCCAAGCTGAACAGACTGCCTGAGCACAGGAAATGGGAGGAAGTGAGGGAAGCAGTCAGAAGATGAGGGCAGCCTGGTCCAGTTTCTGTGAAATGCTATTTGCAGCTCCCTGGCTTTGGGCAGACTGACACCACCCACCCATCTGAAGGTCAGAGCCCACCACCCTGCAATGCCCTTGGCATTCTCCCATTTCCTGCTCCTGGAAGGGTGGGAGAGGAAAACTTTTCCTCCCATCCTCTGGATGCTCTCCAGTCAATGAACCGCTGCACACTACATGCAGTGCAGCAACAGTGGAAAAATACCACCGGTACTTGGAAAGGAGATAAATGCTCCTTCACTTTTGCCAGGACCAATGGAGAAAAGATGGGCTGGAGCGGCAAAACTTGTAACCCAGTCCCAGATGCACCGGCAAACAACAGACATCCCACCACACACAAAGAGACATTTGATCAGTTGAGACTGCTCCGTAAGGGGACAAAACAGTGATCTCCCCAAGACTGCTAGGGATGGTTTAGCAACGTAAGCAACTGGCTTGAGGCAGGGAGACTTCAAGGAACCTGTTTCAAATCCCAGCAGAACCCATTAAGCAGTTTATCCTCAGACAGATAAAATGCCTATCAGGTGGTTACTGCTCTCAGATTTTTTCAATGAGACCTCAGAGACTGAGCTCATTGCTGGGCTTAGTGGAAAGTAAAGACCTCATGATGCCAGCAGTAAGAGTAGAAGTTTTCCTCGGTTACTCTGGTTTTTTTCCAGGTTACCTTCTGTGCAGGTCTGTGCTATCGTGTGCATGGCTTTTTTTATGGCAGCACAGCCTACAGAATATTTACGTGCATATGCTGTGCTCTCTGCCATGGTCCTTTGAGAGGAACCCACTCCAGAAATATACAACTTATATATAATCAGATCAAACAGAGAAGGTGTTGTTCTAAGATTCAGAAAGCTCAACAGAGAAAAGGTTTTCTGAAAAAAAAAATTCCTTTCATTTCAGATCAAAGGAACAGAAATGTACACTTTTTTCCTGCCAAAAAATATACTTCTGTCAGAAAAGTTTCTGCCTAGAAACAATCTTCATTTGCAGATATATCTTTAATGTACAACTTCCTGAATTAAATCTGTGTGGCCATTTTTGCCACCTTTTTTTATTTATTTCCTGTTGCTATGTAATTCTCAAGTATTAGATAGTTAGGCTGTCAATTCTTCTTTACTTTTTCTTTCCTAATTTTCTCCTTCCCTCCACATCCAGAAGGAATTTTTAACAATTCAGAAACCTGCGAAAGAGGAGTATTTTGACATATTTCTTTCTTCTCTTGGAAGATAGATGCAAGAAAAAGAAAGGTATTTTTTTTGGTTTTGCCTTTGACAAAATCAAAATCATAAGAAAAGTTCCTCTGGTTCATTCTTGCATTTTTCATGTATGTGTATTTCTCATTTTCCCCTAAGTTTTCTCTCTTCCTTTTACAGAGGCAAAGGGAAGAGAAAAGAAGCAAGTATCAAAAACTAAAATGTGTTTCTCTATAGGAATCAAATTTAAATGAAAACTTCAACATGAAATGAAATAAAGCAATTAATTTTGGTTCGGTTAGAATTTTTCTTCAGAAGAAATATGTGAACGTTGAATAATTTTTAAAGAGCTTTTCACTATACAAAGTGGCTTTTTGACCTAATGTTTCAAAGAAGTACAGCTGG